>NC_041383.1:276297501-276571315 GCF_002162155.2 Triticum dicoccoides
TTCATTGAATCGATCGGCTTCAGTTAGCAGCAGTAGCGAAGGAATCGCTCGATCGGGTTCACTTAACAACCATCGATCGATCGCTCGGGTTCAGTAACGCGGAGCCTATAGTGCAATCGCTCGGGTTTAGTTAGAGGCCAACGCCTCGCTCGGGTTTAGTTCGAGCCAACGCCTCGCACACACGCGCGTACGTGTACGAGAGAAATGTGCATCGCTCGGCCCCCAACCTCCCACCGTAACCGGGAACTCCCCGAAATTTTCCTCGCCCTCGCTTCTACCACGGTTTTTTCCGTCATGGATGGCCCAAAGAATGTCATGCAGCTGTGTCTCTGGACCGCCCAGGATGAAAAGCCCATTTTCTATCATGATTTTTTGTCATAGAAGTAGGAGCCCACCACATCTATGATGATACTGGGTTTTGTCACAATTATCGTCATAGAAGTGTCATATGTATGACAGAAAAAGATTCATTCGGCCCAAAATGTCACGGATGTGTCTTTTTTTTTGTAGTGATGCACGAAGACTACTCGCCTGCCATCTAGGTCAAGCTGGCTATGTTAATTAGGACATTTATAGACGGACCCCTTTTCTACGAGTTTATCTTTAATTTGAGCTTTGTTCCTCGTCTAGTTTGTCCGTTGGGATTCATGTTGTCTCCTTTGGGCAGTGAGGTTATGATTTCTTGTCAGGTGGCATTTTTTCGTGTTATATGTTATAATCCGGCGCTTCAGATCAAAATGACGACAACTGCGCCTCCGGGCCACGTGCATGAAGACTTATTGACAGTCATTGACGAGGTCAAGTCGGCTCCAGTAGACAAAAGAAAACTAGTACTACTCCACTATATAGGCAGGAGCCTCCGTGCTTGCTTCCTAGCGTTGCTCTCTTCACACTGTCTCGTCCTCTCCACATCTAAACACGACAGCGGTGGCCACTCTCTCTCTCTCTCTCTCTCTCTCTCTCTCTCTCTCTCTCTCTCTCTCTCTCTCTCTCTCTCTCTCTCTACTCACCGCTGGTCACAGATCCAGCCGGATCCTCTCCACCGGGGAAGGTGAGAAGGTGCAACATTCACGCGGTCGTCCTCGGTGACGGCTCTTACCCACTGCTGGCGCGTCTCGATCAGCCTACCTTGCCGTTCTCTCCCAAGCACCGCTGGCGAGGGAGGGCCTCCGATCCGTTCTTCCTCGCTGCCGTAGTGTGGGTAGATCCGGCCTCCCGCCGCCCACCTAGCGACATCCCGGCGACCATCAGGTATAACTTCCTTTGAAACCGGCCTTGCTCTACTTCTCGAGCTCCTAATGTCGCTGCATTTGTATCTTTTACTATTTCTTAGGCCCCCTCGTAGATAGGATCGATCGGTTGTTTGAAAACCACCTATTTTTTACGTTTAAGAGGTAAAACTAGTTCATGCACTCGAATCTAGTACTACTTGGTTCAAACAAGGAAGAAAGGGGGTGGGGGTTGGGGCAGGATTTGTTACCTGAATCTAGGACTTGGTTGAAAGAGGAAATAATGGGGGCGAAAAGTAGCAGAGACTGGCTATCCAACTGGTCTCTAAGTCTAATAGGGAAATAAAGGGAAACGCAGTACAAACTCAATATAAACCCAATCTATTGGTTGAAAAAGGAAAGAAAGTGGGGACTGGGGGACTAGTCAACAAAGTAAGTCCAGCACTAGATTTGCTAGCCTCACACAGTATAAGGTGGCTATACCGAACAAAAATGGGACCAACCCAGATATACTGTTATGATGTTTGTTGCCCCGACTCACTCTTATGTAATGCCACTGGTAAAATGTAGCAGTCGCACTGTGAAAAGTAAGGACACGTTAAACCAATGTTGTTTTCAATGTAATGCCTCCAGTAATATGAATCAATGGCACTTTTTTACATGTCCTGCTAAATTTCCCATTAAGATAAGTTGGTTCTTTTTGTTAGAAAAGCAAATGTCCTGGTCCGCCTACTCTCCCGTGCCCAAAGTAATGTCGTATTTAACGGTTTTCATAGTTAATCCTAATGCCCACACTAATATCTAGAAATGCCACTGCTTTAGAAATTGCTACTGTCCTTGTAGGATTGCCATTCAGATAAGGAACATGCTTCTTTTCATTTGATGCATGTTTCATCACTTGTTAGTCACCCTCCTTTCCACCTTTTTTGTGCAAACAGAGATATACATTTCATGCTCGATCTTAGTTGAACTTCACAAATGATATCCAAATTATAGTTGAGCATTCCAGGAGCTTCACAACCAACCTTGATGTTCCTCAATTTTATTGCAACTAATGAAGAAGAAGCTCTGTGGGTTTAGTTTTCTAATGGAAATGGAACCAGGGCAGGAGCCCTTTTCTTAAATTTTTTTGAAGAAGAAGCTGCTAGCTCACGGGACATTGCTTCATTTTAGGTGAACTGCACCAAAAGGTCCCATGAATTGAATCATCCATGTTGGTGACTGAAAGAGCCAGCTTCACACTACTAGGGAAAAGCCTATACACAGAATCTTATCAGCAGCGCGCTTTAAAATAAGGCGCTGCTGCTAATTAGCAGTAGCGTGCTCAGCCGTAACTCGCTGCTGAAACAAATATAGCAGTAGCGCGCCCGCTCAAAGACGCGCTACTGCTATAATTCCCACGAGGCCGCCGCGAGGCTAGTTATAGCAGCAACGCGTTATAACGACGAGCGCTACTGCTACGTAGCATAGTAGCAGCGCATTTCTCAAATAAGCGCTACTGCTAAGTTTACTACGAAAATTTAGTCCTACCTCGCTCCATGAAGAGAGTTTCAACCACCTTAAATATGTTACTTCTCAAACTTTGACAAGCACTTGGTCTTCATTGAACTCTATGTGTAGAATTTGTGGCTGCAATATGAGTCTTCACCTGTTCCTAAACCGGTGAGGACTCATATTGACAAATCAGATTGTACACAAAAAGATCGTTGATGATCAACGTATTTTTGATATATTGAACAAAGTCTATTTTTACATGCTGACACATAGCAGTAGCGCTTTATTGTGAAAGGCGCTGCTGCTAGATAGCTTAGCAGTACAGCGCGCTAGTGCTAAGCCATTCATCTCCCACCCCCATCTCCTCTATCCGATCCACTCACACAGTCACACACTCACTGGATCCCCTCTCAATCCCCCGCGCCGGTCCACCCCCGTCGCCCCTCCTCCGTCTGCGCCGCCATCACCTCCTCCTCCTTGCTGGACTCGGTACTGGCCTCCTCCTCCTTCCTCCCTCTCCACTCGCCGCTGGCCGGCTCCTCCTCGCTCCGCCTTCCTCCTCCGTCCTCCCTCCACTGGCCGCGTCGGCCGGCCCCTCCTCGCTCCGCCTTCCTCCTCCATCCTACTCTCTTCTCCCTCCTCGAGTCGGCCCTCCTCCCTCCTTCCCGCTACATTTTGATTTAGTAGGTAGTTCATATGTAACATTTTGATTTAGTTGATATAATTTAGTTGATTTAGTAGGCTAGTTGATTTAGTTGACTTAGAACATTTTGATTTAGTTGATTTAGTAGGCTAGTTCATTTAGTTGATTTAGTTGACTTAGAACATTTTGATTTAGTTGATTTCGTAGGCTAGTTCATTTAGTTGATTTAGAACATTTTGATTTAGTTGATTTAGTAGGCTAGTTGATTTAGTTGATTTAGAACATTTTGATTTAGTTGATTTAGTAGGCTAGTTGATTTAGTTGACTTAGAACATTTGGATTTAGTTGATTTAGTAGGCTATTTCATATGCAACATTTTTGATTTAGTTGATATGATTTAGTTGATTTAGTAGGCTAGTTGATTTAGTTGACCTAGAACATTTTGATTTAGTTGATTTTGTAGGCTAGTTGATTTAGTTGATTTAGAACATTTTGATTTAGTTGATTTAGTAGGCTGGTTGATTTAGTTGACTTAGAACATTTTGATTTAGTTGATTTAGTAGGCTAGTTCATATGCAACATTTTGATTTAGTTGATATGATTTAGTTGATTTAGTTGACTTAGAACATTTTGATTTAGTTGATTTAGTAGGCTAGTTGATTTAGTTGATTTAGAACATTTTGATTTAGTTGATTTAGTAGGCTAGTTGATTTAGTTGACTTAGAACATTTTGATTTAGTTGATCGTTAATCCTTTGCTCATATTGCTTTAGGAAAAATGGCGCCACCACCACCACCACTATGTCGACTATGCAAGTCAAGATGCGCCAGCAGCCTTGCAATTGGCAAGCTGTTCGACATCTACTTCCAGCCGAGTTTTCGTCATGCGGCGGTAAGAAATTAGATGAAATGTAATAACTATTTTATTTTTAGTGTTGGCATTACTACATTGTGTCATTTTGCTTATTTTACACAAATCGTCCCATGCAATGTGAGGTTGAAATTCAACAAGCTGACAGGAGACACTGTGACATTTGAGGCTCCTGGGGGGCCGTACACTATGGAGGTCGAGAAAGGACACAATATGTCGCAGATTGGAGGAGATGGATGGGCCCGTTTCGTCGCTCGCATGCGTCTTACTGGTGGTGAGTTGATCAGCTTCTCCTTCCAAGCAGAAAGACCCAAGCTAGCTGTCATTTATCTCAACCTGGTGGAAGATGATGAAGATGATGAAGATGACGAAGATGATGAAGATGATGAAGATAATGAGGACCCACTCGATGAAGATGACGAGGACCCACTTCATGAATCCATCGTAGCTCAAAGAATAAGGCTGAGTGAGGAGGAGGTGTCCAACCTGTGGGACATAATTCCGCCACGTGCTGACTTTGGCAGGGTGCCATTCGTGACCCGCTTGACAAATACCATGGTTGATCGACATGATATGGTATGTTATACTTACAAATGCAAATTATCTGATGAATTACTTAGTGTACAGTCCAATGATATGGTATGTTGTGTGGAATCTAGTCGATGATATGTTTTAGTGTAGAGTTCGATCCCATGCTTATTAGTTTAGAATCTAAGGGAACTATTAATAGTGTAGATAATCCATATGTACTTATTTGCGAGGCTATTTATTAATTGATATGTTTTTCTTATTCAGAAATTGGCAAAGAGCATATCTGTGAGTTATGGTATCGAGCCTGATGAAGAAGGCTCAGCTGGACTACGCCTTACTGCAAGGGGCTCCGTCACAACCTATACTTACCGCGTGGACATGGACAATCACACACACTTAAACTCGATTGGGTGGAAGAAATTCCTCGATGGCAAGAATCTTCGTGTTGGACATGCCATCCTAATTACTATCAGGAACACCAACCGCCCAGGCTTGAGGATGATGATTGTCTTTGATATCATCTAGAACTACATATGTGTGTGTGGCTATATCATCTAGAACTACATATGTGTGTGTGGCTATATCATCTAGAACTACATATGATGATCGTCGTCGATATCATCTAGAACTACATATAATGATGGTCGTTGATATGACCTTGTACTGCTTGAGGATGCATGTTGACTATGCATGAAATTGTTATCTAGTACTCCCTTCGTTCCAAATTACTCGTCGTGGTTTGAACTAAAACCACGACGAGTAATTTGGAACGAAGGGGGTACTACCTAGTAATGGTTTATGAATTTGATATCTACTAGCAGTACCTAGTATCTAGTATCTGAAAGGGAAACTGAAAGGGAAAGGGGTACTGGGAAAATAATGAAAGATATAGCAGTAGCGAGGGATGGCAAAATCGCTACAGCTAGGTAATAGTAGCGCGTTCTTAAAAAGCGCTGCTGATATCGTCAACAGTAGTAGCGCGGGTAAGGGCCGCGCTAGTACTATGAGTTAGTTGTAGCGCCTTATTAGTAGCGCGGCCACCCGCGCTGATGCTAGCCTCAAAACCCGCGCTACTACTAGGGTTTTCCCTAGTAGTGTCAGCATCCCGGTCTAAGCACCCCCAGCATCCGTCCTTGTGACGCACGGTACACCTCGTTTGCCACCTGCTCGACCCTAGTGTCAGTGATAAAATGAAGTAATAATACAGTTAAACTAGAGCGAGTGTCCTCTCTATCATTTCATTTCCAATGTAGATAAAGAAAGTGCTTCTCTTTGTTAATGTATGTTTCATTAACTAGTCCCATTGTTAATGTTTAAGCGTTTCTGCAAACTGGGGTGCTTAATTTTAGTTGATCTGTACAAAAATAGAGATTTGAATGTCTCAAGGCGCCTCCTTGTACTACCGATGTACACTGATGTTCATCACTGGCAGAAGGTGTATCTGGGAGACTTGGGACAATGTCCAGCATGAGTCGTACCGTATGAGGCGTCGCAGGGCCCATCTCGCCCTCACAGCATGGCATACTATGATACTATCGCAATATTTTCTTCTATTTATTTTGTGTGTTTCATCAACTAGTGCCAGTATAAATGTAATCACACTTTTTCATTATCTGTGCAAACAGGGTTATTCAGCTGCATTTTGGTGGAACTGCACAAATGTACGTATGGAACTGGCATATATGCAGAGTGCGAGGTGTGCCAAGTAAAAATTACTGACACCAACCCTGCTGCATGCACGCATTGGCATCCACCACCACTAGTGGGATGTGTGGTGCACTCTGTGGACGGATCTTTCTCGGCAGCAAATCCTCTAACCTAATACTAGTAGCTTATATTGGCAGTTTTCTAGGGAGTACTCTTTTTTGAAAGAAGCACCAATCTATTTTTCTTTATTTGTCCACTGTGTCACAACTTTGAACCAAAGGTCGAGAGCTATTTTAGGGTGATTGGGGTAGTACTTGGAGACTGATTGTAAGCATGATTTTCATTAGCTGTCACACTGATTGTAAGAATGAGCAGGTGGAAGATTAGGTTAGTGCGAAGCTTACCTTAAACCCTACCTCCGTCGTTGAAATGAGGCAAGCGTCGAGGGAACCGTGGAGAATGGCGGGGAAGCGACGTCGTGCCATCCGGCCTCCTCTTGCGGTGGGAGAAAGAATACTCCTGTGGCTCCGGGTGGCTCTGCACCCTCACGAACGACACACCATACTCGATCGATTCGTTATCCTCTGGGTGCTCAACCTTCGACCTGTACGCCCACCACCTCCGCCTGACTATCGCCTCGGGCGAATCTGTCTGCTCCATCGCCTAGAGGAGATACTCGATGAACTCAGAGGACTGCAGCGTGACTGCCGCCGAGGAGTACATGTACATCGCCGCCCTCATCATCGTTGTCTCGCTCTTTCGCATACATTGCCACATAGCCCGCACCATCCTCGAAATCTCCAACTCATTGTCAAACCAAGTAAGGATCTCCTTCAACCTGGCTAACTTTGCCTGGTCGCCGCCGGCGATCTGCCTGATTCGCTGCTGCATCCTCTCCATAGATGTCCTTCTGAGTGGTCCGGTGCTAGCTTTGGAAGATGGGAGGAGAGACGGTGGTCTTGCAATAGATAAGAGGGAGAGGCGAGACGGTGGTTTTGGAATGGAGATGATGGAGAGGAGAGGAGGTGGTTTTACAATGGAGAAGATCAGAAGAGGGAGAGGCGAGACGGTGGTTTTGGAATGGAGATGATGGAGAGGAGAGGAGGTGGTTTTGCAATGGAGAAGAGGGAGAGGAGCGTGCGACAATGATTTAGGATTAGACGAGAGGGCCGGCGCGCTGGGACTGGATTAAAATCAAAATCAATTTACCCATCAATTAAGAAAGTGACCCCACATTAACTAGTCTCCCTTTTATTCTAGGTCATAATTGACCATGATTTTCGCACATAAAATATATGTTATACGTTGCAAAAATAATATAATTTGAAAGTACATTCAGATACGAACCAAACGATACAATATTTGGTGACATGCATTCACATTTTGCTTGTCAAATACAGTACATGGTCAAACTTTGACCCAAAATACGCAAAACAACAAAAAAATACTTCCAAGACCAGCGCCGCTCTTCCGCTCTTCCCCTCTTAAACCACCGCCGCTCCTCTCCTGTTCCAATCTAAATCCAGCGCCGCTCCTCTCCTCTTCAATTTCAAAACCACCGCCCCTCCTCTCCTGTTCCAGTCCAAAACCAGCATCGCTCCTCTCCCATTCTAATCCAAAGCCAGCGCTGCTCCTCTCCTCTTCCATTCAAAAACCACCGCCGGCGAGTGAAGGTGCTGTCGAGAACTAGATCGATGGAGGAGTACAACCAATACGTGATGATCGCAGACGGCGACCCTGTGAAGCTAGCTAGGATGTTGGAGATACATTCTTGGTTTGACAACATGGACCAACTAGCGGCAACGGCGACATCCATGGCCAAATATCTGCAACAGAGCGAAAAGGCGGTGATACAACCAGAGGGAGTCACGCGGGAGTACATAGAGCCGCTCCTCTCAGCCATGGAGCAAACAGATTCACCGAATCCGATCGTGAAGGAGCGGTGGTGGGAGTATCGATCCCAGATGGAGAATCCACCAGAGATTGAAGGATCGAGCATCTACAGGGTGCCGTTTGTGAGGGTGTCCTGCCAGAGCGAGCCAGTGGAGTCTTTGTCGACCGAACCCAACTGCAAGAGGAGAAAAGTAGTTGGCTCGACGACGCTTCCCCGCCATCCTCTCCCTCGCTGTTCACATCGTCTCACGGGGCGGCTGTCTGCCGCCGAGGAATAAGAGGGGACTGCCCCCCAGCCCAATAGTCGGACAGGTTGTGAATTGTCAGGAGGAGCTTAGGGCTGTCAGTATTTGCAGGTTGTGAATTGTGTTTTGTGTTGTGTATTTTGAGAGTACTTTCAGATAAGAATGTCTTTTGAATTTCAGATTTGCAGTATTGAGCATATGAAGTATTTTATGAATTCTAGAGATCTATTTTTAGCACTTAAAAAAATGTAGTTTCATAGAAGTATAAAAGTGCAGACAATGTGATTCTTAGAGAAGAAACTGCAAGTTTCAGTTTCAGATAAGAAACTGCAAGTTCAGTTTCAGATAAGAAATTGCAACTTTCAGAGGCAGAGCATATATATTACACGGCCTTTTCGAATAGGGTTAACATCATGTTGGAAGTTTTATTCATGGTCGAAAATGGAACTACCAGCCAGTTAACATCATGCTGATCAACATTCATGCATAGCACATCTTCATATGATGCACAATCAAAATGCCCACACAATGTCGAGTGTGCGAAACACAGAGAAAACGAGGGACGAAGTTTTGGCAAGTGTTGGATGTGGTGTGCGTAGATGACAATGGGGACCCACATGTCAATAAAGGCAGAGGCAAAAAAATTGGAGATATTTTCCCTGCACAGGTGTGAGGTGGAATCGAACCCGGGCGGAACAACTATCGGGTAGTGTCACTTGGCCACTAGGCTAGTTCAGTAGTTTCGTTAATAATAACGCACTTCCTCAGGTGGTCGGATCCCCTCCTGCGCCTTTGTGCGCTCGCCGCGACGCCGCTGTTTGCCGTTGTGAACATGCTGAACAAACGAGAGGAACCTGGAAAGGACTGCACGTGGAGAGGTAGACAGTCGGGACCCACCAGGTCTATGGTCGTACGCAAGCAAGTGCCTCATCAAAAAAATACTTCCTCCTAATGCTATACTGGCATTGGGGCCCACGGGTTTGTCAACATAGTTACATTTTTTTAGGTGCTTCAACATAGTTACTATAGGAGATAAATTCATAATGAAGCCGGGGAGCTGGCAGGTATCATTTATTATCACTTGTCCAGCAAGTATCAGCTGGGTTTTGGGCTGCCCCGTCTAGGCTTTCATTTTTAACATGCGCAACCCACGACCTCGGATGGGAGGTCCATAGGCCTGTTTGTACTTTCTGGAGGGCCGTCATGTATCGACCGGCCTATGGACCTCCCATCCGAGGTTTTATTTTTCCTGAATATCGGCAGCCCAATTTACGTATTTTTTTGTAGAAAACGCAGAGGTCTGTTCTATTTTTCTATATAAGAATGGGAACGCCAGGTCCAACTTCTGCTTCCCTTCTAACTATATTATATATATTTATATTATTTGATATGTTATTATATATTATTTTTATTGTCATCATATATTTAACAGATACTTACATATGTAAGAAAACAATATCCCACATCTTATTAACTTATAAAAATAATTTCTTAACAATAAAATCCTAGATTGTTTTGGCACAAATCCTAGTGATTGTGTACAAAAGCTTGGTAAGATTTAAGGACGAATGTAATAATATCACTTATTATTTAAATATATTTATAACAAAATGCCCAGCCCTTTTTTATTTTTTGATAATATTGCTGGCCAACCCAACATTATAATTAGAATCAGCCCAACAAAATCGTGTATTTCGAGAAAGTGCAAATGGCCTGTAATTTTTTAGGAAATAAAATAAATGGGCCGCATGGATGCTACATTATTTGTGCACCCAGCCCAGCTAATGGCTGTAATTCAAAATAAAGATCAAATTGATTGTAAATTCTACCGCGCAAAAAAAGACTGTAAATTCTGAAAAAATGGGCTGAATGCGTGCCACATTTTTGGAGGCTGAAATGAGGGCCAATAGGTCGAAGCCAACGCAAGATGTTGTCAATTTAGTCAACAAATGATTCTGACATGTTAGCCATTGGATTTACATCCAACGACCGGCATCCATCTTCAATCTCTTGTCTTCCTCCTCCAGCGCCGCCGGGACCACCTCATGCCTCCTGCTGCTAGCAGCTCTGCTTAGCACACTTCGCTATGAAGCGCTACTCCACCGTTGGCCAGGCCATCCCTCCACCCCTCCACACCTCCTTTTCTTCTCCACCGACTGCCGAACCACACAACACTAGAACCAGTTAACCCTCATACACCTCTCCGTCCGTGACTCTACTCCCGCGTCTTCCCATCTCTGGCTCGTTGCTGTCCGGGGCCTCGCCGTCGTCCACCACCTTATGTGCTCGGCCCGACGTGGTCAACATGGTCAACGAACGACACCATCGAAAGTAGACTGTGCGTGGAGAGGCTGACAGCTGGGTCCATGACCGCACACAAGGAAATGCCTCCTTATTACACGCAAAATAATGATTCCTCCACCTGACATCTGGGACCCACCGGAAGGGCCTGTGTATTTCGTGAAAAAAGTGCCCCCCGCTGATAGGTCGGAGCCACCAGCTATCTTCGCACGCAAGGAAGTGCCTCCTTATTACGCACAAAAAAATGAATACTCCCCGTGCCAGCTGGAACCAAGCATAGTGGGAGGCTGACTTGTGGGCCTACCAAGTTGATGGGGACGGAGGGCTTTGTCAACGTAGTCAATATGAACGCTTCTAGCTCCTATTACCATACGATGTTCATCCAACGGCCCTAGTGCTTCTTCAACCTCTGGTCTTCTTGCTCCAGCCGCCCAAAGCAGCGTCGGTCGTGCCACGTGCTCCTGCCTCCCGTGGCCGGCTGTGATGCCGCGGAGGCCTCACCGATCCCTACTACTCCCACCGCTGGCCAGGCCATCCCTCTACTCACCCACACCCCGTGTTATTCTACGGCGATGGCAGCCTCACACAGCAGCTGAACCAGTGAACCCTCATACTCCTCTTCGCATGGGCATCCACTGCTGCGTCTTCCCCGGCTCTGCGTCGTCCCCTTCCTAGTCCTCGCCGTCGTCACCGCGGTGGTGCTGTCGGCGTGGCGTGGTCAATGTGGTCAATGACCGACTTCCATCAAAAGAGTACTATGCGTGGAGAGGCTGACAGCTGGGTCCATGGCGGCCGCAAGGAAGTGCCTCCTTATTACGCGCAAAATAATTATTTCTCCACCTGATAGCAGGGACCCACCGAACGGGCCACCATATTTCGTGAAAATAACGTTTCCCCCTGACTGCTGGGACCCACCAGCTACACTTTCGCACGCAAGGAAGTGCGTCCGGGCAAAAAAAAACGATTCACCCCCCTGATTGCTAGGACCCACCAGCTACATCTTCGCACGCAAGGAAGTGTCTGACAGTTGGGACCCACCTAGTCGAAGCGTACGTAGCGTTTTCATTCTGGTTCGAACGTGTATGTACATACTGGTGGATGTAGAGGCGCGCACGTGTCGTAGTAGAGGCGCGCACGTAGCATGTACACATACGTATAGCGGCCAGTGTGCAAGAAAGAAAATACGGCCACGTATGTGTACATACGGGCGGGGTATCGAACGCCTACTCGCGCATACGTACGGCCAGGGCTCGTGTACATGGTTGGGCCGGAACGGAGAAACAACATCGTCGTCATGTTCATGGGGAGCCAACCGGCTGGGTTGGAACGGAATGCGTTTTCGTGTTCATCGGGAGGGCTTGGATGGAAAACGCGATGGAAAAAAGGCATGGCGTACCGCAGAACGGAGGAAACGGCCTTGTGTTCGACCGACCAAGTTCGAAACGGGATCCTGTTCATCGGGAGGGGTCTGGCGTACCGCAAAATGGAGGAAACGGACCTCCTACGGTCGAAACGGGGGTCCTATTGATCGGGAGGGGTGTGGCATACCACAAAACAGACGAAACATACTTGTGTTGGAGCCCTATGGTCGAAACGGGGGTCCTGTTCATCGGGAGGGGTGTGGCATACCACAAAACGGGAATCCACGGGATGTTGTTCATCTCCACCGTCGACCTCCTCCAACCTCCACGGGCTACCGTCGACCTCCTCCAGCCTCCACGGGCTCCTGTTCCTCCAGCCTCCACCGCGCGCTACTCCACCAGCTACTGTTCAACCTACCCTCCACGGGCACCCCTCCACCGTCTACTATTCAGCCAGCCCTCCACGGGGTCGTCCTATTCATCCAACCCTCCACGGGGTCCTGTTCATCCAGCCCCAACCGGCTCAATCGAGGCAACGCCATGGAGTCCTATTCATCCACTCCCACTGCTCACTGTTCATCCAAACCCCCGCGCAACGCTCATTGTTCATCCAGAGAGGCAGCATCGATCGGCTTCAGTTAGCAGCAGTAGTGAAGGAATCGCTCGATCAGGTTCAGTTAACAGCCATCGATCGATCGCTCGGGTTCAGTAATGCATAGCCTGCAGTGCAATCGCTTGGGTTCAGTTAGAGCCCAACGCCTCGCTCGGGTTCAGTTAGAGCCAACGCCTCGCACACACGCGCGTACGTGTACAAGAGAAACGCGCATCGCTGGGCCCCGACCACCCACCTTAACTGGGAACTCCCCAAAATTTTCCTCGCCCTTGCTTCTACCACGGTTTTTTCTATCATGGACGGCCCAAAGAATGTCATGCAGCTGCGTCTCCGGCCCGCCCAGGACGAAAAGCCCATTTTCTGTCATGATTTTTTGTCATAGAAGTAGGAGCCCACCACATCTATGATGATACCAGGTTTTGTCACAATTATCATCATAGAAGTGTCATAAGTATGACAGAAAAAAGTTTTGTTCGACCCAAAATGTCACGGATGTGTCTTTTTTTTGTAGTGGCGTGCAGCGATCTCAACCTACCCAGCCTGCCTACTCGTGATCCTCCTAAGCCTAGTGCGATGAGCTCAGAGAAACAAAGAGACACAGAAGTTTATCCTGGTTTAGGCCACCTTGCTGTGTAATACCCTACTCCCGCATTTTGGTGGATTGCCTCGAGGGCTGAGGATGAACTAGTACAGTGGATGAACTGGCCTCAGGAGGTGAGGTGTTCTTGAACTCAAGGGAGCTGAGGGGGTATGAAATCGATGCCCTCTATGGTTGTGGTTAAGCCCTATTTATAGCGGCCTTGGTCCTCTTCCCAAATGTTGGCGGAAAGGGATCCCACAATGGCCGGATTTGAAAGGGGACAAGTAGTACAGCTTATCCTGACAAAAGTAGTCTTTGCCTGTGAAAAGCCTCTGGCCGTGACGCTGCGGTGGGCTCGTCGATGACCTCCGTCCTGCCATCTTGGCGGTCTTGGTCTCGTTGCACCAGAATGGAAACCTTTGGCTGATTCCTCGGGACTCCGCGCCTGTGGCTTGCCTCCTTTCCACTGAAGAGGAAACCCGTGCTCTGCACCTGCCCGGCACCCGCCTGGCACCCACCTGGCGCCTGCTTGGCCTAGATCATCATGGCTCACGTCAGCTGAGCCTCGTGAGGTATACCTTGCATAGAACTCTCCGCCCCTCGGGAGCCAGCCTGAGGAGGCCGATCCCCTCAGGGGTCTTGGCGTCGTCCACCTTGCAAGGCTTGGCCCCTCGCGAGGGTCTTGTGCCGTTGATGCTGAAGCTGGGTCATACCAGGCTGTTGATGGAGCCATGTGGTGGGCTGCAGGCAGGCAGTGCTGGATACCCCCATATCCAGGACGCCGACAGTAGCCCCCGGGCCCAAGGCACGCTCGGACATGGCTTCCAGGCGAAGCCAAAGGGCAAGTGCGGAGTGCCACGAGCCCTAACCGCCCGCGGCCTTGATAACACATTGCGATTGATGGGACGTGGGTGACTCCGCTTCCCCATGCTGCCTCGGCAACTGTTCGAATTGACGAGACGGTGCGGCATGCAGAAGACCATGATGGCGCGAGGTCATGGAGGCCGGCGGTTGGCCTTCCTTAGCTATAAATGTGAGGGAGGGGCAGAACCCCTTGTCCATCTCTCCTTCGTCTTGCTTTCGCCTGCTTCTTCTCTTCTTCACCTTGCCCCATGGCGTCGCCGAGGAGGTTTTGGCAGCCGAGAAAGGGAAGGCGTCCAAGGAGGGGCCAGCCTCTCCACCTCCCAAGAGAGGCCGCGGCCGTCCCCGCAAGCATCTTGCGGCTCCTGCGGTGGCCTCTAGGGGGTGCGGTTGCGCACCCCGTAGAGTCAGTGTTTCTCTCGATGCTCGCGATGGCACCTCTTCTCGCGATGGGGGCCACCGGCTTTGGAGTAGCCCCCATGACGAAGGGAGGCGCGCCATGATCGTGCGCCCGCCTCGGCCGCGCTTCTCCAAGCTGTACGTGCTCCCTAAATTCATGGTGTGGTCGAAGAGCCCGGCCGGCACCTTGCTCCGGCTCTCACGTTTCTTCTCCGGCGAGCTTCCTTCCTCGGGGCTTCACAGTCTGTGGCTACAGGCCGACGGCTGCTGCAGCAGAGCTTCATGGGTTGGTGCCGAGGTCGCCGCCTCCGGCAGCATGGTCCTGATCTACGGCTGGCAGACTTTCGCCTGCGCACGTGGCCTGGGTGAAAGGTGCACCCTCCACTTCAAGTACGACGGCCTGGCGACCCTCTATGTGAGGGTGTTCAGGGAGGACAGTCGCCGCGTGGGGTGCTGCACGGAGGACGACATCGATGACGAAGGTGGCGATAGTGAGCTTGGTCTTGGCGGCGCGCGCTCCTCCTCCCGCGACGGCAGCTCCTACTCGGATGAGAGCATGAGCAGTGGTGGCTATGACCAGCCCCCACGTCGTCGTGCTCGGGTCGAGGACGTCGGTGGTTTGTCCCGCCGTGGCACTCTAGTGAAGCTGGAGAGGAGCCCGACATGAGGCTGGGGTCGGGCAAACTTGGACTCAAGACCGGCCGCAGCCCCAGGTCGCCTATGGGAGAACTGGTGAAGCATTGGGCCACCTTGAGGCGCTGCTTGAGGATGCGACGCTGGTACCGAGTTCGTACGCCTTCGGGCCTTCTTTTTTTAGCCTTTCCTTTCTCCTGCAATTCGAAAAAGAAGGATGTACCCTTCGGGCCTTCGACGCTGTAATGAACTATGGCAGTTATGTCCTTTATGCTATGCTTGCTATCTTGATGTTGCGTTGTAACTTTTGTGACCTGAGTAAACTAAGGTAAGGAAACTCAGCTTAATGTGTGCGTAGTGGTTCTCCGCCTTGTGAAGACCTGGCCTCAGGTACTCGATGGGGCCCCTCTTCCTGGGGAGCCGTGGGTGGCGGACCCCGGGAGACACTTTGGGGTCTCAGAAGCTGCTTTCAAAGGAAGAGAAAAAAAACTAACGAGTGACTCAGTCCTCCTCATGTGAGCCCCCTGCCATAGATTAGCCCGGACATGATGCACCGCGTCGCACTGCCCGGGAGGCACGAGTATGAGGGGTGCTGGTGCCCGTGAGCTTGATCGAGGGCTTCTCGCGAGGATGAGACCGAAGCACCAGGGTTCGTGGTGCGCGCGTGCAAGGGTAGGGCCAAGGCGCACACACTTGCCTAGCCCCACGCGCGAGGCGTGCGAGAGGAAATGACGGGCGACTGCCACCTCTCTCATGCCCTCAGGCAAAAATATCTCAGTAAGAAAACAGCTCGAGGAACCAGAGTTCGAAAATACCAAATCCATTGGAAGGTCACAAAAAACTGCAAGCAACTTCAGAAATCAAATGAACAACCGCGTTCGGCACCTAAACTAGTCTTCTCACCAGCGCGGAGCTAAGTGCTGCCACTAAGACATGCGAGGGAGCCCCCATGAGGCCCCAGGGTGGCTCTCAGGTGACTCCGGGGCATGTACATCCCCACTCATTATTACGTGAGAGTGTCACGAGAGAAGACCTTCATAGGCCGGAGCCTTGCTTCACAGGCCGGAGCCTTTCTTCAGGGGTAGAACTTCCGGAGGTGCTGGATGTTCGAGGCGTTCTGGATGGGGACCCGTCCTGTGTCTCCAGGCACGCGGTGCCAGGCCTGGAGACACGGGCAATCCTAAACAGACCCTCCCACATGGGAGATAGCTTATGCATCCCCTCCCTGGAAAGCACCCTCCTTAGGACGAGGTCTCCCACCTCTAACGTCCTGGGGAGGACGTTGCGGCAGTGGCACCGCCACAACGCCTGCTGGTACCTTGTCGCTTGGAGCGAGGCTTGACGGCGGTGTTCAACCCCCAGCATGAGATCCATCCCTCGTGTGCCGTCCTGGCATGCCTCGTCGAACGCCAGGACCCGTGTGGAGCGATGCTTGACCTCGTGAGGGAGAACCGCTTCTGCTCCATAGACGAGGAAGAACGGCATCTCTCCTGTTGGCTTAGTCGCGGTGGTGTGGATGGACCACAGCACTGACTGCAGCTCGTCGAGCCAGCCCCTGCCGCAGGCCTCGAGCTTCTTTCTGAAGGTCCCGGTCTTGAGGCCCCTCAGGACTTCTGCATTGGCCCGCTCGGCCTGGCCGTTGCTCTGTGGGTGCACCACTAAGGCGTAGCATATCTGCGTTCTAAGGTTAGTACAATATGTTTTGAAAAGGTTGCTGGTGAACTGTGAGCCGTTGTCGGTGATGATGTGGTTAGGGACCCCAAATCGGCTCACGATTCCCTTGATGAACTTGATGGCCGATCCAGCTGGGATGGTGCGCATGACTTCTAGCTCCGCCCACTTGGTGAACTTGTCGATGGTGACATAGAGGTATTGTTAGCCCCTTGGCGCTCGAGGGAACGACCCCAAGATGTCTATCCCCCAGACCTTGAACGGCCATGTGAGCAGGATCGTCTGGAGGCCCTGCGTGGCTGGTGGATTTTCTTGGCGTGGAACTGGCATGCTTCGCAGGAGCGCAGCAGCTCTGCGGCATCGTTGAGCGCAGTGGGCTAGTAGAAGCCACTGCAGAACGCCTTGCCCACCAGACTGCGTGATGAGGAATGATGCCCACAGTCCCCACCATGTATGTCCACTAGCAGCTCAAGCCCCTGTTCCCTGGAGACGCACCGCAACAAAACATCATTGGTCATCTTGCGATATAACTCACCATCCTGGATGCGGTACGCGATGGCTTGACGCGCCACGCGCTCAACTTCCTCCCCCTTCTCTAGCAGGGTCCCTTGAAGCAGGTACGCCTTGAACTCTTTGGTCCAGCACCCCTCCTGAGGCTCGAATGCAAGCAGTAGGCGGGCCCCCGAGGGGTGGCCACAGGCTGGGGCGCCCGTCTCAGGTACCTGAGGCAAGTCCTCCTGAGGCGGTGCTGGTGTCGTGGTGGGGGGAGCCGCTAGCGGCTTGAAGCCTGCGGGAGGCTCTCTTGCTGATGTCATCTGGCTCCTGAGGGAGCCTGCGGGAGGCTCTCTTGGTGATGTCATCTGCCTCCTTGTTCGTTCCGCATGGCACGTGCTGCAGCTCCACGCCCATGAACCGCTTCTCCATCTTGCGCACCTCTTCTAGGCACACATCCATGTGCTCGTCCTTGGGCGTGTACTCCTTGTTGGAGAAGTTAACGTGGAGCTGAGAGTCACCCTTGATGGTGAGGCGCTTCACCCCCAGCGCTGCCGCGGCCCTGTGTCTGGCAAGCAAGCCTTCGAACTCCACAATGTTGTTTGAGACCTTCTCGCCTTGCTGGAAAGAGAGGTGCACCACGTAGTAGAGCTTGTCCTTGGTGGGTGAGATGAGGACGGCCCCTGCTCCCGCGCCTTGTCGCGTGAATGCCCCGTCAAAGTACATGATCCATCCATCCGGTCCCTCATCTCCCGACGAGAGGGAGTGGTCCTCGCTTACTCCGCGGTCAGGAGTGTCAGTCCACTCGGCCATGAAGTCCGCGAGGGCCGCATCCTTAATTATCCCGGTGGTGCTGAACTCGAGATTGAACGCCTGAAGCTCGATGTTCCATTCAGCAACTTGCCCGGCGGCGTTCGGGCTCCGGAGCACCCTCTCCAGCGGGTACGCCGAAACAACCTTGATGGGGTGGCCCTGAAAGTAGTAGCGCAGTTTTTGGGAGGCAACCAGGAGCGCGAGCAAGAGCTTCTGAGGCATGGGGTAGCGCACGCGTGTCTCCCTCAGTACCGTGCTAACGAAGTAGACAGGGTGCTCAACAAGGGAGGAGGCATCAGTGGAGTTTTGCTCTTCATAGGGGCGCGGGTCTTCCATGGCTTCGTGAGGTCCGCCCTCAGGAGCCCCGGCGGACGTGGGGTCGATTGTGGCCTTGGGAAGAATGTCGACCACCGGGTCGGCGGAGGCCCCAGGCACACCGTCCTGAGGGTGTTGCGTCTTGCTCGATGGTTGTGCATCCTGCTGAAGCTTCTTGGACGGGCGCTCGTTCCTCAGCACCACTAGGGCGGCGCTGGCTGAGTGACGGGTGGCTGCAAGATAGAGCACCAAGGGCTCGAGAGGGCGCGGTGCCACCATCACTCGCGGGCTGGTCAGATATCTCTTAAGGTCTTGAAAGGCTGGGTCTGCCTCCAGGGTCCACTCGAATGGCTCCGTCCTTTTCATCAGCTTGAAGAACGGGAGGGCGCGCTCCCCCATCTTGGAAATGAAGTGCCCAAACAAGGTTACGCAGCCCACCAGCTTCTGCATCTCCTTCAGGGTATGCGGGGGGCTCATGCGCTCTATCACCTTGACCTTCTCCGGATTGGCCTCGATCCCTCTATGTGACACCAAGAAGCCTAGCATCTTGCCAGAGGGGACCCCAAACACACATTTCTGGGGATTGAGTCGAAGATCCACCTTCCGCAGGCTGGGAAATGTCTCTTCCAGGTCTGCTATTAGGGTTCTGGCCACCCGAGACTTCACCACTATATCATCAACATAGGCCTCTGCGTTCCTCCCGAGCTGCGAGCCCAGGGCGATATGCATCAGGCGTTGGAAGGTTGCCCCGACATTACGCAACCCGAAGGGCATGCAGGTGTAGCAGTATACCCCACAGGGGGTCAGGAATGCCGTCTTCTCCACATCCTGTAGGGCCATCTTGATCTGGTGGTAGCCTGAGAAGGCATCCAAGAAGCGCAACAGGTCGCATTCGGCGGTGGAGTCCACGATCTAGTTAATGTGAGGAAGCGGAAAAGGATCTTGCGGGCAGGCCTTGTTGAGGTTGGTGAAGTCGACACACATGCGCTCCTTCCCTCCTTTCTTGGGGACGATGACGGGATTCGCCAGCCACTCCGGCTATCGTACCTCTCTGATGACCCTTGCGGCTTGCAGCTTGTGGGTTTCCTGGACGATGAAGGCCTGCTTCTCGGTGGACTGGCGACGAGCCTTCTGCTTCACTGGTCGCATGTTTGGGCATACCCTCAGGTGGTGCTCGATTATTCCCCTTGGGACCCCGGCCAGGTGTTTGGGTTCCCAAGCAAATACATCCTTGTTGGCTTGCAGAAAGTTGACCAATGCCTCCTCTTGGTCCTGAGGGAGGCCAGCCCCTATGGTGAAGGCGGCGCTGGCCACTCCCTCCTCACTGACCAGCACCTGCTTCGTCTCGGCTCAGTCTTGGGAGAACAACTGCTTCTTCTTGGCTGGTGCTGATTCTGGGGCCTCTTGACCCCCTTTCTCGTCGGGCAGTGCGGATGCAGCTGACCTGAAGGCGAGCTTGAGGGCCTGCATCGTGTCTTTGGTGTCCCCCGCCACCGTGAGGACACCGTTGCTGCCGAGCATCTTCATGAGGTTGTATGCAGGGTGAGTTGCAGCCATAAACTGGGCCAAGGCCGGGTACCCCTGAATGGCTTTCTATGGCAGGTCGATCTTGGCGATGTCGAAGTCGATGAGCTTGATGTGGTAGTTTTCACGGGTCCCAAAGGTGACTGGGAGGCGGATCTGCCCCAAGGGGCTGGTGGAGCCGTCGCCGACCCCGGAGAAAGGCTTGGAGGGGCGGAGCCGGCTGGGCGGCACCTGCAACAGGCCGAACGCCTCCGTGCAGAGCATGTTGAGGCTGGCCCCCCGTCTATGAGGGTCCTGGTGACCACTACGTTGCAAATGGTGGGGGTGCAAAGCATCAGGAGCGCGCCTGCTCCCGTGGTGACGGCCGGATGATGCTCGAGGCCGAAGGTGAGTGTCGGTGTTCTGGGAACGGGGGTCCCCAGACTTGCCTGCCTGCAGCCTACGGCGTGGCTCGAGTGGTGGCCCAGTACGTCCCATCTTCATCAACGCAAGACTCAAGACCCTCGCGAGGGGCCAAGCCTCGCGGGGCGGATGACACGAGGCTTTGTCAGGAGCGGCCTCGCCAAGCAGGCTCGCGAGGAGGCGGAGAGATCAAGGCAGGGGTACCTCGCGAGGTGCTCATGACGCAAGCCGTGACGATCGAGACCAGGCGGGCGCCAGGCGGGTGCCGGCCTGCGCAGTGTCCTTGTTTCCTCTTTGGTGCAAAGGGGGCAAGCACAGGAGTGGAGTACCAAGGCATCAGGCAAAGATTGCCATTTCAGTGCAACCAGACCAAGACCAGCAGAGCGGCAGGATGGAGGTCACCATGGAGCCCAAGACGGCGTCACCGCCAGTGCCTTTGGTAGCCGAAGACCAAATTTAGTCAGGATAACTTGTACTAGATGTTCCCCTTCAAAATGGCCGTTGTTGGCGCCCTTCCCGCATAATATTTGGGAAGAGGACCAGGGCCTCTATAAATAGGAATAGCCACCCCAGTAGAGAGGGAGGGATGATCGAATCCTCATCAGATCCATAGGCAATCGAACTCATCCAAGTAGTTCATCGCGTTAGCTCAAGAACACCTCTTGTGAGGCTGTTCATCCTTTGTACTGTTCATCACTAGTCCCTGAGGCAATCCACCACACCACACACTGGAGTAGGGTATTACACCACAACGGTGGCCCAAACCTGTATAAATCTTGTGTCCCTTGTGTTGTTCGTCATTTAGCTTAGATTCTCGCGAGGCGATCAGACGCGGATAGGTAGGGGGAAGATCTTCGCGCGCACCCCAGAGTTTAAACCTTAAGGGTCTGCCGGAACCCAACATCCAACATTTCGCGCGCCAGGTAGGGGTGCACTGGAATCTTTCTTTCGCTCTTCTGCGTTCGATCACCCGCCGTGTCCATGGCTCACGCTTGCTGAGCTCGTGCTGAGCTCGGGCTGCTCTCACCGCCCGCATCGCTCAGACGGCTCCCGTCGGCGGATGTCCCCGTCGTTCCCCGTCGCCTGCCGCCAACGCCTCCACCGGCCCGGCGGGGAATGAGTAGCAGGCCTCATCACTGCATCCTTTGGTGCGGCGGGAAGGCCGCACCGCCACCCCGTCGCTGACTTCAGCTGGTTTGTCGTCCCACGCCCGTCGCGCCCCCATGGACGCGCACGCCGCGTAGCTCCTAGCATGTGAGCTCCTGCACTACCGCCCCGTCGACGACCTCTACGAGGACTGGCTCGCTCACATCACCGAGCTCGTCTGCGCCACAGGGGGCTCCCCTGCACCGTCCCTCTTGCTGCCTCACCCTCCATCCTACGTGGGTGGTGCAGCCCACGAGGTGCCTCCGCCACCTCCTCCCCATGAAGGCACCCTGGATCCAAGGCGCACGGCCCCAGGACGAGATCCACCACATCCGGTGCCCGCACGACAAGAAAGGAGCTTGCAAGAAATCCCTCGTCCCCAAGAAGGTGCTCGCGTGCTCCCGACACCGGTGCGCCATGACCGCATCCCTGCGCCAGCATGTTAAGACCCCGCGCTACTCCAGGCAGCAGCGCGCGGGAATCCCCAGGAGCAAGCCCCGCGTCAGCAAAGAGCTCCAGTGGCCACCGCAGGCTGCCGCGCCTTCACCATCGAGCTAGGCAGTGTCGCTTGGCCGGGCAAGTTCAAACCTGACCTGCCTCCTTGCTACGACGGCACTGCCAACCCCGCGGAGTTCCTACAGCTCTACGAGCTGGGCATTGAAGCCACCAGGGGACGAAAAGGTCATGGCGAACTGGTTTCCCATGGCACTCAAGGACGGTGCCCGCACCTGGCTCCTGAACCTGCCCCCTGGCATGATCTCCTCCTGGGACAAGATGCGCACTCGCTTCATCGCCAACTTTCAGGGCACTCGCAACCGTCCGCAGGTTGTGGGTGACCTGCGCCACATCAAGCAGCAACCCGGAGAGACCTTGCAGAAATACATCCACCTCTTTAACAGCGCTCGCCTCAAGATTCCCAAGGTGACCGAGGAGGCCATCATCTCGGCGTTCTCTGATGGCATCCGTGACGTCAAGATGAAGGAGGAGCTAGCAATCCACGAAAATATGTGCACGTCATTGGAGTTGTTCAACCTGGCAACCAAGTGCGCAAGGGCTGAGGAGGGACGCCTTTCCCTTCTTGAGCTCCCGGCTGCAGATCTAGAAGAGAAGAAAGCCAAGGCCAAGGATGTGAAGCGCAAGGGAGCAGCTATGCTTGCAGCGGAGCCGGACATGAAGCGCGGCAGGGATCAGCTGAAGTCGTCCATGGGCAGCCGATACTGTGTGTACCATGATCTCCATACCCACAACACCAATGAATGCCAAGAGCTCAGGGCCGTGCGAGAAGGCCGTGTCGGTCAGCGCCCCGAGCGCAACGATCGGGGCTACGGCCGAGGCGGAGGAAGAGGTGGAGGACGATGGGACGACCGTGGTCCTCACCAAGGGTGGCGTGACCGGCCTCGCGAGGACCGCTGGCAGGACTAGCCTCGCGAGGGGGCTTGGTGGGATCAGCCTCGTGAGGATCACCCGCAAGGTAACGCAGGACTTCCTCCTCTGCCACCACCGCCAAGAAGGAATGACGACCATCATCAGGACGAGGGGGCTGGGGGCTTCTAGGAGCCGCGTGCAATTGCGTGCATCTTGGGCGGTGCCCTGGCGCCAGCCTCTTAGCGCATCTTCAAGTAGTTTGCTCGCGAGGTGAATGCAGTTCTCTCCAATCTTGAGGCCACGCGCCCTCTCAGGTGGTCCGCGTGCGCCATCACGTTCAGCTCAGCGGATCAGCTCAAATGCGTGGCAACAGCCGGTGTCATCCCGATGCTCTATTCCCCAGTCATCAGCAATGTGCAAGTTACCAGGACCCTCATCGACGGCGGAGCAGGGCTCAACGTCCTGTCCGTCGAGACGTTCAACAACCTCCAAGTGCCATACGATCAACTTCAACCAACCAAGCCTTTCTCAGGAGTCATTGATGGTTCCACTGTCCTGATGGGGCAGGTCCGCCTCCCTGTCACCTTTGGGCAGCGCAGGAACTACCGTACCGAGCTCATTGACTTCGACGTTGCCCACATTCGCCTGCCATACAATGCCATCCTCGGATATCCCGCTCTGGCCAAGTTTATGGTAGTGACTCATCATGGTTACAATGTCCTCAAGATGCCAGGAAGTGGCGGAGTCATCACGGTCCCCTGTGAAGAGAAGGATGCGGTGTGCTCTCTCGAGCGCGCCTTCCAAGCCGCGTCAATCGAGGACCCAGACAGCAAGAGTGGAAACCTTCCTGAAGCAGCCCCCAAGAAGAAGAAGACATCACCTGCCTCAAGGCCTCAGGAGGTAGGCACCTCCGGAGGCGCCCATCCGGACATGCACCCGTCCAAGGGGCGCCACCCTCCGTCGCATAGGGAGGCACGCCCAGCGCCCTCCTCGGGCAAGGCTGGGGGGCTCTCTCCTAGGGAGCCACTGACTTTGCCAAGATCACGAGGGAGGCGCTCGGGCACCACTTGGAGGCGTGCTTCGTGGCACGTTTCCCTCGGGAAAGCATAAGGCAAGGAGGGCCCAGCCTTCAGGAGTTCGTCACCAAGGTCGCTCAGGAGTTGCAGGAAACGAGAGTCATGCACGGCAACCGCCGCCTGCCCAGCGTAGCTCCCCATCCAGGTGAGGATGGCGGGCTGCGCGTCTGCATCGACTACCCAGGGCTCAATTGAGTAGCGTCTCAGGAGTGCTTCTGGCCTTCGCGCGTGGGGCGTTGCGAGGGCCCACCTCACAGCTACGTTCGCATGCCCTTCGGCCTGCCGAACGCGGCTGCTGCCCACCAGTGCCTGATGAGAAGCATTCTGGAAGCTCAGGTGGCCAAGCACCGCGCGCTCCTGGAGGAAATGGAGGTGGACCTCGCTGAGCCGCCCGGACCTCCTGAGCCTCCCGAGGCTCGGAGCCCCTAGGTCTCGTGAGGATTGGCTTCTTCACCATGCACCATCAGCTACTCCGACAATCGCTCTACAATGGTATCAGGTGACTTCTCTCAAGTTTCGTTTTAGCTGGGAGCGCCCTCAGGGCTGCATCATTCCGAGGTCGCGTGGGTCTGTCCCCGCGGCATGTATCTGTTTTGCTTATGTCTTCAGCTTACCTTGTTGGGGGCGCCCCTCGGGATGCATCATCCCCAAGCCGCTTGGGCCTGACCCAGTGGCGTGTGCCTTTCTCTGCATCTATCTAAGTTGGTTTGCTTTTCCATGCTTAACCTGCCTATGATTATTGTCCGCCGCCTACTATGAGACTAGCCTTCCTCATGCAAACCGCTTGCACGTTAAAAGGGGTGCGCCTGAGCATCCTGACTCAGGAGCTCTTACTGGCTCTCCAGCCCTCACCCCCCGGCCTTGTCCACGGCATCGCGACCTGGCATACCAGCGGCGGCTGAGCTTGCTCGAGGGCCGGGACCTGAGGACATAGAGCATTTGCATTTTAACCATCTTGCAGGAATGTACCACCGACAAAGGCCCAGAGCCAGGTGCAACCCGCCTCGAGGTAGGGCCTCGTGAGTCCCGTGCTGGCTCACGGGTGCCCAGATACACCTCTCCTAGCCCTACCGTGCCGGCCATGTGTCAGGGCGGGGCTGTACACGCCCCGGGGGCTCCTCCCGAAGGGGAGCCCCCCTCCCACGTACCTGTGGAAGCACCATGCTCCGCGCTGGCTGATGACACTGCCGAGGAGCGGCTATGCCCGTACATATACGGAAGCGCTATGCTCCATGCTGGTGATAAACAACTGAGGGCAGCCCACGGTTGTATCAACCTCAGGGAGCCCAGAGC
Source organism: Triticum dicoccoides (assembly GCF_002162155.2). NCBI lineage: Eukaryota > Viridiplantae > Streptophyta > Magnoliopsida > Poales > Poaceae > Triticum > Triticum dicoccoides. The sequence continues at coordinate 276,322,899 of NC_041383.1, forward strand.
TTAGTGTCTGGCCTCATCGCAAAGCCTCCCCTCGGGAGTGCCGCGCGAGGGGGCTGGGCACGGGGGCTATGCCCGGGCCACGCCCAAGCACACGCCACCCAGCTAGGTACCTCAGACCTAGTCGTTGCACGCCCCTCCCCGAGCGGAGCCAAGGTATGAATACCCGTTTGAGCGTCAAGGGGGACTCCTGAGCATCGCGACTCAGGAGCCTAACTGGTCACGTAGCCCCTCACTCCTTAGTTCTGAAAGGCTAACGGCGGTCGAGGTATGCACGGGGCCGGGACCTACCTACGTAGAACGACAGATCCTCTCTTCCACCCTCTCCCTATTTGTTGTTTGCGCATCAAGGGGGACTCCTGAGCATCATGACTCAGGAGCCTAGCTTGTCACGTAGCCCCTCACTCCTTAGTCCCGTCCTGGTGATCTAGTCGGGGCTAACGGCGGCTGAGGTATTCACGGGGCCGGGCCCTGCCGACGTAGAACACAAGCAGATAGGAAGGAAACCGCAAAATCTAGCAAATCTAGAAGCAAATATTACAGAAAATAGATTGTTCTCACAATACCATACACAAATTTAAACGCCTCCACGAGGCACAGTGCATGTTGCAGGAATCGAAGCAGGAAAGAAGCCGCGAGAAGATCACCCCTGGGCCGCGCCACCGCTCGTGGTGGAGTCGTGCTTGTCAGCACCACCCCCCAGGGCCGCGGAGCCGGCAGCGCCTCACTTGGGCGCGGTGTTGAAGGCGTGGAACTTTGCCAGCAAGGCCTCCGCTCGACCCTTGATAGCCTCAGCAGCGGCGACGGAGCGCTTGGCGTCCACGGGCTCCAGCAGGTCGTCAAGGTTGGCGTCGGGGTTGCGGAGGTAGACGTGGCTAAAGATCCGCGTCAACGCTGCGGAGGAAAGGACGCGAGCCTCGACTTCGTCCATGGGGCCGATGCCAATCACGACCTCCTCAAGCGCCTCTACGAGGAAGGGAACCAGCTTAGTGTGGCCGTCCTTGGCTCCGGCCAGCGGTTTCTCCAGGCCCCCGTCATAAAGTGTCTTCAGCACCGTGCGAGCCCTCTCCTCATAGAGCGTGAAGGCCGCACGGTCCTCGGCCAAGACCTCCGCCTTGGCATCCAGCTCAACCCTCTCCGTCTTCAGCGCCTGCTCCAGCGTCTTCAGCCGGTTGCGGTCGGCTGAGAGTTCGGCGTCGCGGTCCTTGACAGCGGCCTCCCGAGCCTTCATCTCCTCCTCCTTCACCTTGCAGTCACGAATCTCCTTGGCGAGCTCATGACGCAGCCCTTGAAACTCGCCCTCCAGCGTCTTGCAGTGGCCCTTGACAGTTGAAGCATCCCTCAACACCACGTCACGAGCGGCTGTGGCCTGGGAGGTGACTTGCTTCTCCTCCTCGAAAGTCGTCATAGCCTGGCTCAGCGCCGCTCGAATGGAGGCGTCAGAGCGAACCTAGCCGGAGACCAACTCCAGGTGCCCGACCACCAGGCGGGGGTCCATGCTCCAGAGATTCTCCCGCAGCCGACTCAGCTTGTTGGTGGCACGGTCCAAGGCGACGGAGGAGGCAGAGGAGACGGGAGCCGACGGAGTAGGAGGAGAAGATGGCAGCGTGATCACGGCTTGGGAGGCAGGAACCTCCTGAGCCTTGGCAACTTCGGTGACAGCATCAAGCCCAGGCGCCTCTAGAGTCAGCGGGGTCACAGGGGCTGACTCCTCGCCGGAGCGTCCCTCCTGGCCTCGCAAGGATGATCGGGCAGGGGATGTGCAGGCCCTGCTGCCTTCCTTCCCCGCGAGTGAAGACGCAGCCATGGCTGATGAGCCCATCACAGACGGGGTCATCGCGTCTCCCTTCAGCCTCTTCGCCGCAGGTAGCAGCCTATCCAATGAAAGATGTTAGGCCTCGACGGCGAAAGACAGGAGCCAGGCAGAGTTCGAGTACTTACTGGTTGACTACCGCAGGATCCCACAGACTCCGACCAAGCTTGAAGCCCAAAAGCCTCTTGCGGGGCTCAACCTCGGGAGGCCCAGCCGCAGAGGAAGGCGCACCTGAAGGGCTACAGCTGGCTTCGGGCGACGCGAGGGCTGGGGTAGACCCACGGGAGATCATCCCAGACCTGTCCTTCTTCGGGACCAAGGGCAGGTCCTCCCCTCCTTGCCTGGCGCCGGCCTCGTCGTCATCAGGCATGGAGCGGAGGGTGCTGGACCTGCACCAGGGGGAAGTCTCCCCCGTCCCCTTGAAGGTCACCTCCGATTCATGCTCCTCATCCTCTTCGTCGTCTTCCTCCTCTCCCCCGCCGGAGTCATCAGAGGACAAGTTCATCGTCGTCGTCGCCGCCTGGCCCTCAGGGTCCTCCGCTGGCACCAGACCAACCCCGTCGAAGGTGGGCATGGTGTCCACCACCCGTTCCCAGTCATCACGAAGGAACAAGGGGACCGGAGCATCCTCCGAGCTTGCCACATCTTCTCCGACCAAGAAGCGGAGGGCTGCGGTCAGATCCTCGTCGTTCAGGGCATCCGAGCTCAGGCGGAGGACGACTTCCGCATCCTCGAGCCTCCACAGCGGGCGCGAGCGCACCTGAAGAGGGGCCACCCGGTGCGACAGGAACTCCCTCAAGAGCGAGGCCCCGGTCAGCTTCGCCGCCCTCAGATTGCCCAGCCTTAGGTTGGCGTTCATCTTCTCCAGCACCAGCTTCGCCCGCCGGTCGTCAAGCTTCACACGGGACCACGCCTCAACGGCCTCGGGCTGCTCTATGGGCAGCTCCAGTAGGGGGTTGTTGCACCTGGTGTCCACCATGACCCACTTGCTCCGGAAGCCATCGGCCCTCTTCCCAGCCTTCGAGATGGCGTTGGAATTGGAGTACGCGACGAAGCTCGCGCACGCTGAGATATTGGCGCCAGTGACCCGAAGGGAGAAGAAGTGGCGCAGCAAGGCCACGGAGGGCATCACCCCGACGTGCGCCTTACAGTAGTAGGCGAAGATCGACAGGAGAAGAATGGAGTTGGGATGGATATGCAGAGCATGCAACTGATATTGGCGAAGGACGGCAAGGAAGAACTCAGAGAAAGGAGGAACCAGACCAGCAATAACAGCGCTCATGAAGAGGGGGTAGAAGGTGCTCCCCTTGTCCTCCGGCCGGGCGGAGCCAAGCCGGAGTGCATTCTCCCCCATATCGTTGCTCTGCGCCGCCGCCATCTGGCGCGTGAGGGCGAGATTCTTCTCCATTATGTTGGGGGAGACCAGAGCCGGCGAGTACCAGGCCGATGTAGCCCCGGCCGCGGCCTTGCGAGGCGCCATTGCTCACCGGAGATGGAAGGCTGCGGCAAATCTGGAGATTTCGGGAGCAGGAGGGCGAAGAGTAAGAAAGAGGATCTGAAGCAAGGAGAATGAGAGTAATGAAAGTAAGGCTAAGCCCGGGCCAGCCTTTTTGTCAGCCGAGCAGTTGCCGAGGTAGCGTGGGGAAGCGGAGGCGCCCACGTCCAATCAACCACCACGCGGCACCCAAGGCCGCAGGCTGATGGGGCCTGCGGCGCTCTGTATTTGCCCCTTCACTTCTCTGCTAAGCCAAGTCCGAGCGCACCTTGGGCCCGGGGGCTACTGTCTGCATTCTTGGAACGGGGGTCCCAAGACTTGCCTGCCTACGGCCTGCAGTGTGGCTCGAGTGGTGGCCCAGTACGGCCCATCTTCGTCAACGCAAGACTCAAGACCCTCTCAAGGGGCCAAGCCTCGCGGGGTGGACGACATGAGGCTTCCTCAGGAGCGGCCTCGCCAGGCAGGCTCGCGAGGGGAGGAGAGATCAAGGCAGGGGTACCTCGCGAGGTGCTCGTGACGCAAGCCATGATGATCGAGACCAGGCGGGCGCCAGGCGGGCGCCGGCCTGCGCAATGTCCTTGTTTCCTCTTTGGTGCAAAGGGGGCAAGCACAGGCGTGGAGTACCGAGGCATCAGGCAAAGATTGCCATTTCAGTGCAACGAGACCAAGACCAGCAGAGCGGCAGGATGGAGGTCACCGTGGAGCCCAAGACGGTGTCACCGCCAGTGCCTTTGGCAGCCGAAGACCAACTTTAGTCGGGATAACTTGTACTAGATGTTCCCCTTCAAAATGGCCGTTGTTGGCGCCCTTCCCGCTCAATATTTGGGAAGAGGACCAGTGCCTCTATAAATAGGAATAGACACCCCAGTAGAGAGGGGGGGATGATCGAGTCCTCATCAGATCCATAGGCGATCGAACTCATCCAAGTAGTTCATCGCATCAGCTCAAGAACACCTCTCGCGAGGCTGTTCATCCTTCATACTGTTTGTCACCAGCCCCTGAGGCAATCCACCACACCACACACTGGAGTAGGGTATTACACCACAACGGTGGCCCGAACCAGTATAAAGCTTGTGTCCCTCGTGTTGTTCATCGTTTAGCTTAGATTCTCGTGAGGTGATCAGATGCGGATAGCTAGGGGAAGATCTTTGCGCGCACCCCAGAGTTTGAACCTTAAGGGTCTGACGGAACCCAACATCCGATATTGAGGTTGACCTTGGGCGCCGTCCAGCCCGGGGGAGCCCCCGAGCCCTGCTGGGCGGCACTTACTTGTCAGTAGAACTGCTTGATGTGGCGGTCGGAGGGTGGTGCCTGCGAGCCACCTAAGAGAGATGCGACGATGGGGGCGCCGGTGCCGCGTAGTGGGCGAGGAAGAGGTCGGGCAGCTCCTCCCAGGAGGCCACAGAGGACGTCGGAAGATTAAGCAACCAGGCGCGCGGCGCGCCTACGAGGGCCATGGGGAGCCAGTTGGCCTTCACCTTGTCGTCTCTGCCGTCCGCCCAAACGGCCTCCTCATATGCACAGAGGAAGGCAGCCGGACCCGCCGCGCCATCATAGCTTGGCGGCATCTCCGGTCGAAACTTGGAAAGCCACCGCACCTGCCGTAGGGAGAGGGTGAAACAGCGCAGCCCCGACGCTCCTTTGGAAGTGCGCGTCGGCCGGGTCGATGGAGGAGCGCCCGCCATCGGCTCTAGCAGCGCGACCTGGTGGTTGCAGCGAAAGACTTCCGACACACCCCTACCTGGCCCGCCAATTGTTAGATTATGCGTTCCGCAAACCCTTGAGAGGTTCGAACTCTAGGGTGCGTGCGGAGATCTCAACCTACCCGGCCTGCCTACTCGCGATCCTCCTAAGCCTAGCGCGATGATCTCAAAGAGACAAAGAGACACAGGAGTTTATCCTGGTTCGCGCCACCTTGCGGTGTAATACCCTACTCCAGCGTTTTGATGGATTGCCTTGAGGGCTTAGGATGAACTAGTACATGGATGAACTGGCCTCAGGAGGTGAGGTGTTCTTGAGCTCAAGGGAGTTGAGGGCATATGAACTCAATGCCCTCTATGGTTGTGGCTAGGCCCTATTTATAGTGGCCTTGGTCCTCTTCCCAAATGTTGGCGGGAAGGGATCCCACACCGGCCGGATATGAAAGAGTACAAGTAGTACAGCTTATCCTGACAAAAGTAGTCTTCCCCTGTGAAAAGCCTCTGGCTGTGATGCTGCAGTGGGCTCGTCGAAGACCTCCGTCCTGCCGTCCTAGCTGTCTTTGTCTCATTGCACCAGAATGGAAACCTTTGGCTGATTCCTCAGGACTCCGCGCCTATGGCTTGCCTCCTTTGCACCGAAGAGGAAACCCGCGCTCTGCACCCGCCCGGTGCCTGCCTGGCGCCCGCCTAGCCTGGATTGTCATGGCTCACGTCAGCTGAGCCTCGTGAGGTATACCTTGCATAGAACTCTCCGCCCCTCAGGAGCCAGCCTGAGGAGGCCAATCCCCTCGGGGGTCTTGGCGTCATCCGCCTCGCGAGGGTCTTGTGTTGTTGATGCTGAAGCTGGGTCGTACCAGGCCGTCGATGGAGCCACGTGGTGCCGGAGAATTTGCGAAGCATCAGCAAGGCCACTACCCTTGAAGCTGAGAGCTCTGACACTATCGACAACGTCAGGGCCAAGACTCAGGGGCACATGCGTAGTAGCATGCAGATCTTTGTGAAGACTGATGGCATGTAGATCTTCGTGGAGCCCACAGGATGAAGCCCCCCGACAAGGCTCTTGCCGGGGACAACTATAATACCCCGGCAGGGCTCTTGCCGGGGACAACTACGGGGCCATGGCGAGGCCCACACACGACAAGGTTTCGCCACCCCACAGCCGTTCCGGCGCGACAACCAGCCTGCCAACTAAGCAAGCACCTGTGTGGTGGCATGCAGATCTTCGTGAAGATCTTTCCACTGCACCAGCACAGTGGCTAGCCAGCCAGCATGGTGCTGGATGCCTCGTCAGCCTGGACGCGTGTCAGGGTAGGGTGAGGTGGAGACAGACGGGACGGGCTCTATTACCGTCCCCGATAAAGTAGGAGGGCACGTAAGCAACACATTTAATGCATTTTTCCTACAACGTCGGTGATAAGCATGTACACTATAGCTACTTTACCCTCCTGTGTGCCACTGTGACAACCCCTTTGGACATATAAAAGGAGGCCCAAGGCGTACTGGAGGAGGATTCGAACTTTTATCCCAGGCACGCATAGCAGCTAGCTAAGGTTCAAGAACAACAAATATACACTCAAAAGAAGGACTAGGGTTTTTACGCTCCTCAGCGGCCCGAACCTGGGTACAAATCCCGCGTGCTGATCACCAGACCTGCTCTTTGTGCATTCCTGCTCCCCACCAACCGTAGAAGGGATCCCCGTGATCCCATAGGTGTCGTTTCTCCCGACACGCCGTGTTCCAAAAAGATATAAGTGAAGCACTAGAGCGATATTATCTAGCTAAAAAGATATAAGTGAAGCACAAAGAGTATTGTAATAAATCACGATTCATGCATGTCTCTCCCAAAAGGTGTGTACAACAAGGATGATTGTGGTAAACTAAAAAGCAAAGACTCAAATCATACAAGACGCTCCAAGCAAAACACATATCATGTGGTGAATAAAAATATAGCCTCAAGTAAAGTTATCGATAGACGAAGACGAAAGAGGGGATGCCTTCCGGGGCATCCCCAATATTAGGATTTTGGTTGTCCTTGAATATTACCTTGGGGTGCCTTGGGCATCCCGAAGCTTAGGCTCTTGCCACTCCTTATTCCATAGTCCATCAAATCCTTACCCAAAACTTGAAAACTTCACAACACAAAACTGAACAGAAAATCTCATGAGCTCCGTTAGTATAAGAAAATAAATCACCACTTTAAGGTATTGTTGCAAACTCATTATTTATTTATATTGGTGTAATATCTACAGTATTCCAACTTTTCCATGGTTTATACCCCCCGATACTACCCATAGATTCATCAAAATAGGCAAACAACACGCAAAAATAGAATCTATCAAAAGCAGAACAGTCTGTAGCAATCTCTAACTCTTGAATACTTATGTAACTCCAATTTTTTTGAACAAATAGGACAACCTGAGCAATTTGTGTACCAATCTAGATAAAAAAGAATCAGATCAAAATCACTTTTCTGTGAATTATTAAAATTGTTTTCGTTGGCGCAAAAGTTTCTGATTTTCAGCAGGATCAACACAACTATCACCGTAAGCTATCCTAAAGGTTTATCTTGGCACAAACACTAATTAAAACATAAAACCACATCTAACCAGAGGCTACATGAATTAGTTATTACTAAACAGTAACAAAAAGCAAAGAACAAAAATAAAATTGGATTGCCTCCCAACAAGCGCTATTTTTTAACGCCCTTAGCCAGGCATAAATAATTTCAATGATGCCCACATAAAAGAGAAGAATTGAAGCAAAAATATAGCATCATAAAACACATGACAAACACATCTAAATCTAACATACTTCCTATGCATAGGCATTTTATAAGCAAACAAATTATCAACGCAAGAAAAAACTAGCATATGCAAGGAAAAAGAAAGAGACGATAGCAATCTCGACATGAAGAGAGGTAATTTAGTAACATGAAGATTTCTACAACCATATTTTCCTATCTCATAATAATTACATGTAGGATCATAAGCAAATTTAACAAAAACAACTATCACAAAACAAATTCTCAACACGGTCCACATGCATGCGAAGTTGACACTCTTCCAAAATAGTGGGATTAACATTAACTAAAGTCATGACCTCTCCAAACCCACTTTTATCAAAAATTTCATAAGATTGAACATTCTCCAAATATGTGGGATATAAAGTTGACACTCTTTCAAACCTACTTTCAATATTATTGCAAATTCTATTATCAATCTCATATTCATCATGGGGCTTAACTAAATTTTCAAGATCATAAGAAGAATCACCACAATCATGATCATTGCAACAAGTAGTAGTCATAGCAAAACTAGCATCCCCAAGCTTAGAGTTTTGCATATTATTAGCACAATTGACATCAATAAAATTTATAGTAAAATAATTGCAATGATGCTTTTTATTCAAGGAGCTATCGTGAATCTCTTCATAAATGTATTCATCACAATTTTCAGATTCACGAATTTCAAGCAAAACTTCATAAAGATAATCTAGTGCACAAAACTCACTAGCATTTGGTTCATCATAATTGGATCTCTTAAAAAGATTAGCAAGTGGATGAGTCCATAAACTTTTAACAAGCGAGATGCAAGCAAAAAGAAGGCACATAGTAACACAAGCGAACAAAAGATCAGACGGAAGAAGGGCGAAGAAAAGGCAAAAGTTTTCGAAAACCGTTTTAGAAGTGGAGGAGAGGAAAACAAGAGGCGAATAAAGAATAATGTAATGTAAGGGAGAAGAGTTTATGATGGGTACTTGGTATGGCTTGACATGATGTAGATCTCCCTGGCAACTGCGCCAGAAATCCTTCTTGCTACCTCTTGAGCTTGCATTGGTTTTCCCTAGAAGAGGAAAGGGTGATGCAGCAAAGTAGCATAAGTATTTCCCTCAGTTTTGAGAACCAAGGTATCAATCCAGTAGGAGAGAACGCACAAGTCACCGAATACCTGCACGAACAATCAACAACTTGCACCCAATGCGATAAAGGGGTTGTAAATACCTTCACGGTCACTTGCAAAAGTGAGATCTGATAGAGATAGATAAACGGTAAAGTAAATATTTTTGGTATTTTTGGTTTATAGATTGAAAAGTAAAAGATTGTAAAATAGTAGATCGGAAACTAGTAAGATGTAAAAGAGATTCAATATAATGGAAAAGAGACCCGGGGGCCATAGGTTTCACTAGTGGCTTCTCTCAAGATAGCAAATATTACGGTAGGTGAACAAATTACTACCGAGCAATTGATAGGAAAGCGCAAAGTTATGACGATATCTAAGGCAATGATCATGAACATAGGCATCACGTCCGTGTCAAGTAGACCGAAACGATTCTGCATCTACTACTATTACTCCACACATTGATTGCTATCCAGCATGCATCTAGAGTATTAAGTTCATAAAGAACGGAGTAACGCATTAAGTAAGATGACATGACGTAGAGGAATTAACTCAAGCAATATGATGAAAACCCCATCTTTTTATCCTTGATGGCAACTGTCGGTGTCAAAACCGGCGGATCTCGGGTAGGGGGTCCCGAACTGTGCGTCTAGGCGGATGGTAACAGGAGACAAGGGACACGATGTATTTACCCAGGTTCGGGCCCTCTTGATGGAGGTAAAACCCTACTCCTGCTTGATTGATATTGATGATATGGGTAGTACAAGAGTGGATCTACGATGAGATCAAGGAGGCAAAATCCTAGAAGCTAGCCTATGGTATGATTGTCGTTCATCCTACGGACTAAAACCCTCCGGTTTATATAGACACCGGAGAGGGCTAGGGTTACACAGAGTCGGTTACAATGGTAGGAGAGCTACATATCCGTATTGCCAAGCTTGCCTTCCACGCCAAGGAAAGTCCCATCCAGACACGGGAGAAAGTCTTCAATCTTGTATCTTCATAGTCTTGGAGTCTGGCCAATGATGATAGTTCGGCTATCCGGCCACCCCCTAGTCCAGGACTCCCTCAGTAGCCCCTGAACCAGGCATCAATGACGACGGGTCTGGCGCGCATATTGTCTTCGGTATTGCAAGGCGGGTTCCTCCTCCGAATAATTCATAGAAGATTTTGAACACCAGGATAGTGTCCGGCTTTGCAAAATAAATTCCACATACCACCGCAGAGAGAGTAATATTTACACAAGTTCAATCTGCTGACGTTTTTCGTGGCATGACGTCACACCACGACCAAGCCTTTACTCAAATTGTTTTTATTGTTCCACCTCAGCGCGTTTAGCGAAGCGGTTTCCTTGGCACGTCTTGTCAAAGCAGAGATCGTGTCCCCTTATTCCGGGATCCTCATCAATACGGACGTGGGTAACCCAACCGCGCCATTGATTGCGGCGCTTGGGAGATAAGCGAGTTTTACCGGGCTGGTGGGGACGCGTAGTTTCGTCCGCCCATATATAAAGGGATAAGGATCAACCTTTTTTACCTACGCCTTCTTCCTCCTTAGCTTATCCATCTCCGCGCACTCGAGCTCCAGCGCCCAAACTGCACATCTCACCTCAACCTTCTCCAACCATGTCCGGAGCAGGAGGCAAGTGGATGGCCTCCTCCGTCACGGAGGGGCACATCAAGAAGCTGCACAAGGCTGGATATTTGTCCAGCGATATCGCGCACCGGCTCCCCGACGAGGGGCAGCTCATCCCCACCCCCCGGCCCCATGAGAGGGTGGTATTCCTTCCCCATTTCCTCTGCGGACTGGGCTTCCCACTCCACCCCTTTGTCCGGGAGCTCATGTTCTACTATGGCCTGGATTTCCATGATCTGGCCCCGAATTTTATCCTCAACATCTCGGTGTTTATCGTCGTGTGCGAGGCCTTCCTCTGCATCCAGCCCCACTTCGGCTTATGGCTAAAGACCTTCAATGTCAAGCCGAAGGTAGTGGGCGGCAGCCAAGCGGAGTGCGGAGGCACCATGGTGGGCAAGATGCCCAACGTCACCTGGCTCGAGGGCGCCTTCGTGGAAACCATCAAAGGGTGGCAATCGGGGTGGTTCTACATCACCGAGTCGCATGACCCTGAATGGGCAGCGGCCCCCGAATTCAGATCTGGCATCCCCACACGGCTCACCTCCTGGAAAGAGAAGGGCCTGTTGTGGGGCGATTCGGAGGAGCTGACCGGACTCTAATCCTGTCTCCAAACCCTGGTGAACAAGAAGCTCAAGCTTGTCAACATGGTCTAGGTCATGCTCATCCGCCGGATTCTCTCGTGCCAATAGCGGGACTTCAACCTGTTGGAGTTCGATCCGGCACAGCACCAGACCTTGAGCAGGCTCTTTGACACTACGTACGAAGAGGCCTGGAGGGTGTTGTTCAAGGGTGCCGAGGCGCCCGCATCCGCTACCGAAGATCGCGGGTTCAGCTCGCAGCGTCCGGCTGGCGAGGTAAGCTATATTATCCTTTACGGGACACTTTCTTTCCATAGTTTGACTCTATGTGGGATCTAAACTCCCAATACCTTTAACAGGCCTGGCAGAAGACGTCCGGACAGGTTAACTATCCGGCTCCCCTTCCAGAAGACCCAGCGGATGCCCGTTTGAGAGGGTTGCTGGTCCCGGCGCCTTATGTGGTGCCGGAGAAGAAGGCCAAGAAGAAGGCCACGGGATCCCGGAGGAGTACCCGGCGCCAGGTGTTATCGGATTCATCGTCCGATTACTCCGAGGCGGACTCCTCCCACGAAGACGAGGAGGAGAAGAAAGAGGCCTCTCCCCCAGCGGGGGGAGAGAAGAAGAGGAAGGCTTCCCCAATGGGGGAGGCCGAAAGGTCCAAGAAGGGAAGGACCCTTCCCCCGGACTGTTCCACCAACGTCGACGACGACGACGAGGAGTGGCCCTCAAGGGCCAAGCCCCTAGAGAGATTGTAAGTGTCCGGACTCCTGGATAACTCATAATTTTTATTTTTGTCGCATAGCGTCTTCTAACACCGCATACAACCCTGTAGTCCGCCCAAGGATGATCTCCCCACTTCGTCGAGCGGGTCCTTGGGTTCGTCGGATGTGAATAGTGCTTCACTTCCGACCGCCTCCTCCCCCCGTGACGCAGATGACACCGAGGTAGGGTCCCAGAAGGGGACCCGCCAGGAGGAGGAGGCGCTGGAGGTGCCGCAGGGCAATCTCCCGGACCTTGGACCGGACTCCGCACCGGAACCTTTGGTGGTTCCGGAGTCCGGCGGGCGGCCCCTTCATAAGAAGGGCAAGACTGCGACGCCGGTGGCCTCCGTCCAACCGGAGGCGCCGGATAACTTGATGGAGGCGCTCAACGGTGCTTCCATCGACGAGGAACACCGCACTGTCATGAGTGCGGTGATTCAAAAGGTTCAGCTCGCCAAGAGCGGGCTGACCGAAGCCTGCACCAGCCTTCTAACAGGCTTTGAGGTAAGAATTTTTAAGATATGTAAAATAGTATCGCATAAACAGTAGCCCCTGATGCTCGGTTCGGTGTTCGGAAAGAAAAGCCGAACTGAGGATCTAAAAAGATATACGCAGGAGTCTAACAAAAATATGGTAATATGGGAATGCAGATTGTGCTGCTGACCTCTGCCGCACTGACTGTGGAGGTCAATTCCTTGAACCAGAGCCTCGAGCGGTCCGAGATCGAGCTCGGCTGTGCCAAGAAGCAGCTCGAGGACAAGGAAGGTAAGTAACACCTTATTAAAGTTGTACCTTATAGAAAAGGATTTGGTTGCAAGAAAAAATGACAAGAATAACGTGGGTACTCCAGGGGCTACGAACGAGGTGGTGACCCTGAAGGAGGTGGTGTCCACGGCCGAACGCAATGCGGCCGCGGAACGGGCCGAGCGAGAGAAGAAAGAGGCGCGGGTGGCGGAGGTACGGCAAGAGCTCCAGGCTCTCGTGGAAAAACATGAGAGTTTGGAGCGTGACTCGAAGACTCGAGAGTCCGAGCTTGCGTCGGCTCTTGAGAGTGCCAAAGCCGCTAAGGCCGAAGCCCAAAAGGCCCTCCAGGAAATCAAGGCAGTAAAGAAGATAGCGGCGGGTAAGGCATTCTTCATGCAAAGCAAGCATGTAAAAGTGAATTACCTGTTACTTACCCGAATTCGGAGCTCTCCAGGAGCGTTCGCAGATCTGCCCCGTAGCGTGTCCGATGCTGCCGCGTTCTACAGAGCTGAGGAGGGGAGCTCCACGGAGAAGGTGTTCTGGTCTCAATAGCTGAGGCCGGACATCCGGTGCCCCTGAGCGACCAGCTGAAGCAGCTGGTCGAGCTCCACAACTTGGCCGAACAGGCCATGAAGGGCCTCATAGTTCTGCTGTGGCCCAAAGAAGCCATGCCTGGGAGCTACTTCGGTCTGGTGCGGCGGCTGGTGGACGCATGTCCATGGGTCGACGTCATCAAGCATTCCGCCTGCATTGAAGGTGCCCGCCGGGCCCTTGCCCGTGCTAAGGTGCACTGGGGCAAGATGGACGCCGAGAAGCTTGTGACGGACGCGCCACCGCCGGGCAAGGAGTATCGCACGCCCGAGATGTATTATAAGGGTGTCCTGAAGGGTGCCCGCATTATTGCGGGTGAATGCTCCAAGGATGTAATTTTTTAGTAGACTCGCATTTTGTTATCCTGTGCGCTGAAAACTTTGTTCATATGCGCTAAGCAACGCTTGTTAATTTAAAATATTACCTTCTGTGCGGCCGTTTATCAAATCTAAGAGATGGCAAGTCGTTGGCTTCGGCCCCCATGCCACGAGTGTTGGGGTGTTCGGGATAAACTTGAGCGCTCTTGTTCCCATTTCTGGGTCCATCTAGGGAGGCGCTCAACACAACGAACGAGGCAACCGGACTTATAATGCTTGAACACTCTCACTTAGCCATAGAATTCTATAATTTTAAATTTCGGCGAAGCCCCTAGTGTTCGGAAGGCCGAATTCGGGGCGCTATCCACGCCTGGGCCGGACAAAGCCGGTTCCTTGCTCTAAGCGGCATAAGTCTTTAGGGACTCGAAAAAACCTCTCGAACAGCGACCGGCTCTCGCCCCATCATGACGGTCAGTTTTAGCTTTCTCCACTGAGGTGCTCGCCCAGCTCAACTGGGGCACAATCGCAGTGGTTCTCCCAGCGCTACCTTAGTCGATATAACGGAACGTAAGGTACCAAAACATGGGAGCCGGGCAAACCCAACTATTGACCCAAGACATGATTCGGAGCCGATGCATATAATGCTATAAGTTCGGGGTGCCGCACTTGTGAAAGTGTTCGGATTTATCACACCATAGTTTGTGGAACTTAAGCCGTGGTGTATTTGGCCGTACCAAAGCGTACGGATGCAACATGACATAAGTGAACATATGTAAAAAAGGAATGCAATGATAGGCGAAAAGAGATGCCTTGTTTATTCAAAAGATACTGCGATGAATGCAGAACAATACAAATATGCGATAAGCAAGGGGTGGGACTATTTAACACGCCCCCCCTCCAGGGGTAGGCTGCGGAATGGTGTATAAAACAGGTATAATGCTCGTAATGGAGACCACCTGGATACTCATCGTAGCTTTTCTCCTTCCCTGGCTGTTGCATCGTGAGTTCGGCAGGTCTATTACCGGACATGGCTTATGGGAAACGGAGTCCTGAGGATAAGAAAAAAAAGGAAAGAAAAAGGATGACACATTTGGGAGCCCCTAGTGTGGTTGAGCCGCACTCTGGGCCTGCCGTGGTCGTGCCCCTCCCCCTATGCCCACGGTATCTCCAGAGCATAGTGATGTACGCGAAGTACTGGTCTTGCAATTTTGCGAGGGCTGGGGTTGGGGACGCATTGCTACGCATGTTCGGAACGTGCCAGGTGGTCTTGTTGTAGGTTACTCCGGGCGCGCTTGACGGTGTCCGGTCGCTTAACGGCCGGACTCGAGAATTGCCTTAAGAGGCTGCTCTGCACTTCTGTCGCGAGAGCCGTTGTATGCTCCTCCGTTCGGAGAGAGCGTTCAGTGTTTCCATTGACCGTGATGACTCCTCGAGGGCCTGGCATCTTGAGCTTGAGGTATGCGTAGTGCAGCACCGCATTGAACTTTGCAAACACGGTTCGTCCGAGCAGTGCAAGATAGCCGCTGCGGAACAGGACTATGTCGAAGATTAACTCCTCGCTTCGGAAGTTATCCGGGGATCCAAAGACCACTTCAAGTGTAACTGAGCCTGTGCAATTGGCCTCTACACCTGGTATGACGCCTTTGAAGGTCGTCTTTGTGGGTTTAATCCTTGAGGGGTCTATGCCCATCTTGCGCACTGTATCCTGATAAAGCAGGTTCAGGGCTGCTGCTGCCGTCCATCGGGACTCTAGTGAGGTGAAACCCATTGACGATTGGGTCTAAAACCAATGCGGCAAATCCGCCATGGCGGATGCTAGTGGGATGGTCCCTTCGATCAAAAGTGATCGGGCAGGAGGACCACGGATTGAACTTTGGGGCGACTGGCTCCATCGCGTATACGTCCCTGAGCGCACGCTTCCGCTCCCTTTTGGTTATGTGTGTTGCGTATATCATCTTCACCGTCCGTACTTGTGGGGGGAAAACCTTCTGTCCTCTATTTTTTGGCGGCCGGGTCTCTTCCTCGTCATCGCTATGCAACCCCTTGTCATTGTTTTCGGCAATTAACTTGCCTGCCTGCTTGAATACCCAACAATCCCTGTTGGTGTGATTAGCTGGCTTTTCGAGGGTGCCGTGTATCTGGCACGAGCGATCGAGTATCCGGTCCAAATTGGACGGGCCCGGAGTAGTTCTTTTGAATGGCTTTTTCCACTGACCGGGTTTAGAGCCTCTGAATCCGGCGTTGACTGCCGTATCTTCAGTATTATCGCCGTTAATGCGGCGTTTGTGCTTATTACGACGCGACCTGCCATTGCTGTCCTTGGTATCCGGACTACCAGAATTTTTGGTGAGGTTGTTACTGCGGGCTAGCCAGTTGTCCTCTCCCGCACAGAAGCGGGTCATGAGTGATGTGAGGGCTGCCATGGATTTTGGCTTTTCCTGTCCTAGGTGCCGGGCAAGCCACTCGTCGCGGATGTTATGTTTGAAGGCTGCAAGGGCCTCTGCATCCGGACAGTCAACAATTTGATTTTTCTTGGTTAAGAACCGAGTCCAGAATTGTTTGGCCGACTCGTCTGGCTGCTTAATTATGTGGCTTAGGTCATCAGCGTCTGGTGGTCGCACATATGTGCCCTGGAAGTTATCAAGGAATGTGGTGTGACGCCCCGAGACCGACGCTCTAGAAGACTTCCCGTTTTTTCGAGTTTCGCCGTGTGTTTCAATTGCATTGCATCATGTCATCATGCCAGCATGTCATTTAATTTTTAAAACCTCAACTAAATAAATTGCATAGATCTTTTGATCTATTTAAATCGAGGGATATTCACAATGGTGATTTCTCTTTATAACATATCCTCCCAATATTAGGGAGCTATAATAAAATATTCCATTTATTTGGAAGCTTCCGCAACAAACTTGCATTATAAATCCCTCTCGTTTCTAAACTATTTTTGCATCCATGATCTTTTCCCCGCATGGCCCATTTCAAGTTGTGGCACTTTGGCAATATGCCAAGTGGCTACTTGTTAATTTTCAGCTCAATTAGAAAATATTTGGACCCACAAATATTTTCTTTTATCTTCCTCTTCCTATCCTTTTTTTCTTTTCTGAACAATGGAGATAAGTTCAACAATCTCCAACTGGGTTGGCCTTTTTCCTTCCTTCTCCTCGGCTCACTTCTTTTGCCAAGCCGGCCCAGCCAGCCCACCTAAAACCCCTCCTAACCCTAGCTGATCGATCCCCTCTCCCCTGCCCGATTCCCATCTCCATCCCCTCGCTCCCTCGTCCTTCTACTCCGCCGCCACACACACACACGCTCATAGCCAGCGCCAGAGGAGCGCCCACGCCCGATCTTCTCCAAGCCGCGCCACCGGCCAAGTCCCTCTTCCCCTCCTCACCATCGCCGCCCCAACGCCCCTCCACGCGATGCCTTACCTTCTCCTGCTCCTCCATCGCCTGTGCCTGCGTCCTCCTCGTTGCCTCCGCACCTCCAGCCGGCCACCGGAGCCCGCTTGCTGCCGCTGAGCTTCGCCTCGCCGGCTGCCCTAGGACGTCGCTCCCCTGTCGTCTCTAGCGCCGCAGCACCGGAGCTGCTCCTTCCCAGTGACCCCGAGCCCCAAGTCCCTCGCCGCCTCTCTCTGCTACATCTCGTGCGCCCTCGTCCTCGTTCCCGCGCCGCTCGTCGCCAAGGCCAAGTGCAGGACACCTTCGCCCCTCCTCACCTCGTCCGCGTCGTCGGGATTGCGTCAAGTCCCTCGCCGATGCCATCTGTTGCAACCGCCTCCTGCACGCCCCTGCACCACGCATCAGCCACCGTGAGCATTGGACGCTCTCGTGAGCCCCGCGCCAGCCGACAAGCTCTTGCTGCCCTTGCCCCGTGCGTCTACCACTTCTACCCTCTTGGATTTTGGCAAGTAGCATGAGGACCGAGAACTCGGAGCAACTGGTCCGTCAAGTTTCTCGAAGACCACATGGATGCCAAGTACCACGACATCGCAGGACCTTCAAGTTCGACTATGGTTACTGTGTACATCTACCGTCGCCCGAAGACCCGTGGTTGCCGTGTACATCTACCGTCGCCTGAAGACCCGTGTACCATGAGCACCAAGTTCGACTACCGCACGGTTATGCCAAGTTCATCTATGGAACGTGTACGTCTCCAATGGTGTACCACTACCGCCGACATGTACGACTACGAAACGAGAATGACTACTTCCACGACGTCCGTGAACCACTACCGTCGTCCCGAAGATGTTGGATTCGTCAAGTACCTCTCCGAAAACGAACGTGTACCACTACTTCCCCCGACGACCCGTGAACGTTTACTTCCACTACCGTCGCGAGAACAACTACCTCCACTACGGCCCGTGAACGACTGCTTCCACTACGAACTCGACCCGCTCCGAAATGCACGCTTCAAAGGTATAATCCCGAGATGACGACCGCCCATGAACGAATGCTTGTGTATTGTATGAGATGCCCGTGTTTGCACCTTGTCCGAGAGAGGTCTTTGCTCGTTCCTCGTTTGCCATGCCGCCGTCCCGTGGGAACCCGGTAACCGGGATCACCCCAACATCCTTGCATGACACGCTCACGCCCACTTCTTTTGCACCGGTACCTCCGTGAGCTATCGGAACCGATATGTTGCCGTGGCATCATTTTCGGATTCGTTGTCGTGGCAACTGTTTTGTTCCGCCACGGTGACAAATGCTTCATATCATGCTCATGTTAACGTTTTCATAAAAAATGCATAAACCTTGATTATGTCATCTGCATCATGATAACAACATTTAAATGCTTAAAATTGTGTTTGCATTAAACTACTAAATGACATACGGGGATTCCCGGAATTGTTGTTTGTTGTTTCCGGCCTCATTTAAACTTGCCTAAATAGTTAGTTCAATTATGTTTCACCTCTTGCCATGATTAACCACATTTAATATTGTTGTGTTCATAAACGAGAAAGAACTAAATAATTGATGTGGTGTTTCGTCAATATGCAACTCGTTGCATATTGAGCTCCACTTAATTTGTAGTATTGTTTGTTGCACTTTGCCATGCCATGCCTCTTTAAACCGGACATGCATCATACTTGTTTGTGCATCATGACATGTTTATGCTTGTGTCTTTACTATGTTGTTTGCTTCTTTCCGGTTTGCATCTTTCGTTAGCTTCGGTTTCGTTCCGGAGTTGTGAGGATTCGTTCGACTACGTTCGTTTGTCTTCTTCATGGACTAGTTCTTCTTCCTTGCGGGATTTCAGGCAAGATGACCATTACCCTCGATATCACTTCTATCTTTGCTTGCTAGTTGCTTCGTTCTATCGCTATGCTGTGCTACCTATCACTTGTTTACCATGCCTCCCATATTGCCATGTCAGCCTCTAACCTTGTCACCCTTCCTAGCAAACCGTTGTTTGGCTATGTTACCGCTTTTGCTCAGCCCATCTTATAGCGTTGTTAGTTGCAGGTGAAGTTGAAGATTTCTCCATGGTGGACAGGATTATGATTGGGATATCACAATATCTCTTATATTATTAATGCATCTATATATTTGGTAAAGGGTGGAAGACTCGGCCTTTTGCCTGGTGTTTTGTTCCACTCTTGCCGCCCTAGTTTCCGTCATACCGGTGTTATGTTCCCGGATTTTGCGTTCCTTACGCGGTTGGGTGATTTATGGGACACCCTTGATAGTTCGCTTTGAATAAAACTCCTCCAGCAAGGCCCAACCTTGGTTTTACCATTTGCCTACCTAAGCCTTTTTCCCTTGGGTTCTGCAGACTCAAGGGTCATCTTTATTTTACCCCCCCCGGGCCAATGCTTGTCTAAGTGTTGGTCCAAACCGAGCGATGTCCGGCGCTCCCTGGGCAACCAGGGTCTATGCCAACCCGTCGTCTTGCTCATCCGGTGTGCCCTGAGAACGAGATATGTGCAGCTCCTATCGGGATTTGTCGGCACATCTGGGCGGCTTTGCTGGTCTTTTTTTACCATTGTCGAAATGTCTTGTAAACCGAGATTCCGAGTCTGATCGGATCTTCCTGGGAGAAGGTATATCCTTCGTTGATCGTGAGAGCTTATCATGGGCTAAGTTGGGACACCCCTGCAGGGTATAATCTTTCGAAAGCTGTGCCTGCGGTTATAGGCAGATGGGAATTTGTTAATGTCCGGTTGTAGATAACTTGACACCAGATCTGATTTAAAACGCATCAACCGCGTGTGTAGCCGTGATGGTCTCTTTTCGGCGGAGTCCGGGAAGTGAACACGGTTTTGGGTTATGACTGACATAAGTAGGAGTTCAGGATCACTTCTTGATCATTGCTAGTTCACGACCGTTCCGTTTGCTCTCTTCTCGCTCTTATTTGCGTATGTCAGCCACCATATATGCTTAGTCGCTGCTGCAACCTCACCACATTACCCCTTCCTTTCCTATAAGCTTAAATAGTCTTGATCTCGCGGGTTTTGAGATTGCTGAGTCCTCGTGACTCACCAGATACTATCACAACAGTTGCAGGTGCCGATGATACCAGTGCAGATGATGCAACCGAGCTCAGATGGGAGCTCAACGCAGATCTTGGTCGTTGCTATGTTTTGTTTCATGTTGATTAGTAGTGGAGCCCAGTTGGGACGATCGGGGATCTAGCAGTTGGGTTATCTTCTTTTCTTTTTGCTTTGTCCGTAGTCGGACTATGTATGTGTACTCTGAATGATGTATGTTTTATTATATGTTCATTGTGTGAAGTGGCGATTGTAAGCCAACTCTTTATCCCATTCTTGTTCATTACATGGGATTGTGTGAATATGACCCTTCTTGCGACAAAACCACAATGCGGTTATGCCTCTAAGTCGTGCTTCGACACGTGGGAGATATAGCCGCATCGTGGGTGTTACAAGTTGGTAATCAGAGCCATCCCCGACTTAGGAGCCCCCTGCTTGATTGTTTGCTGGCGTTGTTGAGTCTAGAACAAAAATGTTTTGAGTCTTAGGATTATATATATCGGAGAGTAGGATTCTTTTTACTCCTCAGTCCCTTCGTCGCTCTGGTGAGGTCTCCTGACGTAGATGTTTTGACTTTCCTCTCCCCAAATTTCACTAAAAAAAATTTAGGATCACGCGGGTATCTTGGAATCATTCCGATGGTTTTGTGACGAGAACATTGTTCTTGGTGCCTCCTGTCTATTATGTGGCTTTGACCCGGGGAGTTGAGCTCCGAGGTGTTGTCGTCACAATTTTATCATTGCAGTTCTGGAATACCTGAGTTTTGCCGACATCGAAAATCTCTTTTATGCAGTTGTTGGTGAGATAACCTCGACGCCACCCAGTACCGGGGCGGGAGTTCGGGAGTATTGCCATAACTCGTATAACGGATGCTTTTTGAAGGTTGAGGTACACGGTTTCCGAAGGTTTCTTGGTTATGTGTTGACGGATGGATACAGCTTGGATGTAGGTATTGTTAGTTTGGGTGAGATATATTTTGCTTCCCCTGTATCCCCAACACTAGATTGCATAACCAGAAAGTTTCGGGAGTTTTATAGGTGGGAATTCAAGTAGCTCCTAGAATATCTTTTCGACAGATGCATGATATGAGATTGGGGTTCGACGTCTAGTGGTCCGCCTTACCACGGTCATTTTTACAGTGGTCTCGTTGTGTCTTAAAGAACCCTTGGCTATGCTGGTTCAGGGACACTTCGTATGTCATGTGCACTGCCTTGTACATGATGGTGCTGTACACTCGAGCCCGTGTGGGCCCCACCATGAAAACTTCGGACGAAATCTCTATCATATGTTTATTCCGGCTTATTCTGCAAGCCAAATCCTTTGTTTTGTTTCATTTGTGGTATTCGAGTTGCTTCGAAGTCAAATGTGGAATCCATAACTTTCCTAAACGGTGTTCTCATATTGCTATGTGAATACTAATCCTTCTTGTTTACCGAGTTTGTCATCCCAATTCTATTTCCTACCGGCGTGCTTCTCTTCAAGTGGATCCGAACATTTCAACATTCGCAAGATCAATTCTAAGTTTTCTCAATGGCATCCATTCCATCTGCCCCAAGTTGCCTTTGTTTTTCCCGCCCTCCCACCCTTTTCTTCAAGGACTCAGATATCTTAATCAAGTATCCATCTTATGGATATGAAGTCTCTCCATTCTTTTCCGTCAATGTTCTTATCCGGTGATTCTCAAGAAGATACTAACGAAGCTTCAAGTTCATCATTCTTCATTCTCGTATTCTTTTCCGGTGGATTAATTTCAAGTTTCGGTGTTGATCATATCTCTTCCTTTTGGTTCACATATCTTTCCATGTGAATTTCTATCCAAGGCTCTCTTATTTATTCACCTTGCCCAGTTCATATCCGGAGTGCTCAAGATATCTCAGAAGATTCGTGTTTCCATTCTTAATCCGTTCGAGTTACTTCAAGGTTTTTCTCTTATTCAAGCCATTTAATTCTACCAGTGCAATCTCTATTTCAAGTAATCCTTCAACGATGTTTCTTTTTGAGTGGGACCTAACCCACAGGTCTTTTCCCAGGATCTTTCCTGACTCTCCTAATTTTCCCGGAGCTATTCCCAAATTCATTTCAAAGTTTGATGTAAGAATTAATTTTCATCAGTCATATTCTTTCTCCAAGATCGCTTTCAAAATATTTTCATCGTTGGTTCATCATTTCTATTCTTCTTTGTTCCGAAGTGCCTCAACAATTTTGGTGGTTCTCATCGTCATTCTCAGTTTTGAAGACCGAAGAAGAGTTCCTCTTAAATCCTTACCCGTTCTTCTGAAGATTCATAGTTCAAGCTTGCCGCTATCCTCTCATAATTGTTTTTCGATTGTGAGAGTTCTTTTCACCCATCCGGAGCAATTCAGGAGTCTTTACAGTTTGATTCTCCGGAGCCCATCTTCTCAGAATTATTCATTCTCAGTCTTAGCTTTCAGCTCTCGTTCTCGAATTCTTCCGGTGCATCGTTCAAATACCCTCTAATCAGTTCATGATCTCTTCGTCCTCATGTATCTAAATCCCCTCAAGTATCTTCATTTGTTTTCCAATTCTTCCTGGTGAATTGTGCCTTTGCTACTCCCATTTCAATTCTTACGGTGGTTCGTTCAAGATTTCACTTCCTTCATTATCATATCAAATATTCGTTGTTTCCAAATCCCACTGGTGGTTCCACCAATACCTTCTCAAGTTTGCGCTATATCTATCTTAATTCTTTCTACGAGAATAAGTAGTATGCCAAATCCATTGCTTGTCATCAATTTAATTTGATGAAGGATAAGCATACAATAAATCTTATTCTTGTTTCCTTGAGGTAATTCAATTCTTTTCTTCCGGAGATTGTTCATGATGAAGTAATTCTCGGCTCTAGTGCTTCATCTTTTCTTTTCCGGAGTTCCAAGTTTTCTCGGTTATATCGTCGCGAAGCTTCATCTAAATCACCGCAAGGCTTCACCTTGTGTTTTCAACTTCCCTTTCTTTTTATCATCCTTTTATTACCGGAGTTCTTCATGGAGGATCTACATGGTGGTCCGTTAAGGATTCTTTTCATTCTTCAATTGTTCTTCAAGATTTCTCTCGAAGTTAAGATCCGCCAAGCTACAGTCTAAAATGAACATGGTGCTCAACACATGTTTTGTTTTGGGGAGTTCAAGTATTCTTCTTCTTGCATTTCAAGTGCTATTCTTTCTACCTTATCTTTTGAGATGGTGTTATATCATTCTTGACAATTTCCATTCATGCTTCGTGATTCACATGTTGTTAAGAATGAGGTATTTTAAATCCATCAATCTCTTCGTTGGAGTTATCTTGGTATAGATTTCACCTAAAGCCTTCCCTAAGGAATGTTGTATTGTGGTGCTTATCAACGATCCAAGTTTTTCTCCTATCCTCTCGGCAAAAGCAGTTTTTCATCTCTTCGTTGATCTCAACCAATCAATTGTTTCTGTTAGTGGCCGGTTGTCACCTCATAGTTTTGAGATGTTTTCCATAAGCCCACAACAAGCTTATCCTTTCGTTGTTGATAATCCAACAACTCCATTGTAGCATTTCCCGTAAGCGTGCTCTTTCAAGATCAAGTTTTCCTCCGTTCATTACATTCCATTCTTTCATTTCTTCCGGAGGCATTGTGATGTTGTGCTCTTCACCCATCACGTCGTTTTGTCAAGTTCATGTTATGTTCATGCTTATCCATTTAACCAGAGTCTTGCGTCACCTCTTCAAGTTCTTTTTCATCATCAAGCCTCGCATCTCTTTTCAACCGGAGTGCTGTCCGAATTTGTTCTTCCTTGTTTCTTGTTTATCTCGTTTCAACCCAAGTGGTTCCAATTCCTTCTTGTCCATTGTGCTCGTCATTCATAGCTTTGCAACCTCCAAGGTTCACATGGTGTTCCTTGTTTCAATTTTCTACAACACTGCTCTCAATCGTGTTCAACTCCCTTGTGTTCTTTCTTTCAACTTTTCAACCTCTCAAGGTTCTTTGGTTTCACTCATTTGTCAAAGAAGCAACTTAGTTTTACCTCTTCTCTTCCTATTCCGTTTCTTTCCGGTGCCATCCTAGATCTCGGGACGAGATCCTCTTGTAGTGGTGGAGTGTTGTGACGCCCCGAGACCGACGCTCCAGAAGACTTCCCGTTTTTCCGAGTTTCGCCGTGTGTTTCAATTGCATTGCATCATGTCATCATGCCAGCATGTCATTTAATTTTTAAAACCTCAACTAAATAAATTGCATAGATCTTTTGATCTATTTAAATCGAGGGATATTCACAATGGTGATTTTTCTTTATAACATATCCTCCCAATATTAGGGAGCTGTAATAAAATATTCCATTTATTTGGAAGCCGCCGCAACAAACTTGCATTATAAATCCCTCTCGTTTCTAAACTATTTTTGCATCCAGGATCTATTCCCCGCATGGCCCATTTCAAGTTGTGGCACTTTGGCAATATGCCAAGTGGCTACTTGTTAATTTTCAGCTCAATTAGAAAATATTTGGACCCACAAATATTTTCTTTTATCTTCCTCTTCCTCTCCTCTTTTTTTTTCTGAACAATGGAGATAAGTTCAACAATCTCCAACTGGGTCTGCCTTTTTCCTTCCTTCTCCTCGGCTCACTTCTTTTGCCAAGCCGGCCCAGCCAGCCCACCTAAAATCCCTCCTAACCCTAGCCGATCGATCCCCTCTCCCCTACCCGATTCCCATCTCCATCCCGTCGCTCCCTTGTCCTTCTACTCCGCCGCCACACACACACACGCTCATAGCCAGCGCCAGAGGAGCGCCCGCGCCCGATGTTCTCCAAGCCGCGCCGCCGGCCAAGTCCCTCTTCCCCTCCTCGCCATCGCCGCCCCAACGGCCCTCCACGCGACGCATTCCCTTCTCCGGCTCCTCCATCGCCTGCGTCTGCGTCCTCCTCGTCGCCTCCACACCTCCAGCCGGCCACCGGAGCCCGCTCGTTGCCGCCGGGCTTCGCCTCGCCGGCTGCCCCAGGACGTCGCTCCCCTGCCGTCTCTTGCGCCGCAGCACCGGAGCTGCTCCTTCCCAGCGACCCCGAGCCCCAAGTCCCTCGCCGCCTCTCTCTGCTACATCTCGTGTGCCCTCGTCCTCGTTCCCGCGCCGCTCGTCACCAAGGCCAAGCGTAGGACGCCTCCGACCCTCCTCAACTCGTCCGCGTCGTCGGGATTGCGTCAAGTCCCTCGCCGATGCCATCTGCTGCAACCGCCTCCTGCACACCCCTGCACCACGCATCAGCCACCGCGAGCATTGGACGCTCTCGTGAGCCCCGCGCCAGCCGACAAGCTCTTGCTGCCCTTGCCCCATGCGTCTACCACTTCTACCCTCTTGGATTTTGGCAAGTAGCATGAGGACCGAGAACTCGGAGCAACTGGTCCGTCAAGTTTCTCGAAGACCACATGGATGCCAAGTACCACGACAATGCCGGCCCTTCAAGTTCGACTACGGTTACTGTGTACATCTACCGTCGCCCGAAGACCCGTGGTTGCCGTGTACATCTACCGTCGCCCGAAGACCCGTGTACCACGAGCGCCAAGTTCGACTACCGCACGGTTACGCCAAGTTCATCTACGGAACGTGTACGTCTCCAATGGTGTACCACTACCGCCGACATGTACGACTACGAAACGAGAACGACTACTTCCCCGACGTCCGTGAACCACTACCGTCGTCCCGAAGATGTTGGATTCGTCAAGTACCTCTCCGAAAACGAACGTGTACCACTACTTCCCCCGACGACACGTGAACGTCTACTTCCACTACCGTCGCGAGAACGACTACCTCCACTAAGGCCCGTGAATGACTACTTCCACTACGAACTCGACCCGCTCCAAAATGCACGCTTCAAAGGTATAATCCCGAGATGACGACCGCCCGTGAACGAATGCTTGTGTGTTGTATGAGATGCCCGTGTTTGCACCGTGTCCGAGAGAGGTCTTTGCTCATTCCTCGTTTGCCATGCCGCCGTCCCGTGGGAACCCGTTAACCGGGATCACTCCACCATCCTTGCATGACATGCTCACGCCCACTTCTTTTGCACCGGTATCTCCGTGAGCTATCGGAACCGATATGTTGTCGTGGCATCATTTTCGGATTCGTTGCCGTGGCAACCGTTTTGTTCCGCCACGGTGACAAATGCTTCATATCATGATCATGTTAACGTTTTCATAAAAAATGCATAAACCTTAATTATGTCATCCCCATCATGATAACAACATTTAAATGCTTAAAATTGTGTTTGCATTAAACTACTAAATGACATATGGGGATTTCCGGAATTGTTGTTTGTTGTTTCCGGCCTCATTTAAACTTGCCTAAATAGTTAGTTCAATTATGTTTCACCTCTTGCCATGATTAAACACATTTAATATTGTTGTGTTCATAAACGAGAAAGAACTAAATAATTGATGTGGTGTTTCGCCAATATGCAACTCGTTGCATATTGAGCTCCACTTAATTTGTAGTATTGTTTGTTGCACTTTGCCATGCCATGCCTCTTTAAACCGGACATGCATCATACTTGTTTGTGCATCATGACATGTTTATGCTTGTGTGTTTACTATGTTGTTTGCTTCTTTCCGGTTTGCCTCTTTCGTTAGCTTCGGTTTCGTTCCGGAGTTGTGAGGATTCGTTCGACTACGTTCGTTTGTCTTCTTCATGGACTTGTTCTTCTTCCTTGCGGGATTTCAGGCAAGATGACCATTACCCTCGATATCACTTCTATCTTTGCTTGCTAGTTGCTTCGTTCTATCGCTATGTTGCGCTACCTATCACTTGTTTACCATGCCTCCCATATTGCCATGTCAGCCTCTAACCTTGTCACCCTTCCTAGCAAACCGTTGTTTGGCTATGTTACCGCTTTTGCTCAGCCCATCTTATAGCGTTGTTAGTTGCAGGTAAAGTTGAAGATTTCTCCATGGTGGATAGGATTATGATTGGGATATCACAATACCTCTTATATTATTAATGCATCTATATATTTGGTAAAGGGTGGAAGACTCGGCATTTTGCCTGGTGTTTTGTTCCACTCTTGCCGCCCTAGTTTCCGTCATACCGGTGTTATGTTCCCGGATTTTGCGTTCCTTACGCGGTTGGGTGATTTATGGGACCCCCTTGACAGTTTGCTTTGAATAAAACTCCTCCAGCAAGGCCCAACCTTGGTTTTACCATTTGCCTACCTAAGCCTTTTTCCCTAGGGTTCTGCAGACCCAAGGGTCATCTTTATTTTACCCCCCCGGGCCAATGCTTGTCTAAGTGTTGGTCCAAATCGAGTGATGTCCGGCGCCCCCTGGGCAACCAGGGTCTATGCCAACCCGTCGTCTTGCTCATCCGGTGTGCCCTGAGAACGAGATATATGCAGCTCCTATCGGGATTTGTCGGCACATCTGGGCGGCTTTGCTGGTCTTGTTTTACCATTGTCAAAATGTCTTGTAAACCGGGATTCTGAGTCTGATCGGATCTTCCTGGGAGAAGGTATCGCGAGAGCTTATCATGGGCTAAGTTGGGACTCCCCTGCAGGGTATAATCTTTCGAAAGCCGTGCCTGCGGTTATAGGCAGATGGGAATTTGTTAATGTCCGGTTGTAGATAACTTGACACCACATCTGATTTAAAACGCATCAACCGCGTGTGTAGCCGTGATGGTCTCTTTTCGGCGGAGTCTGGGAAGTGAAAACGGTTTTGGGTTATGACTGACGTAAGTAGGAGTTCAGGATCACTTCTTGATCATTGCTAGTTCATGACCGTTCCATTTGCTCTCTTCTCGCTCTTATTTGCGTATGTCAGCCACCATATATGCTTAGTCGCTGCTGCAACCTCACCACATTACCCCTTCCTTTCCTATAAGCTTAAATAGTCTTGATCTCGCGGGTTTTGAGATTGCTGAGTCCTCGTGACTCACCAGATACTATCACAACAGTTGCAGGTGCCGATGATACCAGTGCAGATGATGCAACCGAGCTCAGATGGGAGCTCAACGCAGATCTTGGTCGTTGCTATGTTTTGTTTCATTTTGATCAGTAGTGGACCCCAGTTGGGACGATCGGGGATCTAGCAGTTGGGTTATCTTCTTTTCTTTTGGCTTTGTCCGTAGTCGGACTATGTGTGTGTACTCTAAATGATGTATGATTTATTATATGTTCACTGTGTGAAGTGGCGATTGTAAGCCAACTCTTTATCCCGTTCTTGTTCGTTACATGGGATTGTGTGAATATGACCCTTCTTGCGAAAAACCACAATGCGGTTATGCCTCTCAGTCGTGCTTCGACACGTGGGAGATATAGCCACATCATGGGTGTTACATGCGGCTTCCAGGTCCTTCCAACACCCAATTGATTCTGCTGGCAAGCTGTTGAGCCAATGTCGAGCTGGTCCTTTAAGCTTGAGTGGGAGGTATTTGATGGCGTGAAGATCATCGCCGCGGGCCATGTGGATATGAAGGAGATAGTCTTTGATCCAAACCGTGGGGTCTGTTGTGCCATCGTAGGATTCAATGTTCATGGGTTTGAACCCTTCGGGGATTTGATGATCCATTACTTCATCTGTGAAGCATAGTGGGTGTGCGGCGCCTCTGTATTGGGCTATATCACGATGTAGCTCAAGCGAGCTTTGTCTACTATGTTCGGCCCGGCCGGAATTGCTGTATCCGGCGTGATGGTTGTCGTCGTATATCGTGGGGCGCCCATGCGATCCGTAGATCGATCTTGATTGTCTTGCCTTATCCGACAATATGTCCTGCAAGTCCGTCGCATTCCCCCGTGGCTTTGTAATTTTTGAGCGATGCCGGGGTGCGGCTTTAGTGGAGGGCCTACAGGCCTCTCTGTCGCGACCACGAGGTGGCCGGTCGGCCATATTGTGCGCTGGTGATGTAGGTTTATATGCTTCCTCCTCTAATCGGGGCAGCAGCTTGCGTTTGGGGTAGCTTTTGGAGGGGCATTCGAGTTCGTACTCTTCGGCCGCAAGGACTTTAGTCCATCTGTCGGCTAGCAAATCTTGGTCAGCTCTAAGCTGTTGCTGCTTTTTCTTGAGGCTGCTTGCCGTGGCCATAAGCCTGTATTTAAAACGCTCTTGTTCGACGGGATCCTCAGGCACGACGAATTCGTCGTCGTCGAGGTTTGCCTCGTCTCCGGAGGGAGGCATGTAATTATCATCCTCTACCTCTTTGTCTGCCGCTCTCTCATGAGGGCTGGCTTCTCCATCCTCCTGTGCTGAATCTTGCTGGAGGGGGTTGTCTTCGGCACTGTCCGGGGTGTTATTATCTCCGCTGCCGGAATCTCCATTCTTGCTGTGGCGGGATTTTGAGCGGCGCCGCTGACGCTGGCGCTTGGGCTGTTTTTTGGAGGGGTCATCCTCCACTGTTCCATCGCCATTCCCATCCTT
The DNA here is from genome assembly GCF_002162155.2 of Triticum dicoccoides. Taxonomy (NCBI): domain Eukaryota; kingdom Viridiplantae; phylum Streptophyta; class Magnoliopsida; order Poales; family Poaceae; genus Triticum; species Triticum dicoccoides. Next base: position 276,352,293 of record NC_041383.1, read on the forward strand.
TGGGATGTCCACCATGTATATGTCATATGACGAGGTGGCTTTCCAGTGCCCTGTAGGCGCTGGTTCTTGGTCCTCTCTGGCATCATCGTCCATACCGTCGATGTCTTCGGAGTCGAAGTCTAGCATGTCGGTTAAGTCGTCGACAGTGGCTACGAAGTGGGTGGTGGGTGGTTTTTGAATTTCTTCGTCGTCCGCATCCCAACCGTCCTGGCCATAATCCTGCCAGGGCCCTCCTGATAAAGAGAGGTACTTTAGCGAATTCAGGATGTCGCCAAAAGGCGAGTGCTGAAAGATGTCCGCAGCGGGTGAACTCCATGATCGGCGCCCAATCGGATTCGATTGGAAGGGGCGCGGGAGGTTCGGAGTCCGGCACCTCGGAGCCACGAGCTTCACAAGGGACAGGGTCGGTATTCAGCTCCATCACCATAGAGGTAGCAGCCCCCGAGGCGGTGTCTAGCCACCCATCCTCGATCGGCGCAGTTGGCTCCGGGTTAAGGGTCGGAGCGGACTCTTGTGCGGCCTCCAGGGCACTGTCCGGCAGCAGAGCTAGATCATGCCCATCGCGACAGTGCGGCGCGCTCGGCTGTGGCTCGAATCCGTCGAAGATCAAGTCTCTGCGGATGTCGGCCGTATAGTTAAACTTCCAAATCTGACCTGATGGCCAGGGGCGTAGCTTTCGATCTGCTCCAGATGGCCAAGCGAATTGGCCCGCAGTGCAAAGCCAACGAATACGAAGATCTGTCCGAGGAGAAAAGTCTCACCCTGGACCGCGTCGTTGTTGATGATCGAAGGAGCCATCGAGCCTATGGGTGACGACACAGAGGAACTCTCAATGAAAGCACCAATGTCGGTGTCAAAACCGGCGGATCTTGGGTAGTGGGTCCCGAACTGTACGTCTAGGCGGATGGTAACAGGAGACAAGGGACACGATGTTTTTACCCAGGTTCGGGCCCTCTTGATGGAGGTAAAAGCCTACTCCTGCTTGATTGATATTGATGATATGGGTAGTACAAGAGTGGATCTACCATGAGATCAAGGAGGCTAAACCCTAGAAGCTAGCCTATGGTATGATTGTCGTTCATCCTACAGACTAAAACCCTCCGGTTTATATAGACACCGGACGGGGCTAGGGTTACACAAAGTCGGTTACAATGGTAGGAGATCTACATATCCGTATTGCCATGCTTGCCTTCCACGCCAAGGAAAGTCCCATCCGGACACGGGACGAAGTCTTCAATCTTGTATCTTCATAGTCTTGGAGTCCGGCCAATGATGATAGTTCGGCTATCCGGACACCCCCTAGTCGAGGACTCCCTCAGCAACAATACAATATGTGCCTTGCTGCCCCTATTGTCACTGGGAAAGGACACCACAAGATTGAACCCAAAGTTAAGCACTTCTCCCATTGCAAGAAAGATCAATCTAGTAGGCCAAACTAAACCAATAATTTGAAGAGACTTGCAAAGATATTAAATCATGCATATAAGAATTCAGAGAAGAACCAAATAATATTCATAGATAATCTGATCATAACTCAACAATTCATCGGATCTTGGCAAACACACCGCAAAAGAATATTACATCGAATAGATCTCCAAGAACATCGAGGAGAACATGGTATTGAGAATCAAAGAGAGAGAAGAAGCCATGTAGCTAATAACTATGGACCCGAAGGTTTGTGGTGAACTATTCATGCTTCATCGGAGAGGTAATGGTGTTGATGTAGAAGCCCTCCATGATCGAATATTCCTCCGACAGGACGCCGGAAAAGGCCCCTAGATGGGATGGCACAGGTACAGAGGTTTGCGGCGGTGGAAAAGTGGTTTCGTGGCTCTCCTGGATTTTTCAGGATATAATAGTATATATAGGTGAAGGAACTAGGTCAGGGGAGCTACAAGGGACCCACGTGTAGGGGGTGCACCCTACCCCCCTAGGCGTGCCCTCCTGCCTCGTGGCCGCCTCGTTGTGTCTCCGACTTCATCTCCAAGTCTTTTGGTTACCTTTCGGTCCAAGGAAGATCATCGTGAAGGTTTCATTCCGTTTGGACTCCGTTTGGTATTCCTTTTCTGTGAAACTCTAAAATAGGCAAAAAAAAACAGAAACTGGCACTGGGCCCTCGGTTAATAGGTTAGTCCAAAAAATAATATAAAATAGCATATAAATGCCTATTAAACATCCAAAAAAGATAATATAATAGCATGGAACAATAAAAAATTATAGATATGTGGGAGACGTATCAGTAGACAGTAATTTCCATCTCGCAAACACTTGCTTCGGGCAGCCGACAAATGATAGTGGGTGTTTTGCCGCTTTCTTCAAAATTTGGGAGAATTACCATTCACGTTTACCCTAGGCCTTGGCAACTAAATTTAGATCCAATTTGTATTCGATTACGAATATCCATACATCATTCTATGTTTTGTTATTTATTTCTTCAAAACCACGACAAAGATTTATTCCACCTTTATATATGAATATGATTTAGAAATGTCGTGAATTTCGAATTCAGTAGGTTGGATACACTTTGAGTCAAACAGTTATTTCATCTAATACAATATGTCACACAAAAAACAGTTCACCTTATGTCAATCATACAAGTACTAAGGATTACCTCGCCTAAAAAATTCAGATCATTACTACACATGGACAGCATGGGGGGTATTACAACATAATTCATTCAGAGACATGACACAACATGAAAGTATACTAATCTAATGACAATTTCAACTAGTATCTAAATAAGAACTGGGATTACCCTGGGCTTCATATAGCAGAAGTAGCAGGACCTCCTCCATCTTCAAATGCAACGATCTTACTTCCTCCAATTCTTGGGTTGCTTGCATAATGCGTGCAACTAATTGCATAATTTCCAGCCTCAAGATCAAGATTACCTCATCCAAGGAAGCCATGATAACCTACAAGTATAGGGGATCATTTGTAGCCTTCTTCGATAAATAAGAGTGTCAAACCCAACGAGGAGCTAAAGGCAGAACAAATATTCCCTCAAGTTCTATCGTCCACCGATGCAACTCTACGCACACTTGACATTTGCTTTACCGAAAACAAGTATGAACCTATTTGGCAAGAATTAAACTACGAGTACATTGCAAGAATAAAACTATGAATAAAATGCAAGGTAGTAAAAGTAGATAGCTTTTGTCAACAAGAAAGTCATTTGTCCCTAGGCAATCGATAACAAGTACCGGTAATCATTCTCATAATTTTATATGAGGGAGAGGCATCAGCTAACATACTTTCTCTACTTGGATCATATGCACTTATGATTGGACCCCCAGCTAGCATCTGCAACTACTACAGATCATTATGGTCGTGAAACCCAACCATAGCATTAAGTATCAAGTCATCTTTACTCCCACGCCATGACCCACTTATCCGCGTTTAGGCTGCTGTCACCCCTACAACACTGACAATAAGCAAACCATGAACATATTGCAACACCCTACAATGGGGGCCCCTCACGTTTGCGTGAGACGGAGGGCATCATAGGACAGCACCATAAATAAAATATACAATCATACAAACCAAGATCACGATTAACCCATAGGACAAAACGGATCTACTCAAACATCATAGGATAGCCAAATATCATTGGGAAACAATATATGGAGTTGAGGACCATGCTTAAGTAGATATTACAGCGGGGAGAAGTGGTGTTACACCGCTGCATAGAGGGGGTTAGAGTTGGTGTTGACGTTAGCAAGATTGTTGATGTAGATCGCCGTCACGATCCATGGCCCGGCGGCACTCCAGCGCCACTGGGAGAGAGGTGGAGAGAGCCCCCCTCCTTCTTTTTCTTCCTTGGCCTCCCTCTAGATGGGAGGAGAGTTTCCCCTCTGGTCCATGGCCTCCATGGCGATGGAGGGGCGGGAGCCCCTCCGAGATTGGATCTCCCTCTCTGTTCTCTTCTGTTTCGCGTTCCCCGGATCTGGCCCTTCATGGTTTCTTAAATTCCCGGAGATCTGTAACTTCGATTGCGCTGAAATTTTTACACGATATTTTCCACAAATAATCTTTCTTGCTCCAGAAGAAGGGCCTCAACCGCCTGACGAGGAGGGTGTAAGACACCAGGGTGCGCCTGGGGCTTGTGGCGCGCCCTGGTGGGTTGTGGGCTCTGTGGGCCCCCGTTTGCGTTGATTACAAAATAATCATTCGTAAATTTTATCGCGTTTGGACTTCGTTTGATATTGATTTTCTGCGATACAAAAAACATGCAAAAACACGAACTGTCACTCGGTAATGGAGAAATAGGTTAGTCTAATAAATCATATAAAAAGTTGTCTAAAGTATGTGAAAGTTGTATAATATTGGCATGAAACAATCAAAAACTATAGATACGACGGAGACGTATCAACATCCCCAAGCTTAGTAAATGATAAAAAGATAATTTTGATGTGGAATGCTACCTAGCATAAACTTGATCATATGTTTAATCATGGCATGAATATTAAGACATAAGTGATTCAAAGCAATAATCTATAATTTGACATAAAGACATCAATACTCAGGCATCCCAATAAACAATCATGTCTTTCAAAATATCATTGCTAAAGAATGTTATCCCTACAAAACCATATAGCCTTGTCATGCCCTATCTTCTTAAAACAAAGTATAAATCATGTGCTACCCCAGTGTCAGCCAAGCAATTGGTTCATACTTTTTAACGTGCTTCAACCTTTTCAACCCTCACGCAATATGGGTGTAATAGAGTATGATGATAGGGGTAAATATAGAGAAGACAAAAAGTAAGGAAGTCTCACATCGATGTGGCTAACCAACAGGCTATGGAGACGCCCATCAATTGATATCAATGTGAGGAGTAGGGATTGCCATGCAACGAATGCACTAAGAGCTATAAGTGTATGAAAGCCCCGTATGAAAAGTAAGTGGGTGTGCATCTAATCCTATAATGAAAAATTCCCACTAGTATATATGAAAGTTACAACATAGGAGACTCTCCATATGAAAAACATGGTGCTACTTTGAAGCACAAGTGTGGAACTAGCATGCCCCTTCTCTTTTTTTCTTTCTTTTCTTTCTTTTCTTTCTTTTCTTTTTCTTTCTTTCTTTTTCTTTTTTTCTTTTTTCCTTTTTATATATATTTTTTCTCTCATTGTCCGGAGTCTCATCCCGACTTGTGGGGGAATCACAGTCTCCATCATCCTTTCCTCACTGGAGCAATGCTCTAATAATGAAAATTGATGGACATCACACTTCCATTTACTTACAACTCAATATTACAACTCGATACCTGTAAAAAAATATGACTCTATATGAATGCCTCTGGCATACCAGGATGTGCAATGATCTAGCGTAACATGCATAAAAAATGATGAACGGTGGCTGAGCCACAAATACTATGTCAGCTATATGATCATGCAAAGCAATATGACAATGAATGCTCAAGTCATCAAAACGGAAGCGGTGGAAGTTGCATGGAAATATATCTCGGAATGGCTATGGAAAGGCCATTATAGGTAGGTATGGTGGCTGTTTTTAGGAAGTTATAATAAGGCTTATGTGTGATAGAGCATATCATATCACGGGGTTTGGATGTACCGGCGAGGTTTGCACCACTTCTCGAGGTGAGAAAGGGCAATGCACGGTACCGTAGAGGCTAGCAAATTGCGGAAAGGTAAGAGTGCATATAATCCATGGACTCACATTAGAAATAAAGAACTCATATACCTATTGCAAAATTTACTAGCACTTGAAGCAAAGTACTACTACGCATGCCCCTAGGGGGGAGGATCATGGGAGTTAACCATCGCGCGCCCCCGACCTTCACACAAAGATAGACAATCAAGGATAATTTGTGCTCCAACTTCCCGGCATAATGAGAGACTATACGTGCATGCTTCGGGAATCACAAACCTTAACACCAACATTCCTACTAACCATAACTGTTTACTAGTACCTCCTACATATTCCATCTCTATATCGCGAAACTATTGCAAGGAATCAAACATATCATATTCAGTGATCCAAAAGTTTTATGTAGGATTTTATGACTAACCATGCAATTGACCAATTCATGTTGACTCTCTAAATAGATATAAGTGAAGCAAGAGAGTTTAATTCTTTCTACAAAATAGCATGATCTAACAAATATAAGTGAAGCAAAAGAGCATTCTACAAATAATGGTTTTCTATGTGAAGAGAAACAGGCAATCCAAACTTCAAATGATATAAGTGAAGCACATGAAGCATTCTATAAAGCCATAATCAAAAGATATAAGTGAAGTGCAATGAGCATTCTATAAATCAACCATGGCCTACCTCATACCAGCATGGTGCATAAAAGAAAAATGAAAACTAAATGCAAAAGACGCTCCAAGAATTGCACATATCACATGAACGAAACGAAGACGAAAACATACCGATATTTGTTGAAGAAAAATGGGATGCCTTCCGGGGCATCCCCAAGCTTATACACTTGAGTCTCCTTGAATATTTACTTGGGATGCCTTGGGCATCCCCAATCTTGAGCTCTTGCCTCTCCTCCTTCTCCTCATATCGAGACCTCCTCGATCTTTGATCACTTCATCCACACAAAACTCAACAAAAAACTCAGTAAGATCCGTTAGTATAGTAAAGCAAATCACAACTCTAAGTACTATTGCAAACCAATTCATATTTTGTTTTTGCACTGTAACTACTGTAATATAACTTTTCCATGGCTTATACCACCGATAGAATAGATAGTTTTATTAAAACAAGCAAAACAATGTATCAAAAACTGAATCTGACTTAAATAGGACAGTCTGTATAAATCTGAACATCTACCATATTTATGGTACTCCAAAAATTCTGAAAAATTAGGAAAGAATAAAATTTTGTTTAGAAATAGTGTGAAAAAGGTTTTGGAAACGTTTGAGATTCCGGTAAAAAATGAAAATTCACGCGCTACAGCCAAAGTTTTTGTTCCTGCACCGCACATACCAACAAGCAATCTAATCATCCTAAAGGCAAACCTTGGCACATTATTTTTATAATACAGTGGATTTGTACAAGGGGATAATTATTTTTGTGAGAATCTTCATGAAAAATTCTGCATTGTTTCCATGAGCATGTACACAAGTGTTCAAGGTTGACCCTCACTTCTCCAATGCATAACTTCCCATCACTTCTCTTTTGTGAAAAGTTTTTAAGTTCCCCTCTCTATTTTTTGTTTTTAAACTATATAAAAGCACTCAACAGAAATAAATGACTCTTTAAAACTTCCAGGTTGTCTCCCTGGCAGCGCTTTCTTTAAAGCCATTAACCTAGGCATGAAGTGCTCAAGTAATGGATCCACCCGGATTCCAAGGTATATCAAAGACAATTTTAATTAACAATGATTTGTAATTTAGTAGTGATCACAAAGCAACATAAATCATGCAATGACGAAGTCTAACTCTCTTCCTATGCATTGGCATGTCATAAAAGAACAATTCATGCACATCAAGTAAATGCCAATACATAGCATAAGAAGTTTCTTGCAATTCTATCGTGTTGGAAACATAGAGAGGTGGAGATATAGTTCATCTCTCATAATAATTGCAAGTAGGGGCAGCAGCACATGCATATTATATTCATCAAAATCATCATGTGTTGTGGTAGAAAGCAACCCATCAATTTAATCCTTAATAAGTGCAAACTTCTCCGATATAGTGTAGTTTGGAGAATTCAAAAAGATAATAGGACTATCATGCATGGGTGCAATAGCAACAATTTCACTCTTAACATAAGGAACAATAGCAAGTTCATCTCCATAAGCATAATTCATATTGGCATCATGGCCACAATCATAGCACGCATAAAGTTCATCAAAAAGGGATATTTCAAAAGAATCAACGGGATCATAGCATTCATCCTTCTGTAAGAACGAAGGGAAATTAAACAATGTACGAGTGGAAGAGTTACTCTCATTAGAAGGTGGGCATGGGTAGCTAATCTGCTCTTCATCCTTTTGTTGTTTGCTCTCCTCATCATATTTTTCATCCAATGAGCTCACCATTTCATCAATTCCTTTTCCATAGACTCCTCTAAAATATTAGTCTCCTCTTGGACAGCGGAGACTTTCTCAATAGACGCATCAATATCGGAATTGTATTTATAATTATCATAGAAATATTTAAGGATAGCAAAATTTTTAGGTCTATAAACTAAATCATCAAAATCTTCATACTTTTCAAACAAAGATTCAATTTCATAAGAACCCTTAAAAGCAACAAATTCTTCTATTCATTCCACATCATAGTAATCATATATACCATTAGAATAAGAAGCCAAGGTTCCATTAACATTAAATTTGCATGAAAAGGGAAGGTGTGGAGCATTCATCCTAGAGCAACAAGTATAATCATATCTCAAGCATAGCTCCCGAGCATACCAATGCAACATATGAATTTGATCCCATAACAATTTCCCTTTATGAGTCAAGCAATAATCCCTAAATTATTCACGTTGATCCAATGTTACTCCCATTATATAGTTGAATGGGGTTTTCTCAGGATTATCAAAGTAGTGCATAATATCTTTCACATAACAAGCATCGAGGGTTTTAGGAGGTTCCCCATCTCCATGAGTAGCAAGTACAACTAATTTTTTTGGTGTTTCATGTTCCCTCACTACTGCAGGATGCTGCTAACGCGACACTACGACTAGAGACCCTTCGAGAAACTGTGTGCGATGAAATAATCGCAAACAGTGGTGTCAGAGATCCGTCAAAAATGTCCAAAACTTTTGCGATGACCAATGCATCAAACACGGTTCAGATTTTAGTTGCATCTGCGATGCAGGGCATACGGTTGATTCAGCCGAACTGTTTGTGATGAGGAAGAACAATAGAAACGGGCAGCCATATCAATGTGTGTGCGATATACGGCATACAGTTCCCTTTGATGAACTATGTGCTATTAGGGAATGCAACAGAAATGGTCAGCCAGATCAAGGTGTGTGTGATATACGGCATATGGTTCACTCAGACAAACTGTTTTCGATTAGGCAAGAGAACAGAAATGGTCAGCCAGATTAGCTACCCATGCCCACCTTCTAATGAGAGTAACTCTTCCACTCGTACATTGTTTAATTTCCCTTCGTTCTTACCGAAGGATGAATGCTATGATCCCGTTGATTCTTTTGAAATATCCCTTTTTGATGAACTTTATGCTTGCTATGCTTGTGGCCAAGATGCCAATATGAATTATGCTTATGGAGATGAACTTGCTATAGTTCCTTATGTTAAACATGAAATTGTTGCTATGGCACCCACGCATGATAGTCCTATTATATTTTTGAATTCTCCAAACTACACTATATCGGAGAAGTTTGTGCTTATTACGGATTATATTGATGGGTTGCCTTTTACCATTGCACATGACGATTTTGATAGATATAATATGCATGTGCTTGCTTCTCCTACTTGCAATTATTATGAGAGAGGAACTATATCTCCACCTCTCTATGTTTCCAATATGATAAAATTGCAAGAAACTGCTTATACTATGCATTGGCCTTTACTTGGTGTGCATGAATTGTTCTTTTATGACATGCCGATGCATAGGAAGAGAGTTAGACTTCGTTGTTGCGTGATATATGTTACTTTCTGCTCACTAATAATTTACAAATCATTGTTAATTAAAATTGGCTTTGATATACCTTGGGATCCGGGTGGATTCATCACTTGAGCACTATATGCCTAGCTTAATGGCTTTAAAGAAAGCGCTGCCAAGGAGACAATCTGGAAGTTTTAGAGAGTCATTTATTTCTGTTGAGTGCTTTCATAAAGTTTAAAAACAAAAAAAATAAAGAGGGGAACCCAAAACTTTTCAAAAAGGAAAGTGAAAGTGAGAGAGACAAGCATTGTTGAAGTGAGAGAGCTCCTTGAACTTTGTTCATGCTCACGAAAACTTTGTGAATCTTAATTACAGAAACTTTTCATAAAAAATAATTATCCCCTTGTAAAATTCCATTGTATTATAAAAATAATGTGCTAAAGTTTGCCTTTAGGATGTTTACAATGCTTGTTGGTTTGTGTGGTGCAGAACAGAAACTTTGGCTGTAGTGCGCGATTTTACATTTTTTTACTGGAACGTCAAACAGTTCTGAAACTTTTTGCACTGTCTTTCTATACAAATTTTTTATTTTTCATAATTTTTGCAGAATTGTTTGGGTACCAGAAGTATGGTGAATGTTCAGATTTCTACAGACTGTTCTGTTTTTGACAGATTCTGTTTTTGATGCATAGTTTGCTTGTTGTGATGAAACTATCAATTTCTATCAGTGGATTAAGCCATGGAAAATTTATATTACAGTAGACACAATGCAAAACAAAATATGAATTGGTTTGCAACAGTACTTAGAGTAGTGATTTGCTTTATTATACTAACGAATCTTACCGAGTTTTCTGTTGAAGTTTTGTGTGGATGAAGTGTTTGATCGAGGAGGTCTCGATATGAGGAAAAGGAGGAGAGGCAAGAGCTCAAGCTTGGGGATTCCCAAGGCACCCCAAGTAAATATTCAAGGAGACTCAAAAGTCTAAGCTTGGGGATGCCCCGGAAGGCATCCCCTCTTTCTTCAACAAGTATCAGTATGTTTTCGGGTTCGTTTCGTTCATGTGATACGTGCAAGTCTTGGAGCGTCTTTTGCATTTAGTTTTTACTTTTGTTTTATGCACTATGCTGGTATGAGATAGTCCTTGGTTGATTTATAGAATTCTCATTGCACTTCACTTAAATCTTTTGAGTATGGCTTTATAGAATGCTTCATGTGCTTCACTTATATCATTTGAAGTTTGGATTGCATGTTTCTCTTCACATAGAAAACCACCATTTGTAGAATGCTCTTTTGCTTCACTTATATTTGTTAGAGCGTGGGCATATATTTTGTAGAAAGAATTAAACTCTCTCGCTTCACTCATATCTATTTAGAGAGATGACAGGAATTGGTCATTCACATGGTTAGTCATAAAATCCTACATAAAACTTGTAGATCACTGAATATGATATGTTTGATTCCTTGCAATAGTTTTGCGATATAGAGATGATAATATGTGGGAGGTTCTAGTAGATGGTTGTGTTTAGTAAGGATATTGGTGTTAAGGTTTGTGATTCCCGAAGCATGCACGTTTGGTCTCCTAACTATTTAACCAAATTGGCGCGCATTGTATTTTGATTGTTTATCTTTGCGTGAAGGTCGGGGGCGCGCGATGCTTAACTCCTACCAACCTCCCCCCTAGGGGCATGCATAGTAGTAATTTGCTTCGAGGGCTAGTAAACTTTTGCAATAAGTATATGAGTTCTTTATGACTAATGTTGAGTCCATGGATTATACGCACTCTCACCCTTCCATCATTGCTAGCCTCTTCGGTACCGTGCATTGCCCTTTCTCACCTCGAGAGTTGGTACAAACTTCGCCGATGCATCCAAACCCCGTGATACGATAAGCTCTATCACACATAAGCCTCCTTATATTTTCCTTAAAATAGCCACCATACCTACCTATTATGGCATTTCCATAGCCATCCCGAGATATATTGCCATGCAACTTCCATCATCATCATATACATGAATTGAGCATTCATTATCATATTGCTTTGCATGATCGTAATATAGCTAGCATGATGTTTTCATGGCTTGTCCGTTTGATATCTTTGCTATGATAGATCATTTCACATCCCGGTACACCGCCGGAGGCATTCATATAGAGTCATATCCTTTTTCTAGTATCGAGTTGTAATATTGAGTTGTAAGTAAATAAAAGTGTGATGATCATCATTATAGAGCATTGCCCCATGAAAAAAGGAGAGGCCAAAGAAGCCTAAATAAAAAAGGGTGTCAGTGTCAAAACCGGCAGATCTCGGGTAGGGGGTCCCAAGCAGTGCGTCTTAGGATCAATGGTAACAGGAGGCAAGGGACACAATGTTTACCCAGGTTCGGGCCCTCTCGATAGAGGTAAAACCCTATGTCCTGCTTGATTAATATTGATGATGTGGGTTACAAGAGTAGATCTACCACGAGATCAAGGAGGCTAAACCCTAGAAGCTAGCCTATGGTATGATTGTTGTTGTCTATCTATCGACTAGCCTGACCCTGGTTTATATAATGCACCAGAGGCCTAGGATAACAAGAGTCCTAGCCTAATACGCCGGTGGGGGAGGAGTCCTTGTCTTGATCGCCAAGTCTTGTTGATTCTTCCTTGTATGCGGCAGCTGTCCGGACTGGCCCATGAGTATACGGCCATGGGGGTCCTCGGCCCAATCCAACTGATCGGGAGACGACGCGTTGAGTACCCCCTAGTCCAGGACACCGTCACCTACTCCTCGCATTGACATCAATTTATGGGCATCTCCATAGCCCGTTGATTAGCCGCGTCGATGTGAGACTTTCTCCCTTTTTGTATTCTCCACATAACCTCCACCATCATACTCTATTTCACCTATAGTGCTATATCCATGGCTTTCGCTCATGTATTGCGTGAAGGTTAAAAAGGCTGAACCGCGTTAAAAAGTATGAACCAATTGCTTCGCTGACACCACGATGGGCATGAGAGGTACCTTGTGTTAAGAAAAGGGAGCATAAAAGACTATATGATTTTGTAGGGATAACGTTCTGAAGCATTGATATTTTGAAAGACATGATTGTTTGTTGGGACACCCGAAGTATTATTGTATTTATGTCAAATGATAGACTATTGCTTTGAATCACTCGTTTCTTAATATTCATGCCATGATTAGATATATGATCAAGATTATGCTAGGTAGCATTCCACATCAAAAATTATCTTTTTTATCATTTACCTACTCGAGGACAAGCAGGAATTAAGCTTGGGGATGCTGATACATCTGCATCGTATCTATAATTTTTGATTGTTCCATGCCAATATTATTCAACTTTCATATACTTTTGGTAACTTTTTATACTATTTTTGGGAGTAACATATTGATCCAGTGCCCAGTGCCAGTTCCTGTTTGTTGCATGTTTTATGCTTCGCAGAAACCGCATATCAAACGAAGTCCAAACGGGATAAAAACGGACGGAGAACATGTTTGGAATATTTATGATTTTTGGGAAGAAAAATCAACGCGAGATGGTGCCTGAGGGGGCCACGAGGCAGGGGGCGCCCCTGACCCTCGTGGGCACCCTGTAAGGCGGTTGACACTCTTCTTTTGCCACAAGAAAGCTAATTTTCGGGGGGAAAATCTTGGCAAAGGTTTCAATCCAATCGGAGTTATGGATCTCCGGATATATAAGAAACGGTGAAAGGGCAGAATCCCAGAACGCAGAAACAGAGAGAGACAGAGAGACAGATCCAATCTCGGAGGGGCTCTCACCCCTCCCACGCCATGGAGACCATGGACCAGAGGGCAAAACCTTCTCCCATCTAGGGAGAAGGTCAAGGAAGAAGAAGAAGAAGGGGGGCTCTCTCCCCCTTGCTTCCGGTGGCGCCGGAACGCTGCCGGGGGCCATCATCATCACCGCGATCCACACCAACACCTCGGCCATCTTCACCAACATCTCCATCACCTTCCCCCATCTAGATTCAGCGGTCCACTCTCCCGCAACCCGCTGTACCCTTTACTTGAACATGGTGATTTATGCTTCATATTATTATCCAATGATGTGTTGCCATCCTATGATGTCTAAGTAGATTTTCCTTGTCCTACCGGTGATTGGTTTAATTTGCTTGTGGTTATGTTTCTGTCCTATTGTGCCTTCCGTGTCGCGCAAGCATGAGGGATTCCCACTGTAGGGTGTTGCAATACGTTCATGATTCGCTTATAGTGGGTTGCTTGAGTGACAGAAGCATAAACCCGAGTAAGGGGGTTGTGGCGTATGGGATAAAGGGGACTTGATGCTTTAATGTTACGGTTGGGTTTTACCTTAATGATCTTTAGTAGTTGCGGATGCTTGCTAGAGTTCCAATCATAAGTGCATATGATGCAAAAAGAGAAACTATGTTAGCTTATGCCTCTCCCACATTAAACTTGCTATCGGTCTAGTAAAGTAGTCAATTGCTTAGGGACAATTTCACAACTCCTACCACCACTTTTCCACACTCACAATATTTACTTTATTGCTTCTTTATCTAAACAGCCCCTAGTTTATATTTATGTGCTTTTTATTATCTTGCAAACCTATCCTATCACACCTACAAAGTACTTCTAGTTTCATACTTGTTCTAGGTAAAGCGAACGTCAAGCATGCGTAGAGTTGTATCGGTGGTCGATAGAACTTGAGGGAATATTTGTTCTACCTTCAGCTCCTCGTTGGGTTCAACACTCTTACTTATCTAAAGAGACTACAATTGATCCCCTATACTTGTGGGTTATCAGCGCTTTAATTAACCGATTAATGGCGAAGTTTTGAGCGAGGCTAGCTGCGGTTGGTGCATGGAGGTCAAAGAGCTCGCTTCCTAGTGAGCATGGGCAGCCTTGCTGCTCGCACGTGTCCCGTTGAGCCTGCGAGGTGGACAGGATGCACGCGTCCCGTCGAGCCTGCGCGGCGGACTGCTCGCACGCGTCCCGTCGAGCCTGCACGCCGGACTTCTCGTGCTCGTCTCGTCTAATCAAACAGTTGCACGCACGCCACTGAGTATGGTTAAATATTGACACAGTTCATATGATACAACCATTTGTGATACTAACGTGTCAGCTTATTGTTTCAAAAGGACTTCGATGGCTACTAATGTGTGCGCCTCTTCTCAAACTAGACGATTTTTTTACCACGACATATATGTGCCATGTCATGAAACCAGGCCAAGTTTCATGCTTTTTGGGTGAGTTTTAGATTTACTAGGATTTAAAAACCGAGATTCTCAATGTTTCAGGATGACGACAAGTTTGTAATTCACTCCCATTCCTTAAATGAGGCCTAAACATGCACCCAATGACACATGTACGATTTCCCACCCATTTTGTGCTTGTAGTTCAAATTTGAATTCTGGACTACATTTACTGCGTAGAAAACTTAATTAGTAATATATACAATGGCCATACGAACCCTAAACATGCACCCCAAGGACACATGTACATTTTTTCTAGCCATTTTGGTGCACTGGAGCATGCATTTGTAGTTCGGATTTGAATATGGACATTAAATTCCTAGAAAACTCAATTAATGAATAAAAAGGGTCAAACGAACCGTGAATAATTTCAAAGTTCAGCGTGAATCTCCTGTTGTTACGTACTTGTTGCGTGTAGAAAAAAATGCGAGGCTAGAAGAGGGAGCGATTATCGTTTGGCCCACAAGGAGACACATTTCCTTATCGAAACCACGAGGGTTCTTGCGACAGGCTCCGGTTTGTAAGAGGTTTGTAATAAAGCTTCGCCCAAATTGGCAATGTTTTTACCACGACATTTATGTGCCATGACCTGACACCATGCCCGCTTTAATGACTTTTTGGTGAGTTTTGGATTTATGGGGATTTAAAACCAAGATTCCAAATGTTTGAGGACGAGCCAAGACGTCGGTCAGGTGTAATTCGTTCCCATTCCTTGCATGGGGCCTAAACATACACCCTAGGACAGATGCATGTATAATTCTTCTAGCCATTTTGGTGAACTGAAGCATGTATTTGTACTTCCGATTTGAATTATGGACATTAAATGCATAGGAAACTCAATTAATGTATAAAAAGGCGAAACGAACCCTGAATAAGTTTAAATTTCAGCATGGATATCATGTCATTCCATGTTGCTCGTAGAAGACAATACAAGGCGAAAAGAGGGAGCGACTATGTTTCGCCACAAGGGGAACACGTTTCCCTATCGGAACCATCAGGCTTCCTTGAGAGAAGCTCCAGTTTGTATGAGGTCTATAATAGAGCTTGGCCCAAATTGGCAATGTTTTTACCACGGCATATATGTGCCATGACGTGACACCATGCCACCTTTGATGACTTTCTGGTGAGTTTTGGATTTTATGGGAATTTAAAACCCGAGATTCCAAATGTTTGAGGATGAGCCAGGACGCCGGTACGGTTGTAATTCGTTCACATTCCTGGCATGGGACCTAATTAAAGATGCACCCAAGGACACATGCATGTACAATTTTTCTAGCCATTTTGGTGAACTGGAGCATGTATTTGTACTTCAGATTTGAATTATGGACATTAAATGCCTAGGAAACTCAATTAGTGTATAAAAAGGCCAAACGAACCCTGAATAAGTTTAAATTTCAGCATGGATATCATGTCATTCCATGTTGCCCGTAGAAGACAATACAACGCTAAAAGAGGGAGCGACTATGTTTCGCCACAAGGGGAACACGTTTTCCTATCGGAACCATCAGGCTTCATTGAGAGAATCTCCGATTTGTAAGAGATTTGTAATAAATCTTGGCCCAAATTGGCAATGTTTTTACCACGACATATATGTGCCATGACGTGACACCATGCCACCTTTTATGACTTTCTAGTGAGTTTTGGATTTTATGGGGATTTAAAACCCGAGATTCCAAATGTTTGAGGACGAGCCAGGACGCTGGTACGGTTGTAATTCGTTCCCATTCCTGGCATGGGACCTAATTAAACATGCACCCAAGGACACATGGATGTACAATTTTTCTAGCCATTTTGATGAACTTGAGCATGTATTTGTAGTTCAGATTTGAATTATGGGCATTAAATGCATGCATAGGAAACTCAATTAGTGTATATATAAAAAGGCCAAATGAACGCTGAATAATTTTAAATTTCAGCATGTGTGGCACCCCGCCTCAGAGAAACCGGAACGCCCCGTATTCTAGCCCAGAGATCGAGGTGAAGTCTTCTGGCATGTGGCACTGCTTAGCATAGAACAAACCAGCTTTCTATTATTACACGAATATGAATACAAGGTCTCTGACATTACAATAAATAACATCGGCACGGCGACACTACGCCAACCGCGCTTGCTCTATACAAGCAGCATAACAACTCGAGGCAGTGGAACAACTACTGGCAGTGGAACAAGGAACGACGATGATGGACTCCAATTCGCAGGGACTCTGGCTGGAACATTTACCCTAGTTCGTGCACATAGGAACCATAGCAAACAAGCAAGCAATCCAGGCACGACCTGCAAACTGGCATGACACGCCAGGTCAGTACATTGAATGTACTTGCAACCTCACAATAACCAGAAGCATTCAAGACATACAACAGCATGGCAATTACAGGTTAAGCAGGAATTTTCATGAGATCATCAGGATAACATGGCATGAACAACATAAACATGATACCGCTAGAACAACATGAACATGGCATGAATATATAAACATGATACCGCTAGAACAACATGAACATGGCATGAACATATAAACATGATGACACTATCATGCAACATAATGACATTATCATGCACCAACTTATTCTGCTCGGGTTACCTCATAACCGAACGGTGATCTTTTCGGTGATCACAACCATGACCAACACTTGGTCTCAAACAGTGATCTTTCCGGCGATCACAACCAACTTATCTCCTCATCGAACCGGGGTTGTTATTAATCACATTATTATTATTATTACTGTTGACTCACAGTGTGACCAACTACGAACTTGGCCCTTATCCATGGGCGCGGCAATCGATAGATTTAATATACACTCTGTAGAGGTTAGTACACTGTACCCACACTACGAAAACCATGGCCTCGCACTCCCATTCGGGTGGACCAACGACATTCCGACAAAACCGTCCTACTGCCATGACACTCTCCCGGCCACTCCGACCAACTCCCCTTTGGGCTAAGTCCTGGGTGGCCCCGTGCCTACAAAAGGCACCAACGGCCACCGTCATGGCCAAACAATAAACGGTCCCAAACGGGGACATGTGCATATAACCAAACTCGGGCTCACAAGGCTTATGTCCGCCTACCTGATCATGGTAGCGCGCGCCCATAACCTTCCCTCGTTGGAGGCACCAGCGACAGGCACGACAATAGACCCAGTTAGGACCTTCCCATAAAGGTAAGCGTGGTTGCACTGGTCAGCTCGATATGGTGGCACCATGACTCAGCCAACAGTTGTTCAAGTTCAATTTAATCTAGTTGAACTTGAATGCAAATATGCTGAGCCATGATAAAATAACGTGATGTAACTACAATGCATGAGCATGATATCAACATATGAGGGTACAACATAACTATCCACCATATCAACAGTGAATCATATATAACTGAGCATGGTATACTGATGAACATGAACATCACAAGTACATACTTCTCAAAAACATAGCAGTAGTACTAATATTAACAATAAATATCATGCAAAAACATATCAATAGTGCCATCATGCAAGTATTTCACCAACTGGATGCAATGGAACATGCATAACAACAGTACTCGGGACATACGACAGTCACGCACCGAAGACCATCACCAACATCAACATGTACTACTAGCAAGCATAAGCATATGAAAGGAATACTAACAACTATAACATGATAACATAGTGCAAGACAACATAGCACGAGAGTGAACAAGAAACTATAAGCAGCACCGGAACAACGATAACCATGTTGTAAACAAGCAAACATTTAATAAAGATTCAAGTTGAAAACCATGGCTACTGCATGACTATCATGCAAGTTGTTGTTGTGGCTTGCCTGAGGGTGACGGAGACTCCGGGAAGTAGTGTGGTGAAGCCGCGGAATGAAACACCGGACGGTTCTCTCTTGGAGGGGGCTGATTAGAGGCAAGGGCAATATGGTCATTTTCATAGTGTGAACACTTTATGAAAATGGTACCCACAGAAAGAGCTCGACAAGACGAAGAAGTGAGCGTTGGTTTCACCTCGATCGGAGTTACGGTTGCGGAGTTATGAGGTGTGGAAGAAGAAGGACCAATCCATGAATATTTTTTATCACCAACCGGTCCCTGATTGGATAAGACAGAGGCGTAAAATCAAAAATACGCTTTCATGTAACAGAAATGAATTTCAAGAATACGTTTCCACTTACGCTGACCTGGCAAGGGGTGGGGGCGATCGGGTCGTCTCCTTCCTCTCGCTCCTGTGCTCCCATGAGCAGAGGAGAGGAAGCAGGAGAGGGGGCGGCGCTGTGGCGGCTGGCCTAGGCCAGCTCCAGCCAGGGCGCGGGCACCAGCAAGCGCGGCCGTCCAGGGGGTCAGCCTGCCCCGGGGAGGAGAGAAGGATGTGGGGCGGAGGAGGACCGAGGGAAGGCAGAGGACGGCGGGCAGCGGTGGTCTTTGGCGATACGGGAAGCTCCGATGGGGCTGAGTGGGCGGGACGGCCCGTGGAGAGGTGGGAGAGGCCATGGACATGGCTAGAGGAGGAGAGGAGGCTTGATTTGGTCAGAATCACGCCGAGGCCGAGGTGGCCATGGAGGACAGAGGCGAACTCCGGTGAGATGTGGCGATCCTGGTGACCAAATGAGGCGAGGGAGGGGCTTGTGAGTTGCGGGAGGTCTCGGGGCACGCTTATATAGCCGAGGGGAGGGCTCTAGAGCAACTCTAGCAAGCTGGTGCAGTGCTCTAATGGTGGACAGAGGCTGGGCATGGCACGGGCACTGCTCTAGCGGTGCATTTAAGGCGAACCATGACGAGGAAGCGACGCAGTGAGGTGCAGTCGATCACGAGGAAGCTCTAGGACACGGTTGGACATCAAGACGAGGAGGGAGGAGATGAGCACAGGGGCAAGAACCAGCCAGAGCATGCAATGTGCGTGACGCCATTGTGCTCACCACGGGCACTTGTGCAAATGGCGCGTTCTGGCCGGGCCGACCATGTCCAGTAGATAGACTGTCGTGCCCTTAGTCGAAATGAGGAAATAAATTGGTCCAGGGGCAAAGAAGATATTTGCACTTAGCTCCAAAGCAAATCAACAGGAAGGTGTTTGTAACTTTCTGTGGTTACTCTAGCTTGATAACATGGTAAATATTTTGTCTGGCAATGATCACACTCTAAGGTGACTAAGATGGCAGAGTTTAAGCTCAAGAAGAGGAGTTTAGCTAGGGGTTGCTGTAGAAACCACCAGACTGGACAGAAATACAAAACATGAAGTACCACTCACATATATTTTGGTATTGAGCTGAATTTGGGAATGGCATAATTCTTTGAAGATATTAAGATGTCCAAGGAGTTTCATGCCATTTGGATGAACCTAAATAGCACTTGCTTTAGAAAGATTTATTCTGACCGGAAACTTGGAAAAATTCCACAGGGCAAATGGCCAAAGGGATTGAGCCACATCTTGGTGGACTGATGTTATATGAATACTAGAAGGCCTAGAAAAATGTTCAGCCATAATGGACCAAGATAAAATATACTTGCTTCACAAACTGAAATTTTGGGCAGAATCTAAGAATTGAAGCTGAGCTCACATGGAGGCATGACATGAACTCAACTCTGGTGGAGGGCTATGATATTATGATATGAAGAATCATGCAAAATGGCAACTCATTTGGATATGCCTAGCTTGCAGCTCCTTCACAAAGCTTCTTTCTGTTGAGAAACTTTGGAAAATCATAATTAAATAATTACTAGGCAAATGAGGTTGCATTTTGGCATGTGGCAATTATATGGACATGAAAAGATGTCCAAGGAGTTTGAGGTCATTTGGGAAAAGGAAAATAGCACTTGCTTCACAATGTGCCATTTAGGGTAGAATAGGAAATGAATTATTTGAGGATTATTTTTTAGCATGGCAATGAAAATCTTTGCCATATTTGATCAAGATATGACCCAAACAATTTATGAGATTATTTGGGAATTTTAGGAGTGACAAAAATATAGGTTGCTTCACAACCTAGGGTTTTAAAGGGTTATTCCTTTGTTAGAAAGGACTATTCCCAATAAAAACAATATTGGGTTAGGTCAAGGATGAAAATGACAGGGTTTCAGGATTATGATGAGGATGACAAGCCACTATAAACCTAGCAAGACATGATCTTCCCAAGTTTCAGAACCACATAGCCACGGAAAAGCAAATCAATTCAGGAAATCCTAGAAAATCAAAGGAAAAAGAAAAGGGCAGAAATCCAGGCTGTTACAAACCTTCCCCCCCTTAAAGAAATCTCGTCCTCGAGATTTGGGTTGCTCAGGGTTAAATAATTTTTTTTGGCTTGAAGAAACCATTTCCAACTCGGGTTTCTTTTATTTATTCTCATATAATATTTGCACTGAATTGGATCTGACTGACTGTCTTGATCTGGGGTGGTTTGCTTCACCGTATCTGACATATGGACAGGACTTGCCTCATACATTCTTGTTCATCTTGACTCAACTTTTTCTTTCATATTCGTTGGCTGAGCTAGGGTCTGAAAGATCTTCTGACATACGTGTCCTTCTCGATTTTGATCCTTGCTGGAGATGTTATTCTTGTATCGAGTACCGAGAATATTCCACGAGGTTGGGGAACACATCTTCCCGTGGAACGGAGAATTTA
This sequence comes from Triticum dicoccoides, assembly GCF_002162155.2. Classification (NCBI taxonomy): domain Eukaryota; kingdom Viridiplantae; phylum Streptophyta; class Magnoliopsida; order Poales; family Poaceae; genus Triticum; species Triticum dicoccoides. Next base: position 276,373,674 of record NC_041383.1, read on the forward strand.
TTCTATCCAGGCATCGGGTTCCTTGAATATATGCATGCCTTTCTGGGTTCAAAACAGTGAGGTGGATCATACCTGTTTTGTTAATTGATTTCGACATCTTGCAGGAGTTTCTGACTTAGCTTGACTGGTTGCACAGTCTTGAGTATCCAAGTTGTACCAAAAGTTTGACTGTTGCTTACCATGACTGATAAAAAATGCACCATCTCCAGATGATAACATTTGCAGACTTGACGAGCGGTGATATTGGCAAAGAATCCCTTTCACAGGCTATTCTTTAATTGCCTCCCATATGCAAGAGATAACAATCCTCAAAGTATGTGTTCTCACAATGATTCTTCATTTTTGCCGGTATCTCCCTGGGAATAATAGTCTGTGTGATGCTCCATCGTGGGTGTTGAGGTCAATATTTTGAGTTGTCCTGGGTTCGGACTTGATAGACTCGGGCATTTAATGCTGATAGTTCTGAGCATATTGTGGACCAAGTTGGTTGCCTTTCCATGAGGTCCTTACTAGAATGAAGTAGACCTTTAGGCGTAGCTTCACGGGGTCCGACATGGAATAAGTCTGTCTTGGGCATACATACCACATTGCTCACAGAATAACCGGCATATTTGTATTGTTGGTCTTGTTCTTTCATTACTACTTTCTTTATCTGGATCCTTAACTGAAAGAGTGGGGCCTTATACATATCCTTGATTATTTTCACGGCCCTGAATACTATCATGTACAATATTTTGCAATCATACCTTGGTCTTGTTTCATATCTTGAACCTTGGTATATTTATCCAGCTCACGTGTGGTTATACAGATCTCAACACTGTTGTTGATTGTGCCGGACAGGGTCCGGAGTAATAACATCACCTTGCGGAGCTATTCTCGATAATCACTGCCAAGACTATTGCCTCAACATTGTCTTTCCGTGAATTCTTCCTTATGTCATAGACTTGCATGGACTTGGCAGGATACTCATTGAATGAACAAATATCTGACCCTCGAGGCATACCTTTGTTCTGACTGATTTTTGTTTCAGACCAAACTGTTGCAGATCTGCCACTTGGAAACCACTGTCATATGCTGTCAATTCATCGTTTAATGTCTTGTACTAGTGTCGTACTGAAGAATATTGGGCAGCTTGCGTTTGACAACCACCGGGGTATCATGCTGAGGAAAATCGGATGGCTTGTGCTCGAAGCCTTCGTTGGATATCTTGTTGAGGAAGACCGGGTACCGTACCTCATAAGCTTCCCCCCTTAAAGACTTGCAAGGGAAGACTTGGTACCTTATGCCAGAAGCTTTTGCGGTATTTTATTTGAGAAGACTGACTATCTTTCATGGGAATCCATTCATACTCTACTGAGGCAGACTGGGAACCTTGTCTTTGTACACTTCACCAATAAATTGTGGAGAAGGACGGGACTGATTTTCTTGGTGAATGGAATGACATATATATTTTTTTGTTAGTCCGGGAGCTGATTATTTATATGACAAGGATTTTCTAGCTGTGATTTTTCAATTCATTTCATATTTGGACTAACTTCTGGTTGTCGCAATGTTGTAAATTTGACTTATGGCAGATTCACTCATTGTGCATAGACTTGAAATGCACTGTTGATCCAATTTTGTTCTCTCATTGATTTAATCATTGCTGTGATAAAAGTATATTTCTGACGAGTACTTGTTGTTGCATGTCTGAGCAGAATATGCTTGTATTCAAACCGGATGTGTGCAATATAATGCTGTCAGCTGAAAACCTCATTGCTTTTAACTGAGTTCCTTGATATATATCTGTACTGCCCACGGCTTCTTCTGATCCGGTGTCGGTCGAGGAGTAATTTCCATAAGGAGGTAACACCGAGGATTCAAAACAAATAAGCCCGAGAAAACGATTTATTGCAACAAAGCACACAACAACCAAGCTACAAATCTACTCCACACAGGCACACACAACCATGATACTACAGCAGATGCACAAGCACTACACGAAGAATTACATTCTACGCTTGAGCAAAAGCTCGTGAACTGACGAGGAAGCTAAGGGAGTCGCGAGTGGAACTACTGACTCCGAAACTCCGGATGGACGAGGCGGAGGGGTTGGAGAAACTGGCGGAGACTGAGGTAAAGCAACACCAAGTAATCTCCTAGCTTGAATGGCGTCTTGGACTAACTCGGAAATAAGAAGACACTCGGCTGTGATGTAACGGGACATGGCGAGGATAGCCGGGTCCTCTTGACGGTCGACAAACTGAAACTCGATCCGCCTAGGATTCTCGATGATGGTGGGATAATATTGATAAGCACGGTTCTCTTGCACCATGCTCTCTTGACGAATACCGGTGATTGCTGCCATGGCGGCAAGCTGGACGGCACGCTCGGGAGTAGCGCCGTAACCACCGTGGAAACTGTAGGTGCGCTTACCAACAGGAATTGGGGCTGACAGATGGACATGAGCAACATACTCCAGGATTCTTCCTCCGACAGGAGACTGGAATACTTGATAATGAGGTGGATCTCCGAGAGGATAAATGTTATGCCACATACCACCAAGGAGGGCGGCAAAGCTAAGAGGTGCAGGAGTGGGACTGAACTCAATGGGAATAGCACCGGGAGCTCTGGGGAGGGCACTGAACTCATGGAAGTTGATCGCCATTTACGCATGAAACAGCAGTTAATGGTAACCGAAATAAGACTATATGCAGCAAACAAATGTAACACCCATATGCAGCAAGCAAGGGCAACAACCATACTCTATACTACCATTTTCTAACGTTCCAGCGGACGAGGATGCTCTACAGCCAGACCTGCTCTGATACCAAGCATGTGGCACCCCGGCTCAGAGAAAACAGAACGCCCGTATTCCAGCCCAGAGATCAAGGTGAAGTCTTCTGGAATACGACATTGCTTTGCATAGAATAAACCAGCTTGCTATTATTACACGAATATGAATACAAGGTCTCCGACATTACAATAAATAACATCAGCACGGCGACACTACGCCAACCATGCTTGTTCTATACAAGCAGCATAACAACTCGAGGCAGCGGAGCAACTACTGGTAGCGGAACAACGAACGACGATGATGGACTCCAATCCGCAGGGACTCTGGCTGGAAGGTTTATCCTAGCTCACGCACACAGGAACCACATCAAACAAGCAAGCAATCCAGGCACGACCTGCAAACTGGCATGACACGCCAGGTCAGTACATTGAATGTACTTGCAAGCTCACAATAACCAGAAGCATTCAAGACAAACAATAGCATGGCAATTACAGGTTAAGTAGGAATTTTCATGAGATCATCAGGATAACATGGCATGAACAACATAAACATGATACCGCTAGAACAACATGAACATGGCATGAACATATAAACATGATACCGCTAGAACAACATGAACATGGCATGAACATATAAACATGATGACACTATCATGCAACATAATGACATTATCATGCACCAACTTATTCTGCTCGGCTTACCTCGTAACCGAACGGTGATCTTTATGGTGATCACAACCGTGACCAACACTTGTTCTCAAACGGTGATCTTTCTGGCGATCACAACCAACTTATCTCCTCATCGAACCGGGGTTGTTATTAATCACATTATTATTATTATTACTGTTGACTCACACTATGACCAACTACGAACTGGGCCCTTATCCGCGGGCGCGGCTATCGATAGATTTAATATACACTCTGCAGAGTTTAGTACACTGTACCCACACTATGGAACCCATGGCCTTGCACTCCCATTCGGGTGGACCAACGACATTCTGACAAAAATGTCCTACTGCCATTACACTCTCCCGGCCACTCCGACCAACTCCCCTTTGGGCTAAGTCCTGGGTGGCCCCGTGCCTACAAAAGGCAACAACGGCCACCGTCGTGGCCAAACAATAAACGGTCCCAAACGGGGACATGTGCACATAACCAAACTCGGGCTCACAAGGCTTATGTCCGCCTACCTGATCAGGGTAGCATGCGCCCATAACCTTCCCTCATTGGAGGCACCGACGAGAGGCACGGCAATAGACCTAGTTATGACCTTCCCATAAAGGTAAGCGTGGTTGCACTGGTCAGCTCGATATGGTGGCACCATGACTCAGCCAACAGTTGTTCAAGTTCAATTTAATCTGGTTAAACTTGATTGCAAATATGCTGAGCCATGATAAAATAACATGATGTAACTACAATGCATGAGCATGATATCAACATATGAGGGTACAACATAACTATGCACCATATCAACAATGAATCATATCCAACTGAGCATGGTATACTGATGAACACGAACATCACAAGTACATACTTCTCAGAAACATAGCGGTAGTACTAATATTAACAATAAATATCATGCAAGAACATATCAACAAGCCATCATGCAAGTATATTACCAACTGGATGCAATGGAACATGCATAATAACAGTACTCGGGACAGACGGCACTCATGCACCGAAGACCATCACCAACATCAACATGAACTACTAGCAAGCATAAGCATATGAAAGGAATACTAACAACTATAACCTGATAACATAGTGCAAGACGACATAGCACGAGAGTGAACAAGAAACTATAAGCAGCACCGGAACAACGATAACCATGTTGTAAACAAGCAAACATTTAATAAAGACTCAAGTTGAAAACCATGGCTACTTCATGACTATCATGCAAGTGGTTGTTGTGCATTGCCTGAGGGTGACAGAGACACCGGGAAGTAGTGCGGTGAAGCCGCGGAACGAAACGCCGGACGGTTCTCTCTCGGAGGGGCTGATTAGATGCAAGGGCAATATGGTCATTTTCACAGTGTGAACACTTTATGAAAATTGTACCCACGGAAAGAGCTCGATGAGACGAAGAAGTGAGCGTTGGTTTCACCTCGATCAGAGTTACGGTTGCGGAGTTATGAGGTGTGGAAGAAGAAGGACCAATCTGTGAATATTTTTATCACCAACGGGTCCCTGAGTGGATAAGGCAGAGCCGTAAAATCAGAAATACGCTTTCATGTAACGGAAACGAATTTCAAGAATACGTTTCCACTTACGCTGAGCTGGCAAGGGCTGGGTGCGATCGGGTCGTCTCCTTCCTCTCGCTCATGTGCTCCCGTGAGCAGAGGAGAGGAAGCAAGGGAGGGGGCGGCGCTGGGGCGACCGGCCCAGGCCAGCTCCGGCCAGGGAGCGGGCACCACCGGGCGCGGCCTAGCGTGGCGCAGCCTTCCAGGGGGTCAGCCGGCCCCGGGGAGGAGAGGAGGATGCGGGGCGGAGGAGGACCGAGGGGAGGCAGAGGACGGCGAGCGGCGGTGGTCTTTGGCAATACGGGCAGCTCCGGCGGGGCTGAGTGGGAGGAGCGGCCCGTGGAGAGGTGGTGTAGGCCATGGACATGGCTAGAGGAGGAGAGGAGGCTTGGTTTGGTCGGAATCACACCGAGGCCGAGGCGGCCATGGAGGATAGAGGCGAACTCCGATGAGATGTGGCGATCCTGGTGACCAAATGAGGCGCGGGAGGGGCTTGTAAGCTGTGGCAGGACTCGGGGCACGCTTATATATCCGAGGGGAGGGCTCTAGAGCAACGCTAGCGAGCTGGTGCAGTGCTCTAATGGTGGACAGAGGCTGGGCATGGCACGGGCACTACTCTAGCGGTGCATTTAAGGCGAACCATGACGAGGCAGCAACGAAGTGAGGTGCAGTTGATCACGGGGAAGCTCCAGAACACGGTTGGACATCAAGACGAGCAGAGAGGAGACGAGCACAGGGGCAAGAACCAGCCAGAGCATGCAATGTGCATGACGCCAGCGTGCTCACCACGGGCAATGGTGCAAATGGCGCGTTCTGGCCGGGCCGACCATGTCCAGTAGATATACTGTGGTGCCCTTAGTCAAAATGAGGAAATAAATAGGCTCAGGGGCAAAGAAGAGATTTGCACTTAGCTCCAGAGCTAATCAACAGGGAGGTGTTTGTAACTTTCTGTGGTTACTCCACATTTGTAACGAGGTAAATATTTTGTCTGGCAATGGTCACACCCTAAGGTGACTAAGAAGGCAGAGTTTAAACTCAATAAGAGGAGTTTAGCTAGGGGTTGCTGTAGAAACCACCAGACTGGACAGAAATACAAAACATGAAGTAGCACTCACATATCAATTGTTATTGAGCTGAATTTGGGCATGGCCCAATTATTTGAAGATATTAAGATTCCCAAGGAGTTTCATGCCATTTGGATGAACCAAAATAGCACTTGCTTCATAAAGATTTATTTTGACCGGAAACTTGGAAACATTCTACAGGTCAAATGGCCAAATGGATTGAGCCACATATTGCTGGAGGGAGGTCATATGAATACTAGAAGGCCTAGAAAAATTTGCAGCCATAATGGAGCAAGATAAAATATACTTTCTTCACAAACTAAAATTTTGGGCAGAATCTAAGAATTGAAGCTGAGATCACATGGAGGCATGAAATGAGCTTAACTTTGGTGGAGGGCTATTATATGATGATATGAAGTATCATGCAAAATAACAAGTCTTTTGGATATTCCTAGCATGCATCTCCTTCACAAATCTTCTTTCTGGAAAGAAACTTTGGAAAATCATAATTAAATAATTACTAGCCAAAGGAGGTTGAATTTTGGCATGTGGCAATTATATGGACATTAAAAGATGTCCAAGGAGTTTGAGGTCATTTGGGAAAAGGAAAATAGCACTTGCTTCACAATGTGCCATTTAGGGCAGAATAGGAAATGAATTATTTGAGGATTATTTTTTATCATGGAAATGAAAAGTTTTGCCATATTTGATGAAGATATTACCCAAAAAAATTATTAGAATTATTTGGGAATTTTAGGAGTGACAAAAATATAGGTTGCTTCACAACCTAGGGTTTTAAAGTGTTATTCCTTTATCAGAAAAGGAGTATTCCCAATAAAAAGAATATTGGGTTAGGTCAAGGATGAAAATGACAGGGTTTCAGGATGATGATGAGGATAACAAGCCACTATAAACCTAGGAAGACATGATCTTCCCAAGTTTCAGAACCACATAGCCACGGAAAAGCAAATCAATTCAGGAAATCCAAGAAAATCAAAGGAAAAAGAAAAGGGCAGAAATCCAGGCTGTTACAGCATGGATATCATGTAGTTCTATGCTGCCCGTAGAAGAAAATACAAGGCGAAAAGAGGCTGTGATTACGTTTCGGCAACAAGGGGAACATGTTTCCCTATCGGAACCACAAGGCTTCTTGTTGAGAGAAAGCTCCGGTTTGTAGAGGTTTGTAATAAAGCTTGGCCCAAATTGGCAATGTTTTTACCATGACATATATGTGCCATGACGTGACACCATGCCACCTTTGATGACTTTCTAGTGAGTTTTGGATTTTATGGGGATTTAAAACCCGAGATTCCAAATGTTTGAGGACGAGCCAGGATGCTGATACGGTTTCCCTATCAGAAGCACAAGGCTTCTTGTTGAGAGAAGCTCCAATTTGTGAGAGGTTCGTAATGCGTGTGAAATGATGATATATAGCATGCCACCTTTCAACCATTTTAGAGTTCATTTGAAGTGCTTTTCAATTTCAGGGTCATTTAGCTCAAAAAAATCAGTAAATGCATGAAAAATACCAAATGAAGTGAGGAAGGGTTGAAAATTGATGATGTGGCTTTGAATGGTGCATTTTGAACACACAAAAAGTCTAGAGTTCAAATAATTTCAAAAAAGTGAAATCCCTTTGTAAGAGATGAGTTTTCGTTCGAAACCCTGATACTTCGAAAGAGATTGTCCATTCTGCACACGAAGTGCATCCAGTTTTTGCCGTAATCCTCTCAATTTTTATAACATGCTATGTGGGTGAATGATGATACCATGCCAACTTTCAACCTTTTCAGAGTTCATTTGAGGTTTGTAATAAAGCTTGGCCCAAATTGGACAATGTTTTTACCATGACATATATGTGTCATGACATGACACCATGCCAACTTTCATGACGTGACACCATGCCAACTTTCATGTATAATGTTTCTAGCCATTTTGGTGAACTGGAGCATGTATTTCAAGTTCAAATTTGAATTATGGACATTAAATGCCTAGGAAACTCAATTAGTGTATAAAAAGGCCAAACGAAAGTTGTGTCCTACCAAACCGTGCCCGATGCCGCCCGCGATCTGAGTCGCGTGTTCTGATTGGCCAGAACCCAAACCCCACGGATCATACGTCTACACCGTTGGATGCTCCCAGATCAAACGACAACCCTCAGCCCTTGCGACAGCACATGCAGTACATGGGTAAGCACTGTGCACATGCGTCGTCTAGCTCACGCTTCCTTCTCTTGTACATTTTCTAAATAGGCTACCGTTTCCTGCCACTCCTCTCATCAGTTTCCCGCCTCTTCTCCCATCGGTTTGCTGCTACCAATGTCGGTGCTCATTGAAGGCTAGGCGGCGACACACCAGCCATCGCACACAGTTTCTAAAAGAACAAATGTGCGTGATAGGAGGGAGTAGGTCCCATAGGGTGACCAGCGTGAGCAAAATGGTGCAGGTACTGGCTTAACCGTGTGCGATGCAAGTGCGCTGTAAAATCAGCACGACTGCGCAAGCGCGGGCAAATGGTGGAGGTACTGGTTTAACCGTGTGTGATGCAAGTGCGTTGTGAAATCACCACGACTGTGCAAGCGCGAGCAAAATGGTGCAGGTATTGGCTTAACCGTGTGCGATGCAAGTGCGCTATGAAATCACCACAACTGCGCAAGCGCAGGCAAATGGTGTAGGTACCGGTTTAACCGTGTGCGATGCAAGTGCGCTGTGAAATCACCACGACTGCGCAAGCGCGAGCAAAATGGTGCAGGTACTGGCTTAACCGTGTGCGATGCAAGTGTGCTACGAAATCAGCACGACTGCGCGATCTTGGCCACTCCCACCCCGCATCAATTCCCTTACCTAAATTTTAGTAGCCTCGTACTTCAACCGTCACCCACACTCCTCCGGCACCGACCTTATAGTAAAACTGCAGTAGCCAAGGCATTTGAGCCGTCGCCCTCCCTCATCCACCACCATCTCCGCCCACCAAAAAAATTTAGTAGGCATGGCATATCCTCAAACACCACAACCCCCACCACCACAGTCCCCCCACCCGACCCCTCCCCCATGCAACCATATCTCGCGGCCGCCGCCGCCGCTGCTGCCAACCCATGTCGGTCTGCCCGTTCCTCCTAGCTTAGATAATAAACTTCAAGTTACCCAGCGATTCCCATACCGTCGCTCCACTCCCCTGAGTTTTAAGATGAAGCCTGCTGTGTCCCTCCCCGCTAGATCCACATCCCTTGCTCCAGAATGTCGCAGCCTAAGCTCGACCACATATCCTAGGGAGCCCGACGAGCGTTCGACGAAGAAGTGGTTTATCATGGCCTCTCCGGCAGACGTTGGCGAGGTGGTCACCGTTCGCCCCGACCTGTCGATCCCGGAGCAACACGTCATCGCGAAAGCCGGCAAAGTCGTTGACTACGTTGCCATGTCGAAGGCTTCATGTCAGCGAGCTTGAGTATTACTGTATCTCGGGAAAGCTGGCTACGACATCAAGCTCATCAAGAGCGACGGCTTCACGCGGGCCATGTCACTGGTTACATGGTCCATCCCCAACCCCTCTGGTTCAACCGCCATTGATCTCTTTGACGGCCCAGCTGCTAATCTCCTCTGCCAAGCGGTCAAGGATTTGCGATCCTTATACGCCATCGAGCCCATTTTGTCATTTCTGAAGGACACATTCTACAGCGGCGGCTTGGAATCCTCAATTTCCAAGTCAGATCTCATCGACCACAACCACGAGGAGGGCATCCACAAAGTTTCTTCCAAGGTGAAATAGCCCATCCATGACATGAAAGAGTGCACCATGGGTCTGTGCTCTTCCAACTGGAAGGATTCAGTCCATGAAATGTGAGTCAACATCCTATCAGCAAATCTTACCTTTTCTAGCTTTCCAACCCGTACCCTTTGTTGTAGTAGCATCTGTCGTGCGGTGCTATAACTATGCCCTGTTTAATTATTTCAGTTATGCAAAAATTTATTGTTCAATAGGGCTATTTGATGTTTAAGTATGAATTGTCCACTTCAGTTTCACAAATGGCTATTTTGGTTGTTTATAGTGAGTAGATGCCTTGTTTATCTGTGTTAGGTTGGTTGCAGTGAGCATTTTTCCAGTTATCAAGCCGATGCCTTGTTTATATGTATTTTGTCTTAGTTTGGTTGCAGTGAGCATTTGTCCAGTTATCAAGCATATGCCTTGTTTATCTGTAGTTTGGTTGTTAGGTTGCTTTTTTTTAGCATTTGTCCAGTTTTCAAGCAGATGCCTTGTTTATCTGTATTTGCTTGTTAGGTTGGTTGAAGTGAGCATTTGTCCAGTTTTCAAGCATATGCCCCGTTTATCTATATTTGCTTATTAGGTTGGTTCCAATGAGACTCTGTCCAGTTTTCAATGGCTATATTTGGTTGTTATACTGATCATTTATGCCTTGTTTATTTCAGTCAATCACAATGTGTTGTTCCTTATGTGCAAGTCGGAACTGTGCCGCTCGAATGCATCAATACCAGTTTGAATGGTTATATTTGGTTCCAGTTATGCCTGGTGTAGTTAACAGTTAACACATGCCCTTTATTTCAGTTTTACGGATTTATCCAGTGATGTTTAAGCATTACCTATGTTCTATTCATTTTCAATAATACCAATTTGAATTGCAATATTTGATGGTTGTTAAGCCTGCTGTCGGTAACATTGCCTTCCATTTTATATATGCTTTAGTAGCATGCTGAAACCAACACATTCAAGCTATCATTTGGAGATGATATTGTTTACCTTTGCTATATTTGTTTGATTTTAAGGTTGCCGTACTTATCATGCCTTTCCACTACTTATGCAGGACAACAACGGGAGTGTCCACTATTTTCCGCCGAGGTTAGCTTCATCCCTCGGCTTGTACTCCCCCTTCGTTCCATAATGTAGTGCATATAGATCCAGGTCTGGACACTTGTTAGCTTCTAATATTGACTTGTTCCTTGTTGGTACATATGCCCTTGGCAAGGATCCACACATCGACCCTCTGTGCGTATGGGGCAATGAGGTATTCATGAACAAGCATCAAGTGAGGAAACTGATAAGGATTATTAGCAAAAAGATACGAATAGTGGCAAGAAAATTATTTGTTTATGCTCCATCCAACACAACAGTGAGTTGTAGGATGGTAACTACAAACTCCGCAGCCTTCTCTTTTTACTGCCCATAATGAGTTGTTAGACAACAACGTCTGAATATTTTTCGTTCGCAGTGGTTCCCGAAGCAGTTCACTCAAGATTACCTCGCAAAGTACATGATTGGTGGACACACAATGAAGGTTAAAGTATTTCATCCAGACTACAATGAGCATGGAGAAGTCGTAATGAAGACAGTGAAGGTGGAAGGGCAACCACCACAAGGGGTTGGCCTAGAGTTGTGCGCGCATTACGCATGGAGGAGGGAACAATATGGGCATTCCGCTTCAGGTTCTCTAGCAACCAGAATGTCTTTCGCCTCTCTCTTTACAGTCTTTAGTACAACTGTGGTCCATCATTCTTTACTTGGTGCTTCTGTAGTTCTTCATGATATGTACATGTGCATCAAATTATGCATTCGTGGTTGAACCTATATTTGTAATAAACCTGGTTGGATATGAAATAAGTGATTGCCTACTTTCAAATTCAAAAAGGTGATTTTCTAATTAGTGATTAATTACAGATTAATTAGGGATTACACTGCACACGCTTTGCAAAAGCGAAATGTCTGCGATAGACGTGGAGATCAGACACGTTTCTAGGATCCACTACGTGTGCAGTCAATCTCCAGTGCACACACGATCAGCCAGGAAAAAACGTGTGCGGTCAATCTCCACCGCACACACGATCAGCCAAGAAAAAACTCGTGCTATTAACAACAACATCGCACACAGTTCTTTCTTATTAAATTTTGCGATAGTCCCCTTACCACACACGCTTTGAAATTATTGACTGTGTGGGTTGTACATACTAATGGAAATGTATTCCTTGGATGGACTGTGTGGAATGTACATATGAACAAAAGCATTTAGCAGGGGCTGGCTGTGTGGGATGTACTTACAGCCGGAAATGATTTCGCCTGTATAACTGTTTTTTAGCACTACTGTGCATATAACCGTATTTGCTCACTCGCCGGTCGCACACGGCCTCGTTTTTCAGAGCGTGTGTGCCAGGAGGGCATATCCCCGGCCGGTTTCTGGGTCATGTGGGAAGGGCCCCCCTATCACCCACACTCACTTGGCGATGGTTCCAAATGTCATCACGGAAAGGGGTTTAAAATTGTTTGTATAGCACCTACGCGTACCAGTGCATATCCATAACTAAAGATAGAGAACAACTTAGAACTGAAAATAAAAACTACTTAGTGATAAAGCAAACAAGCACACACAAGAATATTCACCCCATGCTATTGATCCCCGGCAATGGCGCCAGAAAAAGGTCTTGATAACCATTCTGGAAAAGCGAACCCGCTGATAAAGAATTTTATACCGAGGTTGGAGTTAGTTAACTCAATAATGATACTCTTCCTCTGGGGCCTTGAGATGAAGCCGAGTCATCAGGAAAAGTATAGGGGATCGTTTGTAGCCTTCTTTGATAAATAAGAGTGTCCACCCAACGAGGAGCTAAAGGCAGAACAAATATTCACTCAAGTTCTATCGACCACCGATACAACTCTACACACACTTGGCATTTGCTTTACCGAAAACAAGTATGAAACTATTTGGCAAGAATAAAACTACGAGTACTTTGCGAGAATAAAACTACGAATAAAATGCAAGGTAGTAAAAGTAGATAGGTTTTGTCAACAAGAAAGTCATTTGTCCCTAGGCAATTGAGAACAAGTACCGGTAATCATTCTCGTAATTTTATATGAGGGAGAGGCATGAGCTAACATACTTTCTCTTCTTGGATCATATGCACTTATGATTGGACCCCTAGCAAGCATCCGCAATTACTAAAGATCATTAAGGTCGTGAAACCCAACCATAGCATTAAGTAAAGTCCTCTTTACTCCCATACGCCATGACCCACTTATCCGCGTTTAGGCTGCTGTCACCCCCGCAACACCGACAATAAGCAAACCATGAACATATTGCAACACCCTACAGTGGGGCCCCCCGCGTTTGGGCGTGACGGAGGGCACCATAGTACAGCACCATAAATAAAATATACAATCATACCAACAAGGATCATGATTAACCCATAGGACGAAACAGATCTACTCAAACATCATAGGATAGCCAAATATCATTGGGACACAATATATGGAGTTGAGCACCATGTTTAAGTAGAGATTACAGCGAGGAGAAGGGGTGCTACACCGCTGCATAGAGGGGGAGAGAGTTGGTGTTGACGGTAGCAAGATTGTTGATGTTGATCGCTGTCATGATCCTTGCCCCGGTGGCACTCCGGCACCACCGGGAGAGAGGGGGAGAGAGCCCCCTCCTTCTTCTTCTTCCTTGCCCTCCCTCCTAGATGGGAGGAGAGTTTCCCCTCTGGTCCATAGCCTCCATGGCGGCGGAGGGGCAGGAGCCCCTCCGAGATTGGATCTCCCTCTCTATTCTCTTCTGTTTCGCGTTCCCCAGATATGCCCCTTCACGGTTTCTTAAATTTTCGAATATCCGTAACTCTGATTGTGCTGGAATTTTTACACGATTTTTTCCATAAATTATCTTTCTTGCAAAATAAGAAGGGCCTCAACCGCCTTACGAGGAGGGCATAAGACACTGCTACCTCTTGAGCACTACGTTGGTTTTCCCTTGAAGAGGAAAGGGTGATGCAACAAAGTAGCGTAAGTATTTCCCTCAGGTTTTGAGAACTAAGGTATCAATCCAGTAGGAGGTTCTTCACATGTCCCTCGTACCTACACAAACAAACAAGAACCTCGCAACCAACGCGATAAAGGGGTTGTCAATCCCTTCACAGCCACTTACGAAAGTGAGAACTGATAGAGATAATAAGATAAGGTAAATATTTTTGGTATTTTTATGATATAGATTGGAAAGTAAAGATTGCAAAATAAAGTAGATCGAAAACTTATATGATAAAAGATAGACCCGGGGGCCATAGGTTTCACTAGTTGGTTCTCTCAAGATAGCATAAGTATTACGGTGGGTGAACAAATTACTGTCGAGCAATTGGTAGAAAAGTGCATAGTTATGAGATTATCTAGGCATGATCATGTATATAGGCATCACGTCCGCGACAAGTAGACCGACTCCTGCCTGCATCTACTACTATTACTCCACACATTGACCATTATCCAGCATGCATCTAGAGTATTAAGTTCATAAGAACAGAGTAACGCATTAGGCAAGATGACATGATGTAGAGGGATAAACTCAAGGAATATGATATAAACCCCATCTTTTTATCCTTGATGGCAACAATACAATACGTGCCTTGCTGCCCCTGCTGTCACTGGGAAAGGACAACGCAAGATTGAACCCAAATCTAAGCACTTCTCCCATTGCAAGAAAGATCAATCTAGTAGGCCAAACCAAACTGATAATTCGAAGAGACTTGCAAAGATAACAAATCATACATAAAAGAATTCAGAGGAGATTCAAATATTTCTCATAGATAAACTTGATCATAAACCCAAAATTCGTCGGATCTCGACAAACATACCGCAAAAAGAGTTACATCGAATAGATCTCCAAGAAGATCGAGGAGAACTTTGTATTGAGATTCAAAGAGAGAGAAGAAGCCATCTAGCTAATAACTATGGACCCGAAGGTCTGTGGTAAACTGCTCACAACTCATCGGAGAGGTCTTGGCGGTGATGTAGAAGCCCTCCATGATTGATTCCCCCTCCGGCGGAGCGCCAGAAAAGGCTCCAAGATGGGATCTCACGGGTACAAAAGGTTGCGGCGGTGGAAATAGGTTTTCGTGGTGCTCCTGGATGTTTTCAGGGCATGGAGGTATATATAGGCGAAGGAGGTCGTTCAGGGGAGCCACGAGGGGCCCATGATGGTGGGGGCGCGCCCACCCCCCTAGGGCGCGCCTTGCACCGTCGTGGCTGCCTCGGCTGCTTCTTGACATCCACTCCAAGTCTCCTAGATTGCATTTGTTCCAAAAAGATCGCTCCCGAAGGTTTCATTCCGTTTGGACTCTGTTTGATATTCCTTTTCTTTGAAACACTGAAATCGGACTGGGCCTCCGGTTAGTAGGTTAGTCCCGAAAATGATATAAAAGTGTAAAGTAAAGCCCATAAACATCCAAAACGGGTAATATAATAGCATGGATAAATAAAAAATTATAGATACGTTGGAGACGTGTCAAGCATCCCCAAGCTTAATTTCTGCTCGTCCTCGAGTAGGTAAATGATAAAAACAGAATTTTTGATGTGGAATGAAACCTAGCATATTTCTCAATGTATTTTCTTTATTGTGTTATGAATGTTCAGATCCAAATGATTCAAAATAAAAGTTCATATTGACATAAAAGTAATAATACTTCAAGCATACTAATAAAGCAATCGTGTCTTCTCAAAATAACATGGCTAAGAAAGTTTATCCATACAAAATCATATAGTTAGGCTATGTTTCATTTTTGTCACACAAAATACTCCCATCTTGCACAATCCCGGTTTCAGCCAAGCAATTGGTTCATACTTTTTAACGCACTTCAGGTTTTTTTCACTCTCACGCAATACATGAGCGCGAGCCATGGATATAGCACTATGGGTGGAATAGAATATGATGATGGAGGTTGTGTGGAGAAGACAAAAAAGGAAAAAGTCTCACGTTGACGAGGCTAATCAACGGGCTATGGAGATGCCTATCAATTGATGTCAACATGAGGAGTAGGGATTGCCATGCAACGGATGCACTAGAGCTATAAATGTATGAAAGCTCAACAAAAGAAACTAAGTGGGTGTGCATCCAATTTGCTTGCTCATGAAGACCTAGGGCATTTTGAGGAAGCCCATCATTGGAATATACAAGCCAAGTTCTATAATGAAAAATTCCCACTAGTATATGCAAGTGACAACATAGGAGACTCTCTATATGACGAATGTGGTGCTACTTTGAAGCACACGTGTGGAAAAGGATAGTAACATTGTCCCCCTTTTTTATTTTCCTTTTTTGGCCATTTTTTATTTGGCCTTTTTTATTTGACGTTTTTTTTATTTGGCCTTTCTTTTTTTGGCCTTTCTTTTTTTATAGGGGACAATGCTCTAATAATGATGATCATCACACTTGTATTTATTTACAACTCATGAATTACAACTCGATACTAGAACAAAATATGACTCTATATGAATACCTCCGGCGGTGTACCGGGATATGTAATGAATCAAGAGCGACATGTAGGAAAAATTATGAAGGTGGCTTTGCCACAAATACGATGTCAACTACATGATCATGCAGAAGCAATATGACAATGATGAAACGTGTCATGATGAACGGAACGGTGGAAAGTTGCATGGCAATATATCTCAGAATGGCTATGGAAACGCCATAATAGGTAGGTATGGTGTCTCTTTTGAGGAAGATATAAGGAGGTTTATAGGTGATAGAGCGTATCGTATAACGGGGTTTGGATGCACCGGCGAAGTTTGCACCAACTCTCAAGGTGAGAAAGGGCAATGCACGCTACCGAAGAGGCTAGCAATGATGGAAGGGTAAGAGTGCGTATAATCCATGGACTCACATTAGTCATAAAGAACTCATATACTTATTGCAAACGTTTATTAGCCCTCGAAGCAAAGTACTACTACACATGCTCCTAGGGGAAGGGTTGGTAGGATTTAACCATCGCGCGATCCCGACCTCCACTCGTAAGGAAGGCAATCAAAAGAGCACCCCATGCTACAAGTTTGTTACACAAATTTTACCATACGTGCATGCTACGGGACTTGCCAACATCAACACAAGTATTTCTCAATTTCATAATTACCCAACTAGCATGACTCGAATATCACCACCTCTATATCTCAAAACAATTATCAAGCATCAAATTGATCATAGCATCCAATTCACTTTCTATGATAGTTTTTATTATACCCAACTTGGATGCCCATCATTCTAGGACCAATTTTATAACCATAGCAAATACCATGCTGTTCTAAAAGACTCTCAAAATAATATAAGTGAAGCATGAGAGAGCAAAAATTTCTACAAAATAAAACCACCGCCGTGCTCTAAAAAGGTATAAGTGAAGCACTAGAGCAAAATTATCTAGCTCAAAAGATATAAATGAAGCACATAGAGTATTCTAATAAATCCCGAATCATGTTGTGTCTCACCCAAAAGGTGTGTACAGCCAGGATGATTGTAGTAAACGAAAAATCAAAGACTCATATCATACAAGACGCTCCAAGCAAAACACATATCATGTGGCGAATAAAAATATAGCCCCAAGTAAAGTTACCGATAGACGAAGACGAAAGAGGGGATGCCTTCCGGGGCTTCCCCAAGCTTAGATTTTGGTTGTCCTTGAATATATTGGGGTTCCATGGACATCACCAAGCTTAGGCTCTTGCCACTCCTTATTCCATAGTCCATCAAATCTTTACCCAAAACTTGAAAACTTCACAACACAAAACTCAACAGGAAATCTCATAAGCTCCGTTAGTGCAAGAAAGAAAAACCACCACTTAAGTTACTGTAATGAACTCATTCTTTATTTATATTGGTGTTAAACCTACTGTATTCCAACTTATCTATGGTTCATACCCCCCCCCCTATATTAGCCATAGATTCATCAAAATAAGCAAACAACACACGAAAAACAGAATCTGTCAAAAACAGAACAGTCTGTAGTAATCTGTAACTTTGAAATACTTATGTGACTCTTAAAATCCTACCAAAATAGTAAGTACTAGTAACTTTATTTATTGATCTACTTCAAAAATAATCAACAAAAAATCACGTTTCTGTGATTTATTTAAATTATTCTCGTGCGCTAAAAAGTTTCTATTTTTCAGCAGAATCAAATTAACTATCACCGTAGATGATCCTATAGGTTCTACTTGGCACAAACACTAATTAAAACATAAAACCACATATAAACATAATCTAGATGATTTATTTATTACTAAACAGAAGCAAAAAGCAAGGAACAAAAAAATTGGGTTGCCACCCAACAAGCACTATCGTTTAACGCCCCTAGCTAGGCATAAAAGCAAGAATAGATCTAGGTATTGCCATCTTTGCCATTCAATTCATAAGTGTCTCACATAATAGATTCATAAGGTAATTTGATTTTATTTCTAGGAAAGTGTTCCATGCATTTCCTTAATGGAAATTGGAATCTAATATTTCCTTCCTTCATATCAATAATTGCACCAATCGTTCTAAGGAAAGGTCTACCAAGGATAATAGGACATAAAAAATTGCAATCTATATCAAGAATGATGAAATCTACGGGCACATAATTCCTATTTATAACAATTAGAACTTCATTAATCCTTCCCATAGGTTTCTTAATCGTGGAATCCGAAAGGTGCAAGTTTAAAGAGCAATCATCAAATTCACGGAAACCTAGCACATCACATAAAGTTTTTGGAATCGTGAAAACACTAGCACCCAAATCACACAAAGCATAGCATTCATGATCTTTAATTTTAATTTTAATAGTAGGTTCCCACTCATCATAAAGTTTTCTAGGGATAGAAACTTCCAATTCAAGTTTTTCCTCATAAGATTGCATCAAAGCATCAACAATGTGTTTGGTAATAGCTTTACTTTGACTATAAGCATGAGGAGAATTCAACACGGATTGCAACAAGGAAATACAATCTACTAAAGAACAATTATCATAATTAAATTCCTTGAAATCCAAAATAGTGGGTTCAATACTATGTAAAGTTTTGACCTCTCCAATCCCACTTTTACCAAATTTAGCATCAAGATCTAAAAACTCCGAATCATTGGGATACCTTTTAACTAAAGTTGACTCATCTCCAGTCCCATCATTATCAAGATTCATATTGCAAAACAAAGATTTAATAGGGGACACATCAAGCACTTTTAGATCTTCATCTTTATTTTCATGGAAACTAGAAGACACACTCTTACAAAGAAATCTTTCTTAGCACGCATCCTAGTGGTTCTTTCTTTGCACTCATCAATGGAAATTCTCATGGCTTTGAGAGACTCATTGATATCATGCTTAGGTGGAATAGATCTAAGTTTCAAATAATCAACATCAAGAGAAATTCTATCAATGTTCCTAGCCAATTCATCAACTTTAAGCAATTTTTCTTCAAGCAAAGCATTGAAATTCTTTTGAGAGATCATAAATTCTTTAACACTATTCTAAAAATCAGAGGGAATCTTATTAAAATTTCCATAAGAGTTGTTGTAGGAATTACCATAATTATTAGAGGAATTACTAGGGAACGGCCTAGGACTAAAGTTTCCTCTATACGCGTTGTTACCAACATTATTCCTACCAACAAAATTCACATCCATAGATTCATTATTATTCTCAATCAAAGTAGACAAAGGCATATCATTGGGATCAATAGGAGGACTCTTATTAGCAAACAATTTCATAAGTTCATCCATCTTTCCACTCGAAACATTAATTTCTTCTATCGCACGAACTTTCTTACTAGTAGATCTTTCAGTGTGCCATTGAGAATAATTAACCATAATATTATCTAGGAGTTTAGTAGCTTCTCCTAAAGTAATTTCTATAAAAGTGCCTCCCGCGACCGAATCTAAAAGATTTCTAGAAGCAAAATTCAATCCGGCATAAACTTTTTGTTTGATCATCCATAATTCAAACCATGTGTAGGGAAATTGTGAATCATTAATTTCATCCTCTCCCAAGATTGTGCAACATGCTCATGATCTAGTTGCTTAAAATTCATAATATCGTTTCTAAGAGAGATGATCTTAGCGGGAGGAAAATACTTAGAGATAAAAGCATCTTTGCACTTATTCCATGAATCAATACTATTTTTAGGCAAAGACAAAAACCAAGTTTTAGCATGATCTCTAAGTGAAAACGGAAATAACTTCAATTTAACAATATCGTTATCCATGTCTTTCTTAGTTTGCATATCACACAAATCAATAAAGTTGTTTAGATGAGTAGCGACAACTTCACTAGGAAGGCCGGAGAATTGATCTTTCATAACAAGATTCAACAAAGCAGCATTGATTTCACAAGATTCAGCATCATTAAGAGGAGCAATCGGAGTGCTAAGGAAATCATTATTGTTGGTATTGGAAAAGTCACACAATTTAGTATTATCTTGATCCATTGTGACAAGCAATCCAACACACAAGCACACAAGAGGCAAGCGAAAAATAGGCGAACTGTAAAGAGAGGGCGAATAAAAAGGCAAGGGTTAAGTGGGGGAGAGGAAAATGGCAAATAATGTAATGCGAGGGAGATGAGTTTGTGATGGGCACTTGATATGTCTTGACTTGAGCGAAGACCTCCCCGGCAACGGCGCCAGAAATCCTTCTTGCTACTTCTTGAGCATTGCGTTGGTTTTCCCTTGAAGAGAAAAGGGTGATGCAGCAAAGTAGCGTAAGTATTTCCCTAAGTTTTTGAGAACCAAGGTATAATTCCAGTAGGAGGCTCCTCACAAGTCCCTCGTACCTACACAAACAAACAAGAACCTCGCAAACCAACGCGATAAAGGGGTTGTCAATCCCTTCACGGCCACTTGCGAAAGTGAGTTCTGATAGAGATAATAAGATAAGATAAATATTTTTGGTATTTTTATGATATAGATTGGAAAGTAAAGATTGCAAAATAAAGTAGATCGGAAACTTATATGATAAAAGATAGACCCGGGGGCCATAGCTTTCACTAGTTACTTCTCTCAAGATAGCATAAGTATTATGGTGGGTGAAAAAATTACTGTCGAGCAATTGATAGAAAAGTGCATAGTTATGAGATTATCTAGGCATGATCATGTATATAGGCATCACGTCTGCGACAAGTGGACCGACTGCTGCCTGCATCTACTACTATTACTCCACACATCGACCGCTATCCAGCATGCATCTAGAGTATTAAGTTCATAAGAACAGAGTAACGCATTAGGCAAGATGACATGATGTAGAGGGATAAACTCAAGCAATATGATATAAACCCCATCTTTTTATCCTCGATGGCAACAATACAATACATGCCTTGCTGCCCTTGCTGTCACTGGGAAAGGACACCGCAAGATTGAACCCAAAGCTAAGCACTTCTCCCATTGCAAGAAAGATCAATCTAGTAGGCCAAACCAAACTGATAATTCGAAGAGACTTGCAAAGATAACAAATCATACATAAAAGAATTTAGAGGAGATTCAAATATTTATCATAGATAAACTTGATGATAAATCCACAATTCATCGGATCTCAACAAACACACCGCAAAATGAGTTACATCAAATATATCTCCAAGAAGATTAGGAGAACTTTGTATTGAGATTCAAAGAGAGAGAAGAAGCCATCTAGCTATAACTATGGACCCGAAGGTCTGTGGTAAACTACTCACAACTCATCGGAGAGGCCTTGGCGATGATGTATAAGCCCTCCGTGATCGATTCCCCCTTCGGCGGAGCGTCGGAAAAGGCTCCAAGATGGGATCTCACGGGTACAGAAGGTTGCCGCGGTGGAAATAGGTTTTCGTGGTGCTCTTGGATGTTTTCAGGGTATGGAGGTATATATAGGTGAAGGAGGTCAGTGGGGGGAGCCACGAGGAGCCCATGAGGGTGGGGGGCGCCCCCACCCCCCTAGGTTGCGCCTTGCACCCCCGTGGCCGCCTCGGCTGCTTCTTGACATCCACTCCAAGTCTCTTGGATTGTGTTTGTTCCAAAAAGATCGCTCCTGAAGGTTTCATTCCGTTTGGACTCCGTTTGATATTCCTTTTCTTCGAAACAGTGAAATAGGCAACAAAAAAACAACAATTCGGGTTGGGCCTCCAGTTAGTAGGTTAGTCCCAAAAATGATATAAAAGTGTAAAGTAAAGCCCATAAACATCCAAAATGGGTAATATAATAGCATGGAGCAATCAAAAATTATAGATACGTTGGAGATGTATCAGACACCAGGGCACGCCTAGGGCCTGTGGCATGCCTTGGTGGGTTTTGGGCTTTATGGGCCCCCGTTTGCGTTGATTCCACGTCCCAAAAATTACATAAATTCCAAAATAATTCTCCGTAAATTTTTATCATGTTCGGACTTTGTTTGATATGATTTTCATAGATAAAATAATGCAAAAAACAGGAACTAGCACTCGACACTGGATCAATAGGTTAGTCCAATAAATCATATAAAAAGTTGCCAAAAGTATGTGAAAGTTGTATAATATTGGCATGAAACAATCAAAAATTATAGATACGACGGACACGTATCAAGCCACACCATCTATTTCTTCCTCTAGTAGAGCCTCAAGAACTATAATATCTGTGCTCAGACCGCTCTCCGGTGGTGTTGCCTCTGAACTGCTACCATCTGGTAACATGGATGGCGCACTACTTCCACAAATAGATTCTGGGGTTGTACATTGTGTCCTAGTGTGAACGGCATCCTAAAAGGTTTTCGCTGGACATAAGTAAGAGATAGTTATTGCATGATCCAGGCAGTAAGCTTACATGTAAATGACATACGAATTATTGCCGAGCATGACAAGCTATATTTATATGGTTTGAAGCAGCATCAGCCGAAAAGAAATTAAAATGGTAAGATGAAGAAAGGAAGTGTACCACCGCTATATTTAAGTTGCCAAGGCATCTATGCAGTTGAAATAATCTAAGAAAGCACTTAACAATGTGGCCTCATATAAACTATGAAGAGAGTCTTTTGATGGAGTTCATAGGAAAAGTTAAGGAGTCAAATGAACTAGGCATGCATTTCTTTACGATAGTACAACATGCAATGCTGACATATTGGCCAACTCAGGTGTAGCCTAACAAGTAACAAACAAGCATTGGAATCAAGCAATACAACAAAGCAGACAACTGAACTATTTGTAATTCTGTAGGATTACAGGTTGAGGGCACAAGCCAATAAAGCAGCCCACACACATTACATTTCACATGTACTAAAACACACTGGCTTACCATATGTTGTTGTGAAGCCTCACTATTGTTGCAATGTTCTTTGACGATATCGTCAGCATCCCGTGGTTGCAAATCTAATTATTGTAGTTTATTTTGCACCCTCTATTTAGGTAAAATTAATTTTAGTCGCATGCACTGGTTCGAATTGATCATCAATCGTTCATCTAAACTAATGAAACAAGGGTGTGTGCTTACACGACAATATATGTGCTTCACTCTATTTTATGCTTGTTCGAGGTGCCAGCCCCAAAAGAACATATATTTTGCTTGATGGGGTTGGCAGCTCCATAATTAGTAGAAGCGTCAAATTAGTCATGCAACTTGGGAAGATGAAAAATGCACAAAAAAGTAATGAACAATGGCTCAGAGCAGTGATGTAATAGCTAGCATCAGAAAATGTAGGGTAAAACGAACAAAAAGCAGCGGGACCACATGTTAGTTTGCTGATGTGTAATTAAGCATAGAGAACATGAAGCAGTTTGATGGAACCAATAGGTGGCATCAGAACAACACCATTATCATAAATATAGCATGAAAGAAGTAAAATAGTAGGCAGTGATATCTGGGAAGTACAGTAATACTTAGGACAAAACAAAAGCATTGTAACTATATGTGCACTGGTTTGTAATTTAGCACATGTAACATGTTCACTGCCAGAAGTATAGCCCTACAGGTGCTAGCAGAATAACGTGCCTCATGAAAAATTGAATGATGCGCTGAAGAAATTCAAAGGTGCGGTGCTTATACTAAGAAAAAGTGAATGTAGGCGCCGGCCGTTGGATAGTACATGATTCTCGGTGGTGTATGGGTATCATTGTCATACTTGATAGCTAAGGATCGTCGATGGTGCTTGTGTTGCGGTTGAGTTTGGGCCGGTTGTCACTGTTGCTGAAGCAGCTCCGATGCTTTGGTTGCGGCGCCTGTCGTTATACAAGAAAGCTCACTGTGGTAAGTGAACAGTTCCACGATAAAGAAGAGAAAAACCGAAGGAGTACAAATCAAAATAACCTGATGAGGTTGCGGCATCAGTAAAGCAGGGCCAATGGAGTTGAATATGGCGTGCGTGGAGCGGGTCCAGTGCAGTGGACGAAGGCGTTGGCGAAGCACATTCGGCGCGGTGTACAATGCTTTCGGTGAGGCAGATCTGTTGCGGCGGACGAGGGCTTGTATGAAGGGCCAGTGATGGGGGAGACGAGGGAGTCGGTGAAGGGCCTGCACTGTGGTGGACGAGGGCGCTGGTGAAGCAGATCTGGCGCGGTGGACCATGATGGCGGTCAAGGAGATCTGGAGCGGTGGACAAGCCAGTCACTGAAGCAGCTCCGGTGAAGTGGTGAGTTGGCAGTTGGGAGTTCCAAGGTGCGGAAGGTTGATCAGGCGGGGTGCGCGGTCCACCGCTGAGGCGGAGGACTAGATTCGGCGGCTTGGCATGGTTGGGGGCAGGGAGGGGAAGGGGAGGGGCTCTGAGGAAGAATGTTGGGGGAAAAGAGGAGAAAACAATGGAGTTACCAAAGCAGCCCTTTTGCGTTCATGTGGCAAGGGTAAAACAAGAATATAGCAGGTCTAAACTTTCGGGCGCGAGATATTTATATGTGAGCGGGAAGTTTGAAAACTTTTGGCGCCTGCAATTAAGTGTTCTGCTCTTGTCCGGCCGACTATGATATCATGGACGACAATTTATTGGTTTTGCACGCAAAAATAAGTGGAAGTTTTGAAAATCATTATCTCCAACTTGAAACTCAGATTGTCCATTCAATTCAAATATGGAACATTGAGCTAGTGGAAGCAAATACCATCATATGGTCCAATTCAAATGAAATTCGAAATGTGTTTATCCTAAATATGATGACAAAAACAAAAATGTGTATGCGTATAAATAAAGTGGATGGCTATAAGGTTTGAACATGCCCATATGTGTATATCTCTAGGTTTGATATATGAATTTGAAATCACTAAATCCCGGCTTAAAAATCTACCTCCATTTAATTGAATTACAAAAGCTAATGATGGAGTCGAATTACAAAATTCCAGTCTTAGGTTTGTAATTCTGGTACTTCAAAGTATATCACGCATGTTGAGAAGTATCGTTATCTCATAGTCCAAACTGTGAAGCAAATTGATCAACCATGAGTGCACACACTATGGACCATATATATCTCAATTATGCTAAAGTATCTCAAATGTCTGAAGCCACCCACCCCGCCCCCCACAAGTCATTCTCTCCCTGGACACGAACACAGGAGCACATTAACACCACCATCTCTTCTAAAGTCCGTACCCCAATATAGGTCTCTATCACTTTGTCTCTCGGGCATGCACACATCTCTTCCTCCACTCTCTAGGTCTCCCGACATCTCTCTTTCCCAAGCACACACACTATATAGAGTGTATCTTCCCATACACACAAAACGTCACCCCCAAACGTCTATCTCCCTAGTTATGTGGTTCTCGCACACTCACCTCACTCACCACCCCCACTGCAAACAAGCACCCACTACAAAAAAATACACTTCCGTGATGATACGTGTTTGTCACAGTAGGTCACGTTTTCTGTCATGCATGTACATCCATGATGATTTTATGACAGAATCAAGATAGTCATACCTGTGCTATCATAGAAGTCTTCCATGACATTACCAAAATTATCATCACGGAAGTGTCCACTTCCATGACGATAAATCACGCGTCACAGAAGTGCTTTCGTCAAGGGTGACCGACACGTGGCATCCACCGTAACGGAACACCGTTAAGCTATCGGGTCCGGTTTTGGTTCCGATAACCCGTTAACAGCTCGACCAATGGGGATTTTCCATGTGTAAAATCATCATTGGCTGGAGGAAACACGTGTCGGCTCACGGTTGGGACAGATGTCATCCACTCATTGGATAGAAGGCGCCTATGATACGTCGACACGTGGCACAACCCAACAGAGGCCCATTCCTGTGAAAAGGCCGGCCCGTTTGACTTGGTCAAAAGGTGGCAGGCCGGCCCATGGAAAGCATGTTAATGGCCTGTTCGCATATAGCCCATTTACAGCCTGTTAACCGAGGGCCTGTTATGACCAATCCAAATTAGGCCCAGTAGCGTCATCTGGGCCGTCCAATATGATTCCAACCCGTTTTAACTTCTGGCCCATGTATGGCCCATGACGTCTTTCGGCCCATATGAGGCCCTTTGTAACTCTTGCCCCATTAACGACCCGTGGTGAAACTGACCCGTAATGAACAGTGTATCACTTTATACCCATTAACGGCTCGTGGTGAAACTGGCCCGTAATGAACGGTGTTTCAGTTTATACCCATTAACGGCCCGTTATTCCGTTGGGCCGTTTACAACCCATGTTATCTTTCAGTCTTCTCAGGGCCCATTTATTCTTGGGCTCATTTCCAGCATTCATTTACTTATGGCCCGTTACTGTCATTTTCTGCTTGTGTGCCAAATTCAGCCCGAGGTTACAATCGGCCCGTTTGTGGCCCGTTAATACGTTGGGCCGTTTTCATAGCGTCATCAAATACGGCCGATTAACGACGGCTCATTATGGTCGGCCCTTGAACGGACGATGCCAACTCTAGCACGTTTACGGCCATAATGCGGTCTGTTATTGGCCCATGTTTGGCCAACCAATCATATGACCCGGAGAAGGCCCATTGATGATACGGCCCGTAGAAGGCCCATTGTGTCTACGACCCATATAAGGCCCATTGTTTCGACGTCCCGTAGAAGGCCCATTGTTTCTACGGCCCGTAGGAGGGAAATGGTAACTATAGTAAATATGTATCCCATGGTTATTGTGGCCAAGTTTTAAAAAAGAGGTTATTGCAGCCACTAGCAAACCGCGGAAAAAGAATTGCACTGACTACAAGTAAAGAAATAAACAAGACAATAAGGAAATAAATAAGCAAGCAACTTACGCTAGGCTATCACGGCTATTACACATATTACATCCACTGGGCATCAAAGTTCGCCACCAGTGCAAATATAGGGAACACAACAACATATAAACGATGCAGCAAAACAAGCCCAGATCTGAGACCACTTTAGAAGAGCTCAAGAAACAATATCCTGGGTACCCATAATGCTGGCAAGATGCTTAGCAAGCTTATTAACTTTCTCTTGTTTGGCGCTTAAATCCTCTAGCACTTGTTGTTGCACCAGAAAGTATGCATCTGAATTCTGCAAGGACTTCCTCAGTCCTTCGGCTTCCTATCGCATAACATCTTATCGATGTCTTTCAACTTGAAGTTGAGACTCAAGAAGCCGAACTGATTCAGGCAACGAGTTCGAAGAGCTGGTGCCAGCAGTAGTAGCCAGTAACTCGAACACTACATCAAGACAGGACTATGGTGTTGTCTCAGTGTCTTCAATATAGTTCTTATCAGCTTTCTTGGAGACCAACAGGGATGTCTCACTATCTTGAACCTTATCTGCATTACTTCCTTTACCATTGCATAACGTGGTACTCTTCTCCAATATTTTATCCGCGTTATAAAAGAGAAACAAACAAACACATCACGGGTTTACAATGTAGTGTATGAAACTCATTTTGGTATACCAGTTCAGTAGTAAGGTGGACAGGATAACAACATGAATCAAACATATATCTATGTAGTATGGTCACTGTATGGTCTATATAATTCTAGTTTATGTTGTCAAATCAAGATAGATACAGTTTGAATCATATCTATTTAAGACAAAGCAGCATCGACAGAATATAAGTGTGGGAAACTACACAACAATAACAACACTTATAATGTGCATGGCATGAGAACATAACTGTTTATTCAATTGAAACTGAAATCAACATAGAGCAAGTTAACAGCAAACACGTTAAAGAAACAGGTTTAAAACATACCTGTTGCGCCACTTGAGTTTCAATTGCATCCTTCACATTTGAAATTAGTTGGTATGAGTAAATACAGTGATGCAAGAGCAAAGTAGTATGAACCATAGCTACGGAACCTGGCCTGAGAACAATTCTTCTTCTGCTTTAAGCATTGACTTGGGGTTCGGAGTGGTGGTCCTCGTGCTTTGGGCACTGCAGTTGCCTTACTAACTGCTCGTGTTTGGGTGCTCTATGGTGGAGACGGTGCTGTGCCAACGGGAACTGGGTTGCTATCTGCCGGGGTTGGGGTTACAAGGGGTGTAGCTGGTTTTCTGTCCAACTAGGTAGGGGTACAATCTGCATGAGTCTGGGTTATGTGTGGTGGGGCTGGTTCTTGGGCAAGTACAACCGTGGTTCTATCTGCATCGACAGGTAGCACGATCTTTTCTGAAGACCGTGTTTTTACTCCCATAGATACTGCCATCACCCCCTCCAATTGAAATGGCTGATAAACAAGAAAAGTAATTGAATGTACATACATTGTAAGATAGATAGGTGCAATGCATAGTAGGGAAGAAAACAAGGCATGAAATAATTCACATTTATGTTGTCTAACCGAACAGAATAGCAGGACATAATTTCACATATATGATGGCTAGTTAAACAGGATAGCATGACATAATTTCACATGTATGATGGCTAACTAAACAAGATAGAATGACATACTACAAAATATGATGACTATGTAAACAGCATGACATGATATAACTATACGATGTGTCTATTAAAGTGGTTGGCATGCCATAAATCACAAACATGCCATCGATGGAAACATGATGGCATGATATAATTCATGGATAGAATGACATAATTTAAAATATGATGACTATGTAAACAGGATGAGATGATATAAACTATATTATGTATTTAGAAAATGGGTTGGCATGCCATAATTCAGATACATGCTGTCTATGTAAACATCATGGCATGATATAATTCAAATATATGATTTATATACTAAGGAAGTGAGCAGAGGGCAATCGCATATATGATGTGTCAACTAATGAGATGGCATTCAATATTGTGTATATGATGTAAAAACTAAGCATTGCAATACAACATATGCATGATATGAGTAATATAACCCTGCGAAGTTTGAGCATACACCTCAGGGGGATAATAGGACTGGTCATCTGCCTCTGAATCCTCCTCTGAAGAGCTATCTGTAACCAGGAAGATATATGCTTCAGCAGGTAGCATTATCTGCTCTGAAGACCTTGTTTTCACTCGAGTTTTCTCCATCACCAATTCAAATGGATGATGCACAGGAAGATCAGTTGAATATACAAACATTGTCGACAAAAGCAATGAGAAATACAAAAAAAGGACGGCATGATATAATTCACATATATGATGCTTGCCTAAACGGCATGGCATTGCATAATTCACATATATAATGCCTTGCAACAAGATAACATTGCATAATTCACATATATAATGTCTTGCAACAAGATGGCATTGCATAATTCACATATATGGTAATTAGACACTAAACAGGTGGCATTCACACAAAGCATGTCTAAACTAAGAAAATGACATAGCAATGCAAGATGCCATACGCACGATATGAGAAACATAACCCTGCCAAGTTAGAGCATGCACCTCGGGGGGGGGGATAGGACTAGTCATCTGTCTTTGAATCCTCCTCTGAGGAGCTATCTGTAACCAGTAAGACATGCGCTTCGTCAAATAGCATTGTCTGCTCTAAAAACCTTGTTTCCACTCCAGATTTTTCCATGACCATGCCGAATGGCTGATGCACAGGAAGAGTAATTGAATGTACTAAAATTGTTGACAAATTTAACATGTTATAAAAAATTATGGCATGATATAATTCACATATAAGATGACTGGCTAACCAGGGTGGCATTGCAAAATTCACATATATGATGCCTGGCTAAAAAAATGGCATTGCATGATCCACATATACGATAAAGAAACTAAACAGATGGCATTGACAAAAATCATGTCTAAACTAAGCAGATGACATCTTTGATGTATATAGTAAGCAATGCAAGGCACCATATGCATGATATTACCAACATCAACATGCCAAGTTAGAGCGAAGACCTCATGGGGTAAATAGGAGAGGTCTTCTCCTTCTGAATCCCCCTCGGAGAAGTTATCTTCCTCTTGATTACGATCCGAAATGGGTGGATGGGGGCTGTCTTTGCGCCCACCATGGAGCGACGTCTGCATGAAATTTTATTTCCACGCAAGGCTCGTCTCTTTTGCTCTACATGATCAGTTCCATTATGTACAATAACTGACATGCATAGGAATAAAACATAGTGAGATTATGTAAGGAGTGCATGCACAAATCCATAGTGATGGTAGCAAACTGTGGATAGACCCGAAACCAATGATAGCAGGCAGATAATAGCTTTAGTTAAAAAATACAGATAATGGCTCCTTTAATGTTTGTTTGCACCCAACATGAAACTCATAGTAGACACCCGAGATTAACCAGATAGTAGACAGATAGTACTAATTGCTGCCCCAATATGTACCCCACAACCATTTAAAAACTCAAGTTTCAGCATTAGTTTGGACCTAACTGAAGTCCAATAGGTGAACACGACGATAATGTAGCATGTCATCATATTAAGCGATGCATAACGTAAGCAGACACGGAAGAGTGCGACCTCTCTTACGGACCCGTGTAGTCCTCAAGGTCATCTGCTCAATTGATGATGGTAATGCAGTTGTCATGGCTGCCGATGGCGGGGAAGAAGATCTGAGGCGGTGAAAGACAGTCTGGAGAGAGGATCCCTGCTGTGGTGAACCCTTCCATCGTTGGAGCGGCTAAGCTAGGGTGGAATACAGCGTCGTAGGAGCTGGACAAACCACACAAGGTTTTCTTTGACACATATCTGTAACAGAAGTAATTGTGTAAGGGCTTGTTTGAATTTGAGGATTCTAACAATGCAGGGATAGGAAATAGACATGAATAGGATAGGAATGCACGTGCAAAACAGAGAATTTAAAAACACAGGATTTCTGCCAATCTGGGTGTTTGATTCACAAGAATTGGATGATCACACGATGCAAAGAATGGTGAGATTAAGTCAAACCACAAAAAAGTACGGTTATAATGCTATTATGCTACTATCTCTTAGTCTTGTGCTTCATGAATAGGAATATGAAAAGGAGGACAAGTGGAAATTAGAATTCCTACAGTTTTTCTTTCAAGGAGACACTAAAGGAACAAATCCTACAGTTTTCCTTTGCTCCATTCCTTTGCACCAAATTCATGAAAAGTAGTACCATACAAAACTTTCCAATTCCTATGTTTTTCATTCACTTTTCCTTTCAAGCACTAGCGATTCTAGTAGGCAGGCTTGAGCAAGGAAAATCCTACACTAAAAAATGTTTTTGTGCTATTTCTATTACTTTGGACCCAGGCCACTGCCCTACTAGCTAAACTCCCAGGCCCATCAACAAATGCACAGCTCAAACGCGCATAGATAAATAATGCTGGCATTCAAGAGAGTCCATCACGGATAGCTAAGTTGCCTGGTACCTCACTGCTTATTATATAGTAGGATAAAATAATCGTATTTCACATTACTACGTGTGCTCAATGGACAATATATATAACATGTAGAGTAAAAAAGAGATGCAACAAGTGTACAACCTCTTTGGCGAAGCCATGTCGATCTCAGTGTGATTGGATTGGCTGGTGAGGATGCTCCGGCTGACTTGGGTGTTGGAGGAGGGGAAGAAGATCTTAGGCGTCTGCAGAGGGAGCTCGAGGTACTGCTCCGGTGTGATGGAGGGTTTCATCGTTGGAGCAGCTCCGGTGAGTTGTACAATGCCGAGGCTGAAGCAGGACAAGAGAGACAACATTAACGTGAGTGGAATTCTAATAGCATCTCCAATAGATGACGTAAAATACATAACCACAAAGTGCTAGATGTAAAATACATCAGCCGCTCATCTCCGAACTTAACTGTTGAAACTGAATTTAACTGTCGAAACTGAATTTTGCTGTCGAAACTGAATTTTACTGTCGAAACTGAACGCACTAGAGGTGAGGCTTCACGTCAGTTGACTGACTTTTTCATCTCTGGTCAGTCGATTTTGCAGCCGTTGGATACGAAATCAAGGGCCTACAGTTCATCTTCAACCTCCACCCCCTGAGCTGCCAGCCACCACTGGCCAAACAGCTACCCCCGCTGCCCGCGGCCAGCGGTGCGCCGCCCCACCCGCCCCCACTCCCCATTGCCGGTCTGCCACCACCCCAGCCATCCCTCTGGGCCCTCCCATGCCGAGCTTTTCCTCCGGCGATCCCCACGTCACCGCCCACCACCGCCGGCGACCACCCCCGCCCCATTGCGGCTGGTTCTTCCTTAACTCTGGTGAGCCCCCCTCCCACCCCCTGAAAATTGACTGACCCAAAAGTCGATTCAGTCGACTGAAGTTTAGCTAAATCGGAGCAGCATCGCAAGCAAGAGCAAGAGTGAGAGCAGCAGCGCGAGCAAGAGCAATAGCAAGAGCAGACCAGGCAGGGGACCGAGAGCAAGAGTAGCAGTAGCGCGAGCGAGAGCTAAAGCAGCAGCAGCTCCTACTGATGTGGACATCGCTGCCGAGGGAGCGACACCGTGGAGGAAGTGTCCGGCAACGCCGCCATGGATGGAGCCGCGTCGTGTCGGCTCAGGACCGAGCGCCGGCAGAACCGTGAGATCGAATCAAGAAGAAAATGTGGCGATTAGTGTACAACCTCTTTGGTTGCGCCGATTAGGCTGCAGCTTCATCCGAGGAAATGGTGATGATGATGCTCTTTCGGTGGTGCAGGTGAAGACGGTGGTTTGGGAATGGAGGTGGCGCGAAAGACGAGGGGAACGTCAGGGCAACATCTTGGAGGTGGAGGACGGGGTGGCTGAACCAGCGGGACAACGAGATTGAAGACGGATCCTCATCCAGTATGGTGGATGAGGGACGTCGAGGTGTTGTTGTGGACGACGTCATCGGGGAAGAGGCTCCGACTGGGTGGTGGACGGAGGAGGGTGTGGGGCTTCGCGGGTTTTTGTGGCCTTGGTGTATTAATGGGTGGGCAAATGGAATGGGAGTGGGGAACCATGGCTTAGGGACGCGCTTGTCCGAAATGTGGGGTAAGTTACGAAAGTACCCCCAGCGATTTGAGGCAGTTCTTTCGGTTCAGGGGTACCACGGGCATTTCACGTGTCGGGATTTCGCAGGAGGTGGGAGTTTTCGCGCGCGTTGTAATTTTGGAATAGCAAGGTGCGGGTTGAGATGGAGGGAGTTGTCTGAGCACAACGAGACAAAGATATATCTTAAATATTTCGGGGTAACAAAGCACTGGTTGAAGAGGCGGGAGTTTCACAGCACGATAGACAGAGACGCTACCTTGAAATTTCGGCATAACAAGGCGCAACTTCAATTTTCGGGAGAACAAGCTTAACGTGTACCCCAAAAAAAGACAATTTGCACCTCAACACGCACAACATACACACAAACACCATTTAGATTAGTAAGGTACACATGCATTGCACGCATGAGATTTGGCAACCAAATTATAAATAAATACCACATTATAGCATGTAAGCTTTGAGTCATATATGCATGATGTAGATGTTCGTTTAGTTCTTATAGTTCATTTCACTCAAAATCATCTAGTTTTTATAAGAAAGCTAATCTATTTTAATATTCATGGAATTGTGCGTTGTAAGACATAAAGTAAAAACAAATAATGGCAAATCATGTAGAAAAACATTTGGGCATTTCTGATATGGAAGATTCTAGAATAAAGAAGAAGTGCTCGTGTTTTGAGGTTTGTGCATTATGCTTAAGTTCAACCATGGAGTCTTCTAGATTGTACATGTGGCGAAATCTGGTGGAATCTAGATGATATCCAACGACCAGTAGTGCTCAAATTTGCCTGGCCTGCACCATCGGATTCTCCTCATCCAATGACCATCTTTCAAAGTTAAAGTTACCCGCACACAATATAAAAAATATAAAATATAATATATATATAGGGGTATAGATATAGATATGTGATGCAAAAGCCACCCATCATCTCCAATTAGTATAGTGTGTCCATGCACGGATGCAATGTGGCCAAACGATGTTTGCCATCAGTATCTCAAATTCAAATCAGTCTGACCTTGTTCAATGTGTATACATTACAACATGCTCGTTTCCAAACCACACTGCGCATATCTCCGTTATATTCATGCATGCATGGGTTTCAAACATCATGATCTCTTATTCAAATATTTGAATTCAACTTTACATTGATTATGACCTCACCTAGTCTTTTACACCCACATAGTCGTCTTCTCTTTATAATGGTACCACTAACTTTATATCGTGCATGGATGCACACACACTACCAGTCGGCATTATCCATCGCACACATGCAATCTTTTTCTTTAGGTCGGTCTCCCATGAAGGCACACACCCACACACATCCCCCTCTCCATCATATTGGACATTCTTTATCTCTCACGCGTGCATGTGCAACGATTGATGTTCCTATGTGTGTGTGTGTGTATATAGCTAGTTCTTTCATAGTTTTCCACACAAACTGATCAATCTATATATCTAGTGAGGTCTCACCCTCTTTCGCACGTCCACTTCGATCAATCTATACCTCTCTATATAGGATTACGTGGTTGTTTGGTTTGAGACTAAGTTTGCCCACATTAATTATATATCCAACGTCCCCCTCCCATCATCCATTCCTTCCGCTTCATCTCTCAGACGCGTGCACAATGGCGAAGACAGGGGCAGCAAGGGCCCTGACCCCCCCTAACATCACTATATATCGAGGCTAATATGAATGTGATCATTAGACAATTGCTGGTAAAAATGGTTTAAGTTCATCAATTGGCCCTCCTCGTAAAGGATTAGCAATGCTTGGCCCCTAGCTCATTTATTTTGCATGACTCTGCCACTGCGCGCAACAACGCACGTTCTCGCCCCCTCTCTCTAAATATCGATCTCGCACTTGTGCACTCCTTCATAGTCTCCCTCCACTCGGCCCCTCGCACCATCTTCTAGCCCCCCACCGGATTTTTCCACATGTACAATCTAGCAGACTCCATGGTTGAACTTAAGCATAATGCACAAACTTCAAAACAACAATGGTTCTCCTTTGTTCTAGAATCTTTTGTATCATAATTGGCCAAACTTTTTTTCTAGTTGAACTGCCATTATTTGTTTTTTACTTTATGCTTTACAAACGCACAATCCCATGAATCATAAAATAGATTAATGGCTTCTTTGATTCAAAGGATTCTCGAAGGAATTTTGGAGGACTCTAATCCTTAGGAATTTTTCCTATCTTGGTTGTTTGATTCGTAGGATTGTAAACCATAGGAATTTTTCCATATGATTCATTTGCACTAGATTTCATAGGAAACATCCCATCCACTCAAACCTCTTTGAAAGAATTCTACGTTTTCTCTATGCACAATCAAACACTCGTACAATCCAATAGGATTCAAGATGACATTCCACTATAATCCCATGTTTTTCCTATTCCCGCGTTTTGGAAATCCTACGAATCAAAGAGGCCCTAGGTTTTTTATAAAAACAAATTGATTTGAATGAGATGAACTATAAGAATTAAACAAAGGCCTACATTAGGCATATATGACTCAGAGCTTACATGCTATATATAGTGTGGTATTTATTCATAATTTGGTTGCAAAATCTGATGCGTACAATGCACGTGTACCTTACTAGTACTTCGAGTATGTGCAAAAACACGTAAATTAGAATTCCAATGGCACGCTACACAATGTCTCTCTTACAGTTCATGAAGCCACGTGGCACATGTGGAGGCATTGTCGCGACCTCCTTGTGTGGATTGATCACAGTGACGTGCTGCTAGTTCCAGAAGAATGTACTCGTCCTCCCTGAGCCATACTGTCGGTGCATGCATGAAGCGAAGATGTGCACGCACGCCACACATGCACTCATTCCCTCGCACGCACACGCGGGTACATGGGCAGACGCAATTTTGTACCAAGATCCACCCCATGTGATAATTTGACGCATTTAAAGTCGTTCACTTCATTGATGGTCAATTAATACAGCGCATGCAAATTGAGTGGACGTGAGGGCGGAAGAAAGACATTACTACTCCACTGTGCACATGCGAGTAGTTAAATCGTGGGTTGCTAGTAGTACTTCCATTGGTCTCCTTCGTATTTTGTGCCAATTTTTGACAGTAACATAATATTTACGCATTTGAGCAGTGTAGTCTACTTGAAATTTATGTTCCACTAAACTCATTGAGAGCCGTTTCGGGCCTCAAAACCAAAAACATCAATTAATCTTTACCTTGTTCCCGTCACATTCGAAAGCCTGCTCACACATACTTGTACATACCGAACCTGAACGTGTTCCCACCATGCAGGTATTAGTACTAGTGCTAGTACTTAGGTTATAAAAAGGGGAACTACCTAACCGAAAATTACTCTACCTTTCCTCCTCATAAGTGCTTCTTCTTCGTCCGTCCTTGCCATGGCCGGTGAGCAGAGCTCTAGGTCGAGAACTACTCGTAACAAGGGAGCGACAACCAAGGCTGCGGAAAAAAGAGAGGGCTCGCCACCACGCAGACCTCGAAAGATCTCTCACGGGCAGGTGATGGCTCCCAGGAGCGCCCTAGCCGCGGAGGTGAACATGCCAAGCCGGCGGCGCTGGAGTCGTTATCCCTAGACGGCATGCCCGATCAGCTCAATAAGCACCTCAATAAGCAGAAGGAGTTCATCCATGGCTTGGTGGAGCCGCTGAAGGAGAGCCTCGACGACATGCCCGCTGAGCTCAATAAGCAGGGGGAGTTGACCGCCGGCTTGGTGATGTTGCTAAAGAAGAGCATTGCCTCGGAGAAGAAGGCGACCGGCGAAATCCTGCAACTTCAGCAGGACAAGGCGAAGCTCTGCCATGAGCTCGACCTGTTGAAGGAGAAGAACGCTGGCTGGAAGAAGCTGCATGAGAATAGTAGTTCCTCGATGATGATGATGCAGGCCCTCATCATGGAACAGAAGGAGGAGTTGGCGAAGCTCCGCATTAAGCACCCGGCTGCTGTCAAGGTACGTAATGCGGCCGTGGAACAGATGATGAAGGCTCGCGTCGAGAAATCCCGCGTCATGGACAGAATGAAGAAGATGGCGGAGTAGATGCGCAAGGAGATGGAGGTCGTGGAGGTGATGAAGAAGCAGTTACGACTCTGCAGCGAATTAGATCATTTGGGGTGATAATCTTCCTTCTTCTTTTGCTCCTGTGTTTCATCTTTTGCTTTGGGTGTTTCGCCGCACGTGTCATGTTCTCTGTGAGGCATGAATAGAACAATGCTAACAATGAGCTGACTAGCAAATTAGATCATTTTTATCGCCATATGTCACTGGGCTGCCGTATTTTGTGCGCCTCCGTCGTAGTACTACTCCAGTGGAAAACTTGAGTATACCGCACGGTTCTTTGCTCCTCCTTAGGTCATCGGCACATTTATACGAGCAGTCAAATCACAAGGCCCCGCCTTCTAGTAGTAATGAGCCATCAAATCACAAAGGCCCTCGCCTCTCGTGAAACCACCAAGCTAGACTGCCCTGCCCTATAGCCGTTTAAAAAATGTATACCTTTCTACAGTAGTAGTATCGATGGATTGCGCCATGGAGCAAAACTTGAAATTAAAAAAAGGTGGTATATATAGAGAGCGCTCGTCGCCAAATTATGCATATTAGTTTATCTAATTCAAATCTAGATGTTTTCTAAGGATGTCACATCTAACCTCCAAAAAATAACACAGCAACAAAGAACAAAAAAAAGCTGAGACAAAAAAAATAGTTCACAAACATAGTGAACATCAAGTTAGATGTGACATAACTATGTCACATCTAGATGTGTCCTAGACTGACCCTATGCATATAGTACTATTAGAAAAGCTAGTCACAATAATGGTGTCCAGCACAACCCACCCCTCAAATAAAACTAAGCACCCTGGAATTCTTTGACAAAACTAAGCACCCTGAAATTCTTTGACAACTAAACTACTGGCTATATAATGTTGGTTATATATATGGTACGTACCTAATGTGAAGAAACGAGTGGTAGTACTATACCAACTAAAAGGTGAAATGTAAGAAATACTAGTATGCACGTACTGAAGAGTTAAAGTAACAAGAAGAAACATAACATAGTTCTGCTGGGGGCTCA
Organism: Triticum dicoccoides; assembly: GCF_002162155.2. Lineage (NCBI taxonomy): Eukaryota > Viridiplantae > Streptophyta > Magnoliopsida > Poales > Poaceae > Triticum > Triticum dicoccoides. The sequence goes on from NC_041383.1 coordinate 276,411,833, forward strand.
GCACAACACACCCCTCAAATTAAACTAAGCACACCTGAAACTAAACTATGCAACTAATCAATAGACACTGCATTAGAACAACCATGAGCAACGACACTGCCACCTTACTTGGAGTCCTTGTCCACATCCTCGACTTCGTCCTTGTCCCTCTTCCTCTTGGCCGATACTTCTTTGCTTGAACCGCACACTTGGATCTTGCTTTTCATCCAACCCTTGTAGATATTAAAACAAAGGTAGCCTTCCATTGCAGCATAGTGGATATGGTCTATATCTAGTACATTCCGCTGCCATGCATGACGATGAAACATGTAATGAGGTTTCTCCAGTTTACCGTACAAAGGATGAACCATGGCTCCTGCCAGGGTCAGCATTGAAGGCTGACCACTGGAGGGCAGCAACCGATTCTTCTGGAGGACGAAGGGGTTGCCTACAACGAGGCCTATCTGACCCAGGACTCTTTTGTCGTTCATAAAGTCTACAATAACGAATTTGACTAGGTCGCTCTTGAGGAAGTTCTTAAAATCCTGGCATTCAATGTCGATATGGCATATGTGGTAGACCAAGCATAAGTCATGCACGCAAACCTAGATCACGGAGGGCTTCTTCCTCTCTTCCTCCTTTAGATCCTTCTCTCGTCCCAGGACTGTGGTGTACTCAACATCTAGCCCAGCAACCCACTTATCATCTAAGTTTTCGAACATGCATCTGAAGCGAGCAAGGCATCCTTTCACCGTCGCGGAAGAACGGGTGTAGATGACTTCGAACTCATCGTCGGAAATGGTTCTAACCTTGCACTCACTGCCGATCATGGAGATTTGGGACGCCATGGATTTGGAAGGAGGGTTAGGATTATGTGGAACTGCCGTAATGTGAAAGGACGGGACGACTAGGAGTGAACCACCATAATATTAAAGGACGTGCAGGGACGAGTAGGAGCGAATTGCCAGCGTGCGAACGGCATGGTAGTGGCTTTCCATTCTCCCATGATACGGGCTTCCGAGAGCCCTTGGATCTGAGATCGAATGGTTGCATGGCATGATTCTAGACCTATGGGTGAATATCCTATCCTGGAGGGTTATTCTGCAAATTTTCAGCAACTTAGCATGCGACCGTTCGATCTCAGATCCAAGGGCTGCCAGCAGCCTGTATCATGGTCGCGTCTACCACGACCGTCGCGTCGCTCGCGCAGTCGCGCCCTTGGAGATTTAACACGATGCGTTAGGCTATCTGATGTTGGCATGTCATCACTTAGTCACTCATACTACAACAAGGTTAGCTATAAGGTTGGCTATAAGTGTATTTTTTTACTTCTCTCTATCTCTTTCTTCGTAGTATTTATTGCATTTGCCAAGGAGTGACCTCTTCCAATGAAATGGTGCTTAGATGAGGTTCTAAGGGCATTAAAAGGCTTAGCAATCAAGTCCCTGATGCATAGGTGCTTAGTTTTTTGTTGCTAAGTTCGCTTCATTTAATTAGCTATAGACTCAAATTGTCTTTTCACCTAGGTACACACGCTTAGCACCATTTATTCCTTGGGTCACCAAACTAGTCTCTCTCTTCTTAATTAACTTGCCACATCATACTTTATGCCTATGTGGAAAGCTTAGCACCTGTAGGAGCAAGTAAGTACAATAGTGCGCTTTACATGACATTTTTGCATATGTGGAGGAAAGAGGCAAGGAAAAACTGGAGAAGTGGGCTCTCATACAAGAGCCAGCCTATACATGGTGGAGCATTAGGAGAGGCACCTATATGGAGGTGGTCAGGAATCGGGAGACTCACACCGGTCGTAGTACCACAGTTAAAATGATGATGGCAAGTCAAATCACGGGGCCCCACCTGTCTAGCAGTAACTTACTATCAAATCACACAACCCTACATTTGCAGCAGCCTACTCCCTCATCTTCTCGCGTCTCTGTCGAACTGACTAGGCGAAACTGCCCCGCCTACCGCGCAGGAAAAGCCCCGCCCTTGACTTTTAAATAGTACACTATACTAATTTTGTATCCATGGAATGCGCCATGGAGCAAAGCCTCAAGAAAATGGCGGTACACATGTACGGAGTATACAGCACGCCCATCATGTTCGCGTCGCACCCCAAATGGTCGGTTGGTCTAGCACGCTGCTCTCTGAATGGAACACGCGTCATATTGCGTTTGCACACACATGTGGGGCCGCAATTGAGAACTGACCATAGGCACACTCCCCGGCCCCGCAAGTCGGGTGACTCCGTTCCTAAATATAAGTCTTTATAGAGATTACACTATGAACTACATACGAATGTATATAGATGCATTTTAGTGCGTAGATTCGTCCATTTTGCTCCGTATGTAGTCCATGGTGAAATCTCTACAAAGAATTATATTTACGAACGGAGGGAGTAGAAGAGAGAGACGAGCGATAGTACTAGAGAAGTGTTGTACTACGTTGGTGCCTGGACGATCCCTGCAAGACACAGAAGATCAGTTCGTCCATGCATGTGACCAGACTCCAGTAGACACGCCTGGATTGGCTATCGTCTACATATCATGCAGGATGTGTTGTACAGGGTTGTAGTTCTGGTGAGAAATCTAAAAAAAGATTTCTTGTCATCTCGCAAAATTAGGTGTCATGTGCTTCGATTCACTGCGAGGGTTAAACAGCGACAACTGAGTTGGGCTAGTCATTAGAGGCACAAGCACGAAGACTACTCTGCTGCCATCTAGGTCTAGCCGGCTATGTTAATTAGGACATCTATCGACGGACCCCTTTTCTACGAGTTTATCTTTAATTTGAGCTTTGATCCTCGTCTAGTTTGTCCGTCGGGATTCATGTTGTCTCCTTTGGGCTGTGAGGTTATGATTTCTTGTCATGTGGCATTTTTTCATGTTATATGTTATAATCCGGTGCTTCAGATCAAAATGACGAAAACTGCGCCTCCAGGCCACATGCATGAAGACTTCTCGACAGTCATTTACAAGGTCAAGCCGGCTCCGGTAGACAAAATAAAACTAGTACTCCCCTATATAGGCAGGAGCCTCCGTGCTTGCTTGCTAGTGTTGCTCTCTTCACACTGTCTCGTCCTCTCCAGATCTAAACACAACAACGGTGGCCACACTCTCTCTCTCTCTGCTCACCGCTGGTCACAGATCCAGCTAGATCCTCTCCACCGGGGAAGGTGAGAAGGTGCAACGTTCACTCGGTCGTCCTCGGCAACAGCTCTTACCCACTGCCGGCGCGTCCCGATCAGTGTGCCTTGCCATTCTCTTCCAAGAACCACTGGCGAGGGAGGGCCTCCGACCCCTTGTTCCTTGCTACCGTAGTGTGGGTGGATCCAGTCTCCCGCCGCCCACCCAACGATATCCCGGCGACCCTCAGGTATAACTTCCTTCGAAACTGGCCTTGCTCTACTTCCCGAGCTCCTGAGGTCGCTGCATTTGTATCTTTTACTATTTCTCTGCCCCCCTCGTAGATAGGATCGATCGGTTGTTCGAAAACCACCTAAATTTTTACACTTAATAGGTAAAACTAGTTCATGCACTCGAATCTAGTACTACTTGGTTCAGACAAGGAAGAAAGGGGGTGGGGTGGGGGAAGGTTTGCTACCTGAATCTAGGAATTGGTCGAAAGAGGAAATAATGGGCGCAAAAAGTAGTAGAGACTGGCTATCCAATTGGTCTCTAGGTCTAATAGGGAAATAAAGGGAAACACAATACAAACACAATATAAACCCGATCTATTGGTTGAAAAAGGAAAGAAAGTGGGGACTGGAGGACAAGTCAACAGAGTAAGTCCATCACTAGATTTGCTAGCGTCACACAGTATAAGGTGGCCATACCAAACAAAACTGGGACCAACCCAGATATCATGTTCTGATGTTTGTTGCCCCGAGCCACTCTTATGTAATGCCACTGGTAAAATGTAGTAGTCGCACTGTTAAAAGTAAGGACACGTTAAACCAATGTTGTTTTCAATGTAGTGCCTCCAATAATATGAATCAATGGCACATTTTTACATGTCCTGCTAAATTTCCCATTAAGATAAGTTGCTTCTTTTTGTTAGAAATGCAACTGTCCTGGTCTACCTACTCTCCTGTGCCCAAATACCGACTCTGTAGCAGCTGTTAATGTAATGTTGCTGCTAAAATGAAGGAACGACACCATTAAAGTAATGTCGTATTTAACAGGTTGTCATAGTTAATCCTAATGCCCACACCAATATCTAGCAATGTTGCTGCTTTAGAGATTGCTATTGTCCTTGTAGGATTGCCATTGAGATAAGGAACATGCTTCTTTTCATTTGATGCATGTTTCATCACTTGTTAGTCACCCTCCTTTCCACCTTTTTTGTGCAAACAGAGATATACATTTCACGTTCGATCTTAGTTGAACTGCACAAATGATATCCAAATTATAGTTAAACATTCCAGGAGCTTCACAACCAACCTTGATGTTGCTCAATTTTATTGCAACTAATGAAGAAGAAGCTCTGTGGGTTTTGTTTGATGGAAATGGAACCGGGGTTGGATCCCTTTTCTTAAAAAATGAAGAAGAAGCTGCTAGCTCACGGGACATTGCTTCATTTTAGGTGAACTGCACCAAAAGGTCCCATGAATTGAATCATCCATGTTGGTGACTGAAAGAGCCAGCTTCAGCATCCCAGTCTAAGCACCCCCGGCCTCCATCCTTGCGACGGATGGTACACCTCGTTTGCCACCTGCTCGACCCTAGTGTCACTGATAAAGTGAAGTAATAATACAGTTAAAATAGAGCGAGTGTCCTCTCTATCATTTCATATCCAATGTAGATAAAGAAAGTGCTTCTCTTTGTTAATGTATTTTTCACCAACTAGTCACATTGTTAATGTTTAAGCGTTTCTGCAAACTGGGGTGCTTAATTTTAGTTGATCTGCACAAAAATAGAGATTTGAATGTGTCAAGGCGCCTCCTTGTACTACCGATGTACACTGATGTTCATCACTGGTAGAAGGTGTATCTAAGAGACTTGGGACGATTTCCAGTATGAGGCATACTGTATGAGACGTCGCAGGGCCCATCTCGCCCTCGCAGCATGGCATACTATGATACTATAGCAATATTTTCTTGTATTTATTTTGTGTGTTTCATCAACTAGTGCCACTATAATGTAATCACACTTTTCATTATCTGTGCAAATAGGGTTATTCAGGTGCATTTTGGTGGAACTTCACAAATGTACGTATGGAACCGGCATATATGCAGAGTGCGAGGTGTGCCAAGTAAAAATTACTGACACCAACCATGCTCCATGCACGCATTGGCATACACCACCACCAGTGGGATGTGTGGCACTCTTTGTGGACGGATCTTTCTCGGCAGCAAATCCTCTAACCAAATACGAGTAGCTTATATTGGCAGTTTTCTAGGGAGTACTCTTTTCTGAAAGAAGCACCAATCTATTTTTCTTTATTTGTACAATGTGTCACAACTTTGACCCAAAGGTCCAGGTCTATTTTAGGGTGATTGGCGTAGTACTCGGAGACTGATTGTAAGCATGATTTTCATTTGCTCTCACACTAATTGTAAGCATGAGCAGGTGGAATATTAGGTTAATGTGAAGCTTACCTTAAACCCTACCGCCGCCGTTGAAATGAGGCGAGCGTCGAGGGAACCGTGGAGAACGGCGGGGAAGCGATGTTGCACCATCCGGCCTCCTCTTGTGGTGGGAGAACGAATACTCCTGTGGCTCTGGCTGGCTCTGCACCCTCACGAACGGCACACCATACTCGATCGATTTGTTATCCTCTAGGTGCTCGACCTTCGACCTGTACGCCCACCACCACCTCCACCTGGCTGTCGCCTCGGGCGAATCTGTCTGCTTCATCGCCCAGAGGAGATACTCGATGGACTTGGAGGACTGCGGCGTGACTGCCGCTAAGGAGTACATGTACATCGCCGCCCTCATCGCTGTCGTCTCGCTCTTTCGCATACATTGCCACATGGCCCTCACCGTCCTCGAAATTTCCCACTCATTGTCAAACCAAGTAAGGATCTCCTTCAACCTGGCTAACTTTTCCTGGTCGCCGCCGGCGATCTGCCTGATTTGCTACTGCATCCTCTCCATAGATGTCCTTTTGAGTGGTCCGGTGCTAGCTTTGGAAGATGGGAGGAGAGATGGTGGTCTTGCAATAGAGAAGAGGGAGAGGCAAGACGGTGGTTTTGGAATGGAGATGATGGAGAGGAGAGGAGGTGGTTTTGCAATGGAGAAGAGGGAGAGGCGAGACGGTGGTTTTGGAATGGAGATGATGGAGAGGAGAGGAGGTGGTTTTGCAATGGAGAAGAGGGAGAGGAGCGTGCGGCAGCGATTTAGGATTGGACGAGAGGGCCGACGGCTTGTGACTGGATCAAAATCAAAATCAATTTACCCTTCAATTAATAAAGTGACCCCACATTAACTAGTCTCCCTTTTATTCTGGGTCATAATTGACCATGATTTTCGCAAATAAAATATATGTTATACGTTGCAAAAATAATATAATTTGAAAGTACATTCAGATACGAACCAAACGATACAATTTTAGGTGACATGCATTCACATTTTGCTTGTCAAATACAGTACGTGGTCAAACTTTGACCCAAAATACGCAAAACAAAAAAAAATACTTCCAAGACTAGCGCCGCTCTTCTGCTCTTCTCCTCTTAAGCCACCGCTGCTCCTCTCCTGTTCCAATCTAAATCCAGCGCTGCTCCTCTCCTCTTCCATTTCAAAACCACCGCCCCTCATCTCATGTTCCAATCCAAAACCAGCGTCGCTCCTCTCCCGTTCTAATCCAAAACCAGCATTGCTCCTCTCCTCTTCCATTCAAAAACCATCGCCGGCGAGTGAAGGTGTTGTGGAGAAGTAGATCGATGGAGGAGTACAACCGATACGTGAGGATCGCAGACGGCGACCCTATGAAGCTAGCTAGGATGTTGGAGATACAGTCTTGGTTTGACAACAAGGACAACCTAGCGGCAACGATGACATCTGTGGCCAAATATCTGCAACAAAGTGAAAAGGCGGTGATACTCCCGGAGGGAGTCGCGCGGGAGTACATAGAGCTGCTCCTCTGGGCCATGGAGCAAACAGATTCACCGAATCTGATCGTGAGGGAGCGGTGGTGGGAGTATCGATCCCAGATGGAGCATCCACCAGAGATTGAAGGATCGAGCATCTACAGGGTGCCGTTTGTGAGGGTGTCGTGCCAGAGCGAGCTAGTGGAGTCTTCATCGACCGAACCCAACTGCAAGAGGAGAAAAGCAGTTGGCCCGATGACGCTTCCCTGGCATCCTCTCCCTCGCCGTTCACATCGTCTCACGGGGCAGCTGTCTGCCACCTAGGAATAGGAGGGGACTGCCCCCCCAGCCCAATAGTCGGGCGGGTTGTGAATTGTCAGGAGGAGCTTAGGGTTGTCAGTATTTGTAGGTTGTGAATTGTATTTTGTGTTGTGTATTTTGAGAGTACTTTCAGATATGGATGTCTTTTGAATTTCAGATTTGTAGTATTGAGCATATGAAGTATTTTATGAATTCTAGAGATCTATTTTTAGCACTTAAAAATGTAGTTTCATAGGAGTACAAAAGTGCAGACAATGTGATTCTCCGAGAAGAAACTGCAAGTTTCAGTTTCAGATAAGAAACTGCAAGTTCAGTTTCAGATAAGAAACTGCAACTTTCAGAGGCAGAGCATTTATATTAACAAAGCCTTTTCAAACAGGGTTAACATCATGTTGGAAGTTTTATTCATGGTCAAAAATGGAACTACCAGCCAGTTAACATCATGCTGATCAACATTCATGCATAGCACATCTTCATATGATGCACAGTCAAAAAGATATGCTATTTTCAAAATGCCCACACAATGTCGAGTATGCGAAACACAGAGAAAACGAGGGACAAAGTTTTGGTAAGTGTTGGACGTGGTGTGCGTAGATGACAATGGGGACCCACATGTCAATAAAGGCAGAGGCAAAAAATTTGGAGATATTTTCCCTGCACAGGTGGAATCGAACCCAGGCGGAACAGCTGTTTGGATAGTGTCACTTGGCCACTAGGCTAGTTCAGTAGTTTCGTTAATAATAAGGCACTTCCTCAGGTGGTCGGATCCCCTCCTGCGCCTTTGTGCGCTCGCCGCGACGCCGTTGTCTGCCGTTGTGAACATGCTGAACAAACGAGAGGAATCAGGAGAGGACTGTACGTGGAGAGGCGGACAGTCGGGACCCACCAGGTCTATGGCCGTACGCAAGCAAGTGCCTCATCGAAAAAATACTTCCTCCTAATGCTATACTGACGTTATGGCCCACGGGTTTGTCAACATAGTTACATTATTAGGTGCTTCAACATAGTTACTATAGGAGATAAATTCACAACGAAGCCGGGGAGCTGGCAGGTATTATTTATTATCACTGGGGCAGCAAGTATCAGCTGGGTTTTGGGCTGCCCCGTCTAGGCTTTCTTTTTAAACATGCGCAGCACACGACCTCGGATGGGAGGTCCATAGGCCTGTTTTCATTCTTGAGGGCCGTCATGTATCGACCGGCCTATGGACCTCCCATTTGAGGTTTTATTTTTCCTGAAACATCGGCAGCCCAATTTATGTATTTTTTTAAGAAAACGCAGAGGTCTGTTCTATTTTCCTATATAAGAATAGGAATGCTTGGTCCAACTTATGTTTCCCTTCTAAATATATTATATATATATATATGAATTATTTTATATGTTATTATATATATTTTTATTGTCATCATATACTTAACAGATACTTACATATGTAAGAAAACTGTGGATTGTTTTGGCACGAAAATCCTAGTGATTGTGTACAAAAGCTTGGTAAGATTTAAGGATGAATGTAATAATAAATCACTTATTATTTAAATATATTTATAACAAAATGCTCAACCCCTGTTTATTTTTTGATAACATTGCTGGCCCAACCCAACATTATAATTAGAATCAGCCCAGCAAAATCATGTATTTCGAGAAAGTGCAAATGGCCTGTAATTTTTTAGGAAAAAAATTAAATGGGCTGCATGGACGCTACATTATTTGTTCACCCAGCCCAGCTAATGGACTATAACTACTCAAAAAAAATAATGGACTGTAATTCAAAAAAAGATCAAATTGGCTGTAAATTCTACCCCGCAAAAAAAGATTATAAATTCTGAAAAAATGGGTTGAATACGTGCCACATTTTTGGAGGCTGGAATGTGGGCCAATAGGTCGAAGCCAACGCAAGTCGTTGTCAACTTAGCCAACAAATGATTCTGACATCGTTAGCCGTTGGATTTACATCCAACGACTGGCATCCATCTTCAATCTCTCGTCTTCTTCCTCCAGCGCCGCCGGGACCACCTCCCGCCTCCTGCTGCTAGCAGCTCTACTTAGCACGCTTCGCTATGAAGCGCTACTCCACCGTTGGCTAAGTCATCCCTCCACCCCTCCACACCTCATGTTCTTCTCCACTGTCTGCTGAACCACACCGCACCAAAACCAGTTAACCCTCGTACACCTCTCCGTCTGTGACTCTACTCCCACGTCTTCCCATCTCCGGCTCGTTGCTGTTCGGGGCCTCGCCGTCGTCCACCACCTTGGATGCGCTCGGCGCGGCGTGGTCAACGTGGTCAACGAACGACACCATCAGAAGAAGACTATGCATGGAGAGGCTGACAGCTGGGTCCATGACAGCACACAAGGAAATGCCTCCTTATTACGCGCAAAATAATGATTCCTCCACCTGACATCTGGGACCCACCGGAAGGGCCTCTGTATTTCGCAAAAAAACGTGCCCCCCGCTGACAGGTTGGACCCATCGGCTATCTTCGCACGCAAGGAAGTGCCTCCTTATTACGCACAAAAAATGAATACCCCCTGCCCACTGGAAGCTAGCATAGTGGGAGGCTGACTTGTGGGCCTACCAAGTTGACGGGGACAGAGGGATTTGTCAACTTAGTCAATATGAACGATTCTAGCTCCAGTTACCATATGATGTTCATCCAACGGCCGTAGTGCTTCTTCAACCTCTCGTCTTCTTGCTCCAGCCGCCCAAACCAGCGCCGGTCGTGCCGCATGCTACTGCCTCCCGTGGCCGGCTGTGATGCCGCGAAGGCCTCACTGCCCCCTACTACTCCCACCGCTGGCCAGTCCATCCCTCTACTAACCCACACCCCCTTTTATTCTGCGGCGATGGCAGCCTCACACTACAGCCGAACCAGTGAACCCTCATACTCCTCTACCCGTGGGCATCCATTGCCTCGTCTTCCCCGGATCCGCGTCGTCCCCTTCCTAGGCCTCGCCGTCGTCCACCGCCCTGGTGCTCTTGGCGCGGCGTGGTCAACATGGTCAAGGAACGACTTCCATCGGAAGAGAACTGTACGTTGGTAGGCTGACAGCTGGGTCCATGACTGCCGCAAGGAATTGGCTCCTTATTACGCGCAAAATAATTATTCCTCCAACTGACAGCAGGGACCCACCGGACGGGCAACCATATTTCGCGAAAAAAATGTTTCCCCCCTGACTGCTGGGACCCACCAGCTACATCTTCGCACGCAAGGAAGTACGTCCGGGTGAAAAAAATAAGCGATTCACCCCCTGACTGTTGGGACCCACCAGCTACATCTTCGCACGCAAGGAAGTGCCTGACAGTCAGGACCCACTTGGTGGAAGCATACGTAGCATTGTCATTCTGGTCGCGAACGTGTACGTACATACTGGTCGATGTAGAGGCGCGTGTGTGTCCTAGTAGAGGCGTGCACGTAGCATGTACACGTACGTACAACAGCCAGTGTGCAACAAAGAAAATGTGGCCACGTACGTACATATGGGCGGGTTCTCGAACACCTACTCGCGCATACGTACGGCCAGGGCTCGTGTACTTGGCCGGGTCGGAACGAAGAAACAACGTCGTCGTGGTGTTCATGGGGAGCCAACCGGCTGGGTCGGAACGGAATGCGTCGTCGTGTTCACCGGGAGGGCTTGGATGGAACAACCAATGGAAACGAGGCCTGGCGTACCGCACAACAGAGGAAACGGCCTTGTGTTCGACCGGCCATGTTTGAAATGGGCTCCTGTTCATTGGGAGGGGTCTGGCGTACCGCAAACGGAGGAAACGGACTTGTGTTGGACCTCCTACCATCGAAACGGGGTCCTGTTTGTCGGGAGGGGTGTGGCGTAACGCAAAGCGGAGGAAATGGACTTGTGTTGGAGCGCTACGGTCGAAACGAGGGTCCTGTTCATCGGGAGGGGTGTGGCGTACCACAAAACGGGACTCCACGGGATACTGTTCATCTCCACCCTCGACCTCGTCCAGCCTACATGGGCTACTGTTCATCCACCGTCGACCTCCTCCAGCCTCCATCTGCGACTGTTCATCCATGGGCTCCTGTTCATCCAGCCTCCACCGCGCGCTACTCCATCGGCTACTGTTCAACCAGCCCTCTCCACGGGATCCTGTTCAACCACCCCTCCAGGGGCTACTGTTCATCCACCCCTCCATGTCTACTGTTCATCCAGCCCTCCACGGGGTCGTCCTATTAATCCAGCCCTCCACGGGGTCCTGTTCATCCAGCCCCAACCAGTTCGATCGATCCGAGTCCTGGTCATCCAGAGGCAACACCATGAGGTCCTGTTCATCCACCCCCACCGCTCACTGTTCATCCAAACCCCCAGCAACGCTCACTGTTCATCTAGAGGCAGCATCGATCGGCTTCAGTTAGCAGCAGTAGTGAAGGAATTGCTCGATTGGGTTCAGTTAACAGCCACTGATTGATCGCTCAGGTTCAGTAACACGTAGTGTGCAGTGCAATCGCTCGGGTTCAGTAGGCGAACGCCTCGCTCGGGTTTAGTTAGAGCCCAACACCTCGCACCCACGCGCGTGCGTGTACGAGAGAAACGCACAAACCTCCATGCATCACCCGGCCCCGACCACCCACCGTAACCGGGAACACCCCGATATTTTCCTCGCCCTCACTTCTACCATGGGTTTTTCCGTCATGGACGTCCCAAAGAATGTCATGCAGTTGTGTCTCTGGCCCGCCCAGGACGAAAAGCCCAATTTTCTGTCATGATTTTTTGTCACAGAAGTAGGAGCCCACCACATCTATGATGATACCGGGTTTTGTCTCATTATCGTCATAGAAGTGTCATAAGTATGACAAATTATTTTCGTTCGTCCCAAAATGTCACGGATGTGTCTTTTTTTTGTAGTGACCCTTTGTCTCACCACTCTCCTCTTTCTATCTCTCCCACATGCGGACCTGCCCCGGCTCCTTCCCTATATACATATATGTCGTGACTCTTTCCATAGCTCCCTAACGTATCATCGTTCTCAATCTCGCACGTTGTTCTCTACACCATATATTCTAGGTCTCTCATGAAGTCTCTATCACACACACGATGACTCGCTTCCCTTACGTCTCTGTACATAGGCCACTTTCGAACAACATTAACCTTGTCTTCCTATCTATATGCCACTTCCGCACACAAATGACCCCTCTCTCTCCCACTCTCTTCCTCTCTCTCCCTCTCTAGCTCTCTCCTCTCGCTCTCACACCCCTCTCCCACACACACTTGATGTCTCTTCCAAATAGTCTTCTCCCCGCCCGCACCCATGCTATCCCACTACTACACATGCCTTTCTCTCTCATTGACACATATGTCACACCATTCCCCCTTCCCTACTAGGTTTACATCATTAGTGGTCTCTCTTCTCCACATACGCACACTCCCTCTCACACACACGCGTGCACAAACACACACAGACACGCATAAACAGCCATCTATCTGGATCCTTCTTTTAAGACACACACTCTTGCATATTCTGTCCAGCTCTAGATATGTATATATCCCCCTCTCTCTAGCTCACATGCACACCAAAATTCTCCATCTCTCTAACTCACACATCTCTCCCCATATTCACATGTGTATCTCACACACTCACTCTCTGATTATGTCTATGTGTCTCCATGTTACACAACACAAAGCCCCATGCACATGTATCTCTCTATCCTCCACACACAGAGACACAAAGAATCTCTTATCATTGCCTCAGTCTCTACACATATCACGCATGCACGCTGTCTCTCTCTCTCTCACACACACGCTCAACAAAGGTTTTCCCGTGAATAACTTACTGTCTATTCATCAACAGTCATGGCAGTACGGCGAATGCGAGACATGGAAAAGAATAAATCTACACGTGTGTAGACCACCTAGTATGACTACTAGGACTAGAGCAAGCCGAAAGCGCGCCGCCGTCACCCCCCTCCTCGGCAATGGGAAAACCTTTGTTTTACACAGTCGAGAAGTCATCATTCTAAGGCCCCACATGCTCAACCATTGAAAAATAATGAAGATCGAAGTTTATGGAAACAAGATTCGATAATACATTTGTATCTCTATACTTATATCTCTTCTCTTATAAAAAAACCAAGTTGGTGATGATGGTATGCCTGCCATCTTGCAATATAGACCGTCCAATCTATATCCGACGGATAGGAATTAAACTAAAAGATACCCGCACCTCTCTCCACATTTGCAGACAAGGCCTTGCCTCGTTCATCCTTATCTCCCACAACCTCATTGTTGAGCAACTAAAAAAGGAAACCCCTGGAACAAACTGGCATGGTGGTCGCTGCCGATGTCGTCCATCCCCATGCCTCCGCTCAGTCCGACCACCAATCACCACCACGCCCCACTCTTCCTCACCTTATCTCTCCACTTTCTCAAGATATCATTATTTTTTACACATGGTATTACTCCCGCATGGGTCAATCACAACATGTGTTTTGTTAAGAAAGGCATATTGATCTTCTGTGCAATGCACGGGCATCTTGCTAGTACTCCTACAGAAGACTTAGTTGGTGATGGTGGTGTGTCTGCCATCCGTCATTTCTGACCATTAGATCTACATCTAATGACTGTGAGGTAAGTTGTTGCCTTTTCTCAACAACATCCCACTTCTCTACCAATTTGCAGAAAAACCCTTAATTAGTATCTTAAAATCAACCACATCCCTCCCTCACCTCACCAAAACAGCCCAAGGAATATATTCTGATTGAAACATAATATATTTCTAGTGATATACATATATCAAAATTAGAGTGTTTTCTATCAAGTTTGTGAATAAGTATTATTCTAATTATGATCCATTGCAACGCACGTGAACATTGCTAGTATTTCCAAGCAAAAAAATTGCTAGTATTTCCATAGTTTCGAGTCACTCATGTTTGATATTTAGTTTGAATTACGTACACATAGGCACTATGTAACTAGCCGTGCTTATTGGCTTCCAAAGGTTAGCTTTCACTCCTACTTACAGTATGTAGAGTATTTAACAAAAAACTACCACTTTCAACCAGCCCTAGGAAGAAACTATTGTACAAAAATAGCAAAAGCATACCAAAAATTTCTTAATCTGCGCCAAATAACAACTACCTAGTGCTGATTAGGCTCGTTTAAACCCGCTTTATGACAGGGTTGGCCCACACATCCGTGCTGGTGAGGAAGCTTAAACCAACACATTTTGTTTGACCGTTGACACGAGGGACCCACATCTGACCTTCTATCATGTTCTTTCTCCTCCAATTATTATTTTTCCTGAACGTTACTTCAAACAGTTCTTATGCGTGTTCGTCGGTGGCACTGGTGATGAGCGAGTTGGCCGGCTCTTTGCTGCACGGGCCAGATGCCGCGCTGGCCTCCGCACGGGTTGGCTGGCTGGCCCGAGCGTGGCTCACGCGCGAGCAAGCCGCCGCGTCGGCCTTTGACCGAGCCAAATGGCTGGCCTTAGCGCGGTGTGCACGAGCAAGCCATCGCACCGCCGTGCCAACCTAGCTAGTGAACCTTGTAGACAAGAAGCTGGATGCATCCAGCAGGGTGTGTGCTATCTTCGCTAGCTAGCGGCCGCGAGCGCCGGATGGAGCTGGCATCCGGGCTAGCGCAAGATGGGCTTCGCCCTACCGGCGCTTTTGACCTAGCCTTCTGCCGGTGGCGGTAGCTACATCCCATGGCCGAGGATGACTAGGTGGACGGGTCGGAGGTAGGAGGTCACTCGGGGATTTTTTTTCCAGACTGACATGCAGGTCCCACAAGTCATAACGCCTAAATTGCATGTCCAATAGAAAGCATTGACTTAAGGGGCGACATGGGTTGGAACGTGCCTATAACGGCACTTTGTAGAGTAGTCGTTTCATGGTAGGGCTGGTTGGTAAGTGGTAGTTTCTTGGTATTAGTGGTTTCTTGTAAGGAACAATGTACTAGCGACAAAAGGCGATTCTAGGTTGCATTGTACTCCAACGACAACTAGTGGTCGCGGGAGTGTATAGGTCATTTTGTGGGCTCGATCCCGGCCGAATGCACAACAGCTTTTTTTTTAAACAGTAACCTCATTGCGAGCCAATATTGTACACTAGTAGTTTAACTTTTGAAGTTAAACGGGCGTGTTGCACCACAATCTGGGTGCACTAGATAGACCAGCCACGTGAACTGGTTTTCCCTCCCATCATCTCGTGGCTCGCGTACTAGAGTAGTACTCCAATATATCAATTCACACCATGCAAAGTTACTCGCCCGCGTGCTCGCCCTAGCCGCACCTCGCTCGCATCTTCCTCATAAGCTACCATATTTAAACTAGCGCCTCTGTCGGCGTTCTTGATATGGGGGTATCTAGACTTGGCTGCCTGTGGCCCACCACGTGGCTCCATTGACGGTCCGGTACGGCCGAGCTTCGACATCAACAGCTCAAGACCCTCGCTAGGGGCCAAGCCTCGCGAGGCGGACGACACCAAGACCCTCGAGGGGATCAGCCTCTTCAGGCTGGCTCCCGAGGGGCGGAGAGTTCTATGCAAGGTGCACCTCACGAGGCTCAGCTGACGTGAGCCATGACGACACACCAGGCGGGCGCAGAGCGCTAGTTTCCTCTTCGGTGCAAGGGAGGAAAGCCACAGGCTCGGAGTCCCGAGGAATCAGCCAAAGGTTTCCATTCTGGTGTAACAAGACCAAGACCGCCAGGACGGCAGGACGGAGGTTATCACCGAGCCCACCATAGTTTCACGACCAGGGGCTTTTCGCAGGTGAAGACCACTTTTGTCAGAATAAGTTGTACTACTTGTCCCCTTTTAAATCTGGCCGTTGTGGGATCCCTTCCCGCCAACATTTGGGAAGAGGACCAAGGCCACTATAAATAGGACTTAGCCACCACCATAGAGGGGCATCTAGTTCAGATCCCACCAGCTCTCTTGAGCTCAAGAACACCTCACCTCTTGAGGTCAGTTCATCCACTATACTAGTTCATCTAGCCCTTCGAGGCAATCCACCAAAACGCTGGAGTAGGGTATTACACCGCAAGGTGACCCGAACAAGGATAAACTGTTGTGTCTCTTTTTCTCTTCAAGCCAGTCGTGCTAGGCTTAGGAGAATCGCGAGTAGGCAGGCTCGGTAGGTTGATATCTCTGCACGCACCCCAGAGTTCGAACCTCTCAAGGGTTTGCGGAACCCGTAATCCGACATTTGGCGCGCCAGGTAGGGGTGCGTCGGATCTTCTCTTGCACCAATCGATCCACCGTCACTCCAACAACTCCATGGCCGACGCACGCCGAGCTTGCTCCGAGCGTCGGGCCGCAGTTGCTGCTCGCATTGCTCAGACGGCTCCGGTGGGCGATGATTGCACTCGTCGTGCTCCGTCTCTGGTGGCCAACACCGCCATGGGCCCTGCCAGCCACGAGCAGCAAGCTTCTTCGCTGCACCCGTCGGTGCGTCGCGACGGGCGCACCGCCACTCCGTCGCTGACTCCAGCAGCTTTGTCCTCCCACGCACGTCACAGCCCGGCGAACGCGCCGGTCACTCTGCTCATGGCGCATGAGATTGTTCGCTACCGCCTAGTCGACGACTTCTACGAGGAGTGGCTCGAGCGGATCACTGAGGTCGTCAGCGCGGCTGGGGGCTCCACCGCGCCGGCCCGCTCACTACCTCAGCAGCTGCCTGCCGCAGGCGACGTGGCTGACGGGGCTCCTCCACCACCTCCGGCCCAGGGCGTCATCATGGAGCCGAGGCGTGTGGTGCCGCGGTGCGGCCCACCATGCCAGGCGCCTGCGCGAGAAGAAGCTTGCTGCCAGGTGGTGCAGCGACCTCAAGGAGAAGCATGCGTACTTCCTGCACCCCCATGTCAGGCCCGCGTACCGCCACGGGAGGTGGCGGAGCACGTGCACCAGGACCAAGTTCTACCTCCTCGGCGGGCCTCAGTGGCCACAACAGGATGCCGCGCGTTCACCTCGGAGCTCCGCAACATCGTCTGGCCTAGCAAGTTCGAGCCTGACCTGCCCCCACGCTACGACGGCATCGCCGACCTCACCAAGTTTTTGCAGCTCTATGAGCTAAGCATCAAGGTGGCCAGTGGAGATGAGAAGATCATGGCAAACTGGTTTCCAATGGCCCTCAAGGATGGCGCGCGTTCATGGCTCCTGAACCTTCCTGAGGGATCGGTCTCTTCCTGGGAGGAGATGCGCGGCCGCTTCATCACCAACTTCCAGGGCACTCGCGACCGTCCGCCAGCTGCGGGTGACCTGCATCATATCAAGCAGCAGCCTGGAGAGACCCTGCAGAAGTATATCCAGCGATTCAACAATGTTCGCCTCAAGATCCTCAAGGTGTCAGATGAGGCCATCATCTCAGCATTCACTGAGACGTCCACGATGTCAAGATGAAGGAGGAGCTCGCCATCCATGAGGGTCTCTGCACAGCCCTAGAGATGTTCAACATGGCGAACAAGTGCGCAAGGGCTGAGGAGGGGCGCCTCTCCCTCCTCGAGCTCCCTGATGCTGACCTGAAAGACAAGAAGGCCAAGGCCAAGGATGTGAAGCGCAAGGGGCCGACCGTGCTCGCGGCCAAGCCAGAGATGAAGCGCGGCTGCGACAACCCTGAGTCGTCCAAGAGCAATCGACCGTTTTGCATCTTCCACAACATCCACAGCCACAACACCAACGACTGCCAGGAGTGCAGGGCCCTCCGCGATGTAAGCCTCGGTTGATGCCATGGAGGCGGCCGAGGTGGAGGACGCTGCGACACGGACGCGAGCATCGCAAGGAGTGGCGCGACCATCCTCAGGAGGACCGTTGGCAGGGCCAACCTCGCGAGGGCGCTTGGAGGGAGCAGCCTCAAGAGGAGCGTGCTCAGGTCAATGCCGGTCTGCCTCCACTACTTCCACAGCCAAGAAGGAACGAAGAGCATCACCCGGACGAGGGGGCTGGGGGCTTCAAGGAGCCTCGAGCCATCGCATCCATCCTAGGCGGCTCACAGGCCCCAGCTTCCCACCGCATCTTCAAGCAATTCGCAAATGAGGTGAACGCAGTGCTCCCCAAGACCGAAGAAAATCACCCTCTCAGGTGGTCCAAGTGCGTCAGCACCTTCAGCTCCTCAGACCAGCTCAGGTGCGCGGCCACTGCTGGTGTGCTCTGTCGGGTTACGGGTTTTGCAAACCCTTGAGAGGTTCGATCTCTGGGGTGTGTGCGGGAATCTTAACCTACCCAGTCTGCCTACTCGCAATTCTCCTAAGCCTAGCGCGACGAGCTCGAAGAGACAAGGAGACACATCAATTTATCCTGGTTCGGGCCACCTTGCGGTGTAATACCCTACTCCAGCGTTTTGGTGGATTGCCTCGAAGGGCTGAGGATGAACTAGTACAGTGGATGAACTAGCCTTAGGAGGTGAGGTGTTCTTGAGCTCAAGAGAGCTGGTGGGATGCGAACTAGATCTCCCCCCTTCCATGGTGGTGGCTAAGTCCTATTTATAGTGGTCTTGGTCCTCTTCCCAAATGTAGGCGGGAAGGGATCCCACAATGGCCGGATTTGACAGGGGACAAGTAGTACAGCTTATCCTGACAAAAGTAGTCTTCGCCTGCGAAAAGCCTCTGGTCGTGACGCTGCGGTGGGCTCGGTGATGACCTCTGTCCTGCCGTCCTGGTGGTCTTGGTCTTGTTGCACTAGAATGGAAACCTTTGGATGCTTCCTCGGGACACCACGCCTGCGGCTTGCCTCCCTTGCACCAAAGAGGAAACTGGCGCTCTACGCCCACTGGCGCCTGCCTGGCGCCTGCCTGGCCTTGGTCGTCATGGCTCACGTTAGCTGAGTCGCGTGAGGTGCACCTTGCATAGAACTCTCCGCCCCTCAGGAGCTAGCCTGAGGAGGCCGATCCCCTCGAGGGTCTTAGCGTTGTCCCCCTCGCGAGGCTTGGCCCCTCGCGAGGGTCTTGAGTTGTTGATGTCAAAGCTGGGTCGTACCAGGCCATTGATGGAGCCACGCGGTGGGCCGCAGGCAGGCAAGTCTGGATACCCCATATCCAAAACGCCAATAGTAGCCCCCGGGCCCAAAGTCTGCTCGGACATGGATTCCAGGCGAAGCCAAAGGGCAAGTGCAGAGTGCCGTGGGCCCTAACCACTTGTGGCCTTGATGACGCGCGACGATTGATGGGATGTGGGCGTCTCCACTTCCCCATGCTGCCTCGGCAACTGTTCGACTTGACGGAACGATGCGGCATGTAGAAGATCATCATGGCGCGAGGTCGTGGAGGCTGGCGGTTGGCCTTCCTCGGCTATAAATGCAGGGAGGGGCAAAGCCCCCGCCCATCTCTGCTTAGTCTTGCTTTCGCCCGCTTCTTCTCCTTCTTCATCTTACTCCCATGGTGTCGCCAAGGAGGTTTTCGGCAGCCGAGAAGGGGAAGGCTTCCAAGGAGGGGCCAGCCTCTCCGCCCCCCCCCCCAAGAGAGGTCGTGGCCGTCCCCGCAAGCATCCCGCGGCTCCTGCGGCGGCCCCTCGGGGGCGCGGGCGTGTGCCCCCAGAGCTGGCGCTCCTCTTGGTGCCCGCGATGGAACCTCTTCTCGCGGCGGGGGCCATTGGCTTTGGAGCAGCCCACATGATGATGGGAGGCACGTCGTGATTGTGCGCCCGCCTCGGCCGCGCTTCACCTTGCTGGACGTGCTCCCTAAATTCGTGGTGTGGTCGGATAGCCCTGCCGGCACCTTGCTCCGGCTTCCGTGTTTCTTCTCCGGCGAGCTTCCTTCCTTGGGGCTTGATGGCCTATGGCTGCAGGCCTCTGGCTACTGCAGCAGTGCTGCGTGGGTCGGGGCCGAGGTTGCTGCCTCCGACAGTGTGGTCCTAACCCGCGGCCGGCAGACGTTCGCCCGCGCGCGAGGCCTGTGTGGAAGGTGCACCCTCTACTTCAAGTACGACGGTCTGGCTACCCTCTATGCGAGGGTGTTCAGGGAGGACGGCCGCCACGTGGGGTGCTGCACGGAGGGTGGCAGCGACGAGGAAGGTGGCAAAAGTGAGCTTGGTCTTGGCGGCACGCGCTCCTCTTCCCGCGACGGCAGCTCTTCCTCAGATGAGAGCTTGAGCAGTGGTGGCTACGACCGCCCCCCACGTCACCGCGATCGGGTCGAGGATGTTGGTGGTTCATCCCGCCGCAGCGCTCCAGTGAAGCCGGAGAGGAGCCCAGCATGAGTTCGGGGGCGGCCGAACTTGGACTCAAGACCGTCCGCAGCCCCAGGTCTCCTATGGGGGAACTAGTGAGGCGTCGGGCCACCTTGAGGTGTTGCTTGAGGATGCCGCGCTGGTGCCGGGTTCGTACGACTTCTGGCTTTCTTTGTTTAGCCTTTCGTTTCTCCTGTAATTCAAAAAAAAGATGGTGTACCCTACGGGGGCATGTAATGGACTATGGCAGTTATGCCCTTTATGCTATGCTTGCTATGTTGATGTTGTGCTGTAACGTTTGCGCTCTGAGTAAGTTAGGTTAGGAAAACTTAGCTTGACACGCGCGCGGTAGCTTTCCGCCTCACGAAGACCTAGCTTCAGGCACTCGACAGGGCCCCTCTTCCTGGGGAGTTAAAGGTCGCAGGCCTCAAGAGACGCTTTTGGGGTCTTAGGAGCCGCCACAGATCACTACAGGGCTGCTTTCAAAGAAAAACTGACGTGCACCTCACTCCTTCTTATGTGAGCCCCCTATCATAGATTAGCTCTGGCCTAATGCACCACGTCGCGCTGCCCGGGGGGGCACGGATACGGGGAGTGCTGATGCCTGTGAGCTTGAACGAGGGCTCCTCGCGAGGACGAGGCCGAAACACCAGGTCAACGGAGTTCGGCGTGGTGTGCGCGTATGAGGGTGGGCCTCAGGCGCACACACCTGCCTAGCCCCCACAAGCGAGGCGTGCAAGGGAGAGTGACTGGCAACTGCCACCTCTCTCCTATTCTCAGGCCAAAAACAAACGAGCAAGAGAAGAAAATAACTGAACGGACCAAAACACGAGAGTGCCAAATCCATTGAAAGATCACTAAAAACTGCAAGCAACTTTGGAAAGCAAATGAACAGCCGCGTCCGGCACCTAACCTTGTCTTCTCACCAGCGCGGAGCTAAGTGCTGCCACTAAGACATGGGAGGGAGCCCCCATGAGCCCCCAGGGCGACTCTCAGGAGACTCCGGGGCATGTACAGCCCCACTCATTATTACGTGAGAGTGTCACGAGAAGAGACCTTCACAGGCCGGGGCCTTGCTTCACAGGCCGGAGCCTTTCTTCAGGGGTAGAACTTCCGGAGGTGCTGGATGTTCCAGGCGTTCTGGTTGGGGACCACGTCCTGTGTCTCCAGGAGCGCGGCGCCAGGACTGGAGATACGAGAAATCCTAAACGGGCCCTCCCACATGGGAGAGAGCTTGTGCAGTCCTTCCCTGGAGAGCACCCGCCTTAGGATGAGGTCGCCCACCTCCAACGTCCTAGAGTGGATGCTGCGGCAGTGATACCGCCGTAGCGCCTTCTGGTACCTCGCTGTCTGGAGCGAGGCTTGATGGCGGCATTGCTCCCCCAGCACAAGATCCATCCCCCGCTTGGCATCGTGACACGCCTCATCGAACGCCAATACCCGCGTGGAGCGATGCTTAACCTCGTGAGGGAGAACCGCTTCTACTTCGTAGACGAGGAAGAACGACGTCTCTCTTGTTGGCTTGGTCGCGGCGGTGCGGATGGACCACATCACGGATTGCAGCTCGTCGAGCCAGCCCCTACCGCAGGCCGCGAGCTTCTTCTTGAAGGTCCTTGTCTTGAGGCCCCTCGGGACTTCTGCATTGGCCCGCTCGGCCTGGCCGTTGCTCCGAGGGTGTGCCACTGAGGCGTAGCATATCTGCGTTCCAAGGTTAGCACAGTATGTTTTGAAAAGGTTACCAGTGAGCTGCATGTTGTTATCAGTGATGATGCGGTTAGGGACCCCAAACCGGCTCACGATTCCCTTGATGAACTTGACGGCCGATCCAGCTGGGATGGTGCGAACGGCTTCTACCTCCGCCCACTTGGTGAATTTTTCAATGGCGACATAGAGGTGTCAGTAGCCCCCTGACGCCCGAGGGAATGGTCCCAAGATGTCCAGCCCCCAGACCACGAACGGCCATGTGAGCGGGATTGTCTGGAGGCCCTGTGTAGGCTGGTGGATTTGCTTGGCATGGAACAGGCATGCTTCACAGGAGCGCACCAGCTCTGTGGCGTCGCTGAGCGCGGTGGGCCAATAGAAGCCGCTTCGGAATGCCTTGCCTACCAAAGTGCGTGATGAAGAATGATGCCCGCAGTCTCCACCATGTATGTCCGCTAGCAACTCAAGCCCCTATTCCCTGGAGATGCATTACAACGAAACGTCATTGGGCCTCTTGCGATATAACTCACCATCATAGATGCAGTACGCGGTGTCTTGACGAACCACTCGCTCCATATTCATTCCAAGCACGGGCGTACATGGGGAAGGGGAAGCCGGGTGGAGGCCTCAATTGTCAAGGCCTAGCCACCTCTCGCCCCATGCCGGCGTCATAAGGGAGGCGGAGCCGCTTCTTTGGCGGGAGAGGATCAAGCCCCTCCCGAGGTGCCTTCCCCTTTTCGGCCGTTGAGAACCTCCTGATCGGCGCCATGGAAGCAAGAAAGAGAAGAAGCAGGCAGCAGGAGGATGAAGGAGAGATGAGCGGGGGCTTCTGCCACTCCCCCTCATTTATAACCAAGGAAGGCCAACGGCCAGCCTCCACGACCCCGCGCCATGATAATCTTCTGCATGCTGCATCGTGCCGTCAAATCGAACAGTTGCCGAGGTAGCATGGGGAAGTGGAGACGCCCACGTCCCATCAATCGCCATGCGTCATCGAGGCCGCATGTGGCTAGGGCCAACGACACTCCACACTTGCCCTTTGGCGTCACCTGGAAGCCAAGTCCGAGCGCGCCTTGGGCCCGGGGGCTACTGTCGGCGTTCTGGATATTGGGGTATCCAGACTTGCCTTCCCGCGGCCCATCACATGGCTCCATCGACGACCCTGTACGGCCCAGCTTTGACATCAACAGCTCAAGACCCTCGCGAGGGGCCAAGCCTCGCGAGGCGGACGATGCCAAGACCCCCGAGGGGATCGGCCTCTTCAGGCTGGCTCCCGACGGGCGGAGAGTTCTATACAAGGTGCACCTCAGGAGGCTCAACTGACGTGAGCCATGACGACCAAGGCCAGGTGGGCGCCAGTTTCCTCTTTGGTGCAAGGGAGGCAAGCCACAGGCGCGGAGTCCCGAGGAATCACCCAAAGGTTTCCATTCTGGTGTAACAAGACCAAGACTACCAGGACTGCAGGACGGAGGTCATCACCGAGCCCACCATAGTGTCACGACCAGGGGCTTTTCGCAGGCGAAGACCACTTTTGTGAGGATAAGCTGTACTACTTGTCCCCTTTCAAATCTGGCCATTATGGTATCCCTTCCCTCCAACATTTGGGAAGAGGACCAAGGCCACTATAAATAGGACTTAGCCACCACCATAGAGGGGCATCTAGTTCACATCCCACCAGCCCTCTTGAGCTCAAGAACATCTCACCTCTTGAGGTCAGTTCATCCGCTGTACTAGTTTATCCTCAGCCCTTCGAGGCAATCCACCAAAACGCTGGAGTAGGGTACTACACCGCAAGGTGGCCGGAACCAGGATAAATTGTTGTATCTCTTTGTCTCTTCGAGCTCGTCGCGCTAGGCTTTAGAGAATTGCGAGTAGGCAGGCTGGGTAGGTTGAGATCTCTGCACGCACCCCAGAGTTCGATTCTCTCAAGGGTTTTGCGGAACCCATAAGCCGACAGCCTCCCAATTAAACCCGAGGACCCGGAAAAGCCTGGCGCAACATTGGGAACTATGCAATATGGATCTATATGTAAAGTGCCACTCTACTACTCTGTAGCTTGTGGCGTTGCACGCATGGACTTCGCTCCATTATCGGCTTTATAAAAGAAATTCCTCTTGACGTTATTTTTTTGTTTTGAAACGGAGTCAAAAGCTTTGCCTCATTTCATTCATAAAGAAGGAACTAACAAAGTTCGACAAGATCCATTACACCTCCACAAATGGAAGTGAAAAGCCTAATCTTGTTGTATCAAAGAACTCAAATGTTCTGCCCCCGCAGTAACCGTCGCTGATAAATAGGCTGCTAGTGTGTGCGTGAGAGGAGCGGCTGAGTAGGCTAGCTACGCGCTTGAATAGGGATTGAATAGAGCATGGAGTGTACGCACTACACAGGTCTACTTTCCCTGCATTGATAGTACATCGATGGTTCTAGAGAACACTAGTACCCTCCACTTGCAACTGTAGCTCCTTGGCCTTGAGATTCAAGAGTTCAAAACTGGGGCACTGTAGAAGTACAGTACATCGCACTACTAATTAGGAAGTAGTACTACTACTGCTACAGTACTACGTAGTACTAAATAATAACCTCACCATCGCGGGGCACTAGGCACTACCACTATGCGTGCCCGCATAACTTCCTTAATGAAGCAACAAGGCCCTGCGGTTACGATCTTATCTCCTCCTCGCTAGGTCCCCTCCCCATGAAGAGACCAAGGCAGTTCGTCGCTGCTCCCATGGATTCGCCAAGCGGTTCTCCTCCTTGTTGGGGCTGGGAGACCTTGGACGATGATCCTCTAGGAGAAATCACACGCTGCTCCGACGTTCTCATGGCCGCAAGACTCAGTGCTTCCCGCACCAACTATTTTAAGACTGTGCTTAAACAGGCTTGGGAAAAGGCCATGCTTGTTGGTCTTGCATGCATCCTCGAGGAGAAGGTTACTCTATGGGACAATCCATCGAACAGTCCACCGCTCCCTGGCCATGGTTGCACGTTGACTCTGCTAGAGTTGCCGATGTTGAGAGGTAGTCGATTTTGTCCAATGAGCAGGTGAGCCATGGAGTTCGATCATGTAGTGTATATTCTAAATATAGTACTTAGTTATTCCATCCCGTAATTTCTCCACTGACCACCTTCTGATATATAGGTCTAGGTTGGTTCCAACGAAGATTGGCTTGCATACCTCCGACCGGATACCACCATCATTTTGGACAACATCCATAGTAGTGCGACCATTCCTGTAGACCCCTTCTCCACCATTGGGATCGGCATTCTGGGCCGGCTGGGCTTGCATACGTATGATGATGCCTACATGATATTGAAGAAGATAGCAATTGTGAACCCATCAACAAAGCGATGCGTCTACAACGATTACTATCTCATCGCGGTGTTCGACATGAGGATTGCCATCAATACAAAAGGCAGTATCGGCAGAGGCTGGCACATGTTGGCTGCGGCAGATTTATACCCCTACATGTTCGAAGACGTCGTGTGCCATCTAGGCCGCATCTTCGCGGTGACAAGCCAGGGGACTTGGTTCATCTAGTTTGCATCCTACGGTACGGGAGATTACAAACGGAATGCACAAACCATCATTTTCATCCCTAACGTACTCCATTATTTTGCAGGTGTGACGCCCGGATAATTAAGCTACAGTAACCCTCTACTAATGATGCCACATCACCTCAATTACTGATGATAAACTCACGTTGATTCTAAACCTATTCAAATTCAAATTCAAAACCAAGGCAAACAACAAAAGTTTTTAAATACAAACTAAAATGTTCGGTTCATGCCAGATAATGCATAGGTGATTATGGTGGTGAAACCAAACTTTTATGAAATGCTTAACTGCACTAAAATGATTTAAATAGTAGCTAACCTAATTGTTTAAATGCCTTTACTAATTAATAAAATATCAAACTAAATTATTTGGGGACTAGACTTTTTGTGATAGTGGACTGAATTAAAATACTAAATTAGATGCTAAGTATATATTTTAAAAAAACTAAAATAATAGGAAAGAAAGATAAAACAGAATAAAAGAAAAGGAAAATAAAACCAAAAAATAATAAAAGTAAGGAAAACCCCCTACTAGGCCATGGCCCAGCTGGCCACCGGGCCAACAAGGCCGGCCCAGCCGCGCCCACCCCACCCTCCATAACCCCATGGGAAAACCCTAGCTCGACCGCACCACCCCACTCCTCCCCCCACATCGCCCACTCCTTCTCCCCGATCTAGATCTTGGTGTTGCACCGCCATCGCCGACGCTCCCCGCATCGTCCGCTGCCGCCCGAAGACCTCCCCATCATTGGAGCATCCCGCCGTAGCTGCTCGTCGCTGTCGGTCGGAGCTCCTCCGCCTCATCCGCCTCCCTGTCTCCGTTAACGCATGTCGTCCCCATCCTCCTCCTCGACACCCGCTGCCATTTTCCCTACGCCCCGCGGTGAGGCCCCCGGTATCTCTTCCTCTCCCCCTCTCCGCCCCCCATGCGCCACGGCCTCGTCCGCGCCCCCACCCGAACCCCACTGCTGTTGCACCGCTCGCCGGCGCCTCCTGGCTCCCATCATCGACCCCTCTCCCCCGTTCTCATCGCGCCACTCTCCCTATCGCCGGCCCCTCTCATTGGCCGTCCGCGCTCGCTATCGCTGCCCATCGTCGCCCCGCTGCTCCGCCCCGCGTAGACGACGCACGCGTAGTGCTGCCACATGTCCCTGTCCCTGCCTCGCATGGCCACCCCGTGCACGCCCACTCGCCTGCCGCTGCTCCGCCGCTCCAGCCCCGCCACTCGCCTCGCCCGCCTTGTGCGAGGCTGCAGCCGCCGCTCGCCCCGACCATCCACTGCGGCCCCTGCGCCGTGCTCTGCCCGCCGTCGCGGCAACCCCTCTACTGCCTCCCTGACTCTGGCCGCCTGCGCCGGCATGCGCCGTGCGCACCTAGCGCCCCTCAAGCACGCGCCCATTTGCGCTGGCGCCCGTCGCTCGCACGCCCGACTTGCTAGGCCCCGATGGGCCACTGACTTGGGGGCCCCACACCTTGAACAAAAAAAGAACTTAAAAAATGAATTTAAAATAAATAAATAAATTATTAATTAATTAATTAATTTGTGACTTAATTAAGTTAATTAATTTTGTTAACTAAACTAATTGAATCTAGCTAACCTAATATTTTAGTTAAGCTAATTAACTCTGATTAGTCAAACTCTGTTAATGACAGTGGGACCCACACGTTAGTTTGACTAAGTGAACTGTCTGGTTGACTGCTGACATCATGGTGAGGTCATAATTACAATTTCTAATTAAATTAATTTTGTTAATTCTAAAAATGAATTAAATCCTTATAAATTAATATAAAATAATTTGTAGCTCGGATGAAAATACTTTGTACGTGAAAGTTGCTCAGAACGACGAGACGAATCTGAGTATGCAGTCCGTTCATCTACCACACATCCCTAGCATACCGAACATGCAATAATCCACCTCCGGTTCATTTGTCCGAAAATGTTAAATACCGGGAATACTTCCACAGATGTTTCCCCCCTTTGCCGATATCACCTACTATCACGTTAGGGCACACCTAGCACCACTATTTGCTTTGTCATGCATCATCGTGCATCTGTTTGTAATGTATTCATTGTTTCTTCCCCCTCTTCTCTCCGGTAGACTGCGAGACTGATGCCGCTGCTGCCCCGATCGACTACGGTGTTGACGACCCCTCCCTCTCGACTGAGATTCCAGACAAGCAAACCCCCTTTGATCAACCAGATATCGCCCACTCTCTTCTCTCTTATTCTTGCATTAGATTTGCTACTGTTGTTGATTCGATAGCTCCTATTCTGTTTCATAGCTTGTCTTTGTTGCTATTGTTGTTACCATTACCTGCAATCCTAAATGCTTAGGATGGGATGCTAGTATTACATAAATGGCCCTACATTCTTGTCCGTCTGCCATGCTATACTATCGGTCTGTGATCACTCAGGAGGTGATCACGGGTATATACTATGTATATTACACATGATACATGTTGTGACTTGATAACCCACAAGTGTAGGGGATCGCAACAATTTTCGATAAGTAAGAGTGTCGAACCCAATGAGGAGCTAAAGGTAGAATAAATATTCCCTCAAGTTCTTTCGACCACCGATGCAACTCTACACATGCTTGACGTTCGCTTTACCTAGAACAAGTATGAAACAAGAAGTACTTTGTAGGTGTGATAGGATAGGTTTGCAAGATAATAAAGAACACATAAATAAAAGCTAGGGGCTATTTAGATAAAGATGCCATAAAGTAAATATAGCGAGTGTGGAAAAGTGGTGGTAGGAGTTGTGAAATTGTCCCTAAGCAATTGACTATGTTACTAGACCGGTAATCACTATTGCAATTCTATTTGAGGGAGAGGCATAAGCTAACATACTTTCTGTACTTGGATCATATGCACTTATGATTGGAACTCTAGCAAGCATCCACAAATACTAAAGATTCATTAAGGTACAACCCAACCATAGCATTAAAGCATCAGGTCCCCTTTATCCCATATGCAACAATCCCCTTACTCGGGTTTGTGTTTCAGTCACTCATGCAACCCACTATAAGCGAATCATGAACGCATTGCAACACCCTACAGCGGGAATCCCTCATGCTTGCGCGACACGGAGGGCACCATAGGACAAAACCAATGATAAAACATGCAACACAAACCAATCAAAGCAATTCATCAATCACCGATAGGACAATGGAAATCTACTCAGACGTCATAGGATGGCAACACATCATTGGAAAATAATATGAAGCATAAAGCACCATGTTCAAGTAGAGGGTACAGCGGGTTGCGGGAGAGTGGACCACTGGATATAGATGGGGGGAAGGTGATGGAGATGTTGGTGAAGTTGACGGTGGTGTTGGTGAAGATCACGGTGATGATGATGGCCCCTGGCAGCGCTCCAGCGCCACCGGAAGCAAGGGGGAGAGAGCCCCCCTTCTTCTTCTTCTTCCTTGACCTTCTCCCTAGATGGGAGAAGGGTTTCCCCTCTGGTCCTTGGTTCCCATGGCTTGGGAGGGGCGAGAGCCGCTCCGAGATTGGATCTATCTCTCTATTTCTGCGTTCTGGAATTCTGCCCTGGCACCGTTTCCTTTATATCTGGAGACCCGTAACTTCGATTGGACTGAAACCTTCGCCCAGATCATTTTCCAAAAATTAGCTTTCTTGCGGCCAAAGAAGGGTATCAACCGCCTTACGGGTGGCCCACGAGATAGGGGGGCGCGCCCCCCTGGCGTGGTGGCGTGGGCCACTCTCGTGGCCACCTCGGGCACCGTTTCGCGTTGATTCTTCCTCCCAAAAATCATAAATATTCGAAAACAATTCTCCGTCCGTTTTTATCCCATTTGGACTCCATTTGATATTGGGTTTCTGCGAAACAAAAAACATGCAACAGACAGGAACTGGCACTGGGCACTGGATCAATATGTTGCCAAAAGTATATAAAAGTTGACTAATATTGGCATGGAACAATCAAAAATTTTAGATATGACAGAGACATATCAGCATCCCCAAGCTTAATTCCTGCACGTCCTCGAGTAGGTAAATGATAAAAAAGATAATTTTTGATGTGGAATGCTACCTAGCATAATCTTGATCATATGTCTAATCATGGCATGAATATTAAGACACGAGTGATTCAAAGCAATAATCTCTCATTTGACATAAAAACAATAATACTTCGAGCGTACCAATAAAGCAATCATGTCTTTTCAAAACAACATGGCCAAAGAAAGTTATCCCTACAAAATCATATAGTCTGGCTGTTGCTCTATCTTCATCACACAAAGTATTTAATCATGCACAACCCCGATGACAAGCCAAGCAATTGTTTCATACTTTAGTAATCTCAAACTTTTTCAACTTTCACGCAATACATGAGCGTGAGCCATGGACATAGCACTATAGATGGAATAGAATGGTGGTTGTGGAGAAGGCAAAAAGCAGAAGATAGTCTCACATCAACTAGGCATATCAACGTGCTATGGTGATGCCCATCAATAGATATCAATGTGAGTGAGTAGGGATTGCCATGCAATGGATGCACTAGAGTTATAAGTGTATGAAAGCTCAATAAAAGAAACTAAGAGGGTGTGCATCCAACATGCTTGCTCACGAAGACCGATGGCATTTGAGGAAGCCCATCGTTGGAATATACAAGCCAAGTTCTATAATGAAAATTCCCACTAGTATATGAAAGTGAAAGCATAGGAGACTCTCTCTATGAAGAACATGGTGCTACTCTGAAGCACAAGTGTGGTAAAAGGATAGTAACATTGCCCCTTCTCTCTTTTTCTCTCATCATTTTTTTTATTTTCTTTTTTTTGGTGGGCTTCTTTGGCCTCTTTTTTTTATTTGGGCTTCTTTGGCCTCTTTTATTTTTCATAAAGTCCGGAGTCTCATCCCGACTTGTGGGGGAATCATAGTCTCCATCATCCTTTTCTCACTGGGGCAATGCTCTAATAATGATGGTCATCACACTTTATTTACTTACAACTCAATATTACAACTCGATACTAACAAAGATATGACTCTATATGAATGCCTCAGGCACTATACCGGGATATGCAATGATCTAGCATAGCAATGACATCAAAAAATGGACGAGCCATGAAAACATCATGCTAGCTATCTTACGATCATGCAAAGCAATATGACAATGAATGCTCAAGTCATGTATATGATGATGATGAAAGTTGCATGGCAATATATCTCGGAATGGCTATGGAAATGCCATGATAGGTAGGTATGGTGGCTGTTTTGAGGAAGATATAAGGAGGCTTATGTGTGATAGAGCGTATCATATCATGGGGTTTGGATGCACCGGCAAAGTTTGCACCAACTCTCGAGGTGAGAAAGGGAAATGCACGGTACCGAAGAGGCTAGCAATGATGGAAGGGTGAGAGTGCGTATAATCCATGGACTCAACATTAGTCATAAAGAACTCATATACTTATTGCAAAAATCTACAAGCCATTGAAAACAAAGTACTACGCGCATGCTCCTAGGGGGATAGATTGGTAGGAAAAGACCATCGCTCGTCCCCGACCGCCACTCATAAGGAAGACAATCAATAAATAAAATTGTGCTCCAACTTCATCACAAAGCGGTTCACCATACGTGCATGCTACGGAATCACAAACCACCCACTAGAATGACTCTAATATCACCATCTTTATATTGCAAAACTATTGCAAGGAATCAAACATATCATATTCAGCGATCTACAAGTTTATGTAGGATTTTATGACTAACCATGTGAATGACCAATTCCTGTCATCTCTCTAAATAGATATAAGTGAAGCAAGAGAGTTTAATTCTTTCTACAAAAGATATGCCCACACTCTAACAAATATAAGTGAAGCAAAAGAGCATTCTACAAATGGCGGTTTTCTATGTGAAGAGAAACAGGTAATCCAAACTTCAAATGATATAAGTGAAGCACATGAAGCATTCTATAAAGCCACACTCAAAAGATATAAGTGAATTGCAATGATCATTCTATAAATCAACCAAGGACTATCTCATACCAGCATGGTGCATAAAAGAAAAATGAAAACTAAATGCAAAAGACGCTCCAAGACTTGCACATAATGCATAAACAAAACGAATACGAAAACATACCGATACTTGTTGAAGAAAGAGGAGATGCCTTCTGGGGCATCCCCAAGCTTAGACGCTTGAGTCTCCTTGAATATTTACTTGGGGTGCCTCGGGCATCCCTAAGCTTGAGCTCTTGCCTCTCTTCCTTTTCCTCATATCGAGACGTCCTCGTTTAGACACTTCATCCACACAAAACTTCAACAGAAAACTCGGTAAGTTCCGTTAGTATAATAAAGCAAATCACCACTCTAAGTACTGTAGAAAACCAATTCAAATTTTATTTTTGCATTGTGTCTACTGTAATATAGCTTTTCCATGGCTTAATCCACTGATATAAATTGATAGATTCATCAAAACAAGCAAACTATGCATCAAAAACAGAATCTGTCAAAAACAGAACAGTCTGTAGCAATCTGAACATCCACCATACTTATGGTACCCCAAAACTTCTACCAAAATTAGGAAAAATAAACAAGTCGTATGGTAAGACAGCGCAAAAGGAATCAGAACCAATTGACAATCCAGTAAAAAATGTAAAATTGCGCACTACAGCCGAAGTTTCTGTCCTGCACCATACAAACCAACAAGCATTGTAAACATCCTAAAGGCAAACCTTAGCACGTTATTTTTATAATACAATGGAATTATACAAGGGGATAATTATTTTTGATGAAAAGTTTCTGTAATCAAGATTCACAAAGTTTCTGTGAGCATGAACAAAGTTCAAGGCTAGCTCCCACTTCAATAATGCTTGTATTTCTCACTTTCACTTTCCTTTTTGAAAAGTTTTAGGGTTCCCCTCTTTATTTTATTTTGTTTTTAAACTATATGAAAGCACTCAACAGAAATGAATGACTCTCTAAAAATTCCGGGTTGTCTCCCTGGCAGCGCTTTCTTTAAAGCCATTAAGCTAGGCATTTAGTGCTCAAGTAATGAATCCACCCGGATACCAAGGTATATCAAAGCCAATTTTAATTAACAATGATTTGTAATTTAGTAGTGAGCACAAAGTAACATATATCAAGCAACAAAGAAGTCTAACTCTCTTCCTATGCATCGGCATGTCATAAAAGAACAATTCATGCACACATAGTAAAGGCCAATGCATAGTATAAGCAGTTTCTTGCAATTCTATCATGTAGGAAACATAGAGGGCTGGAGACATAGTTCCTCTCTCATAATAATTGCAAGTAGGAGCAGCAAGCACATGCATATTACATCTATCAAAATCATCATGTGCAATGGTAAAAGGCAACCCATCAATATAATCCTTAATAAGCTCAAACTTCTCCGATATAGTGTAGTTTGGAGAATTCAAAAAGATAATAGGACTATCATGCGTGGGTGCAATAGCAACAATTTCATGTTTAACATAAGGAACTATAGCAAGTTCATCTTCATAAGCATAATTCATATTGGCATCTTGGCGACAAGCATAGCAAGCATCATCAAAAAGGCATATTTCAAGAGAATCAACGGGATCATAACAATCATCATAGCAATCATCCTTCGGTAAGCACGAAGGGGAATTAAACAATGTATGAGTTGAAGAGTTACTCTCATTAGAAGGTGGGCACAGGTAGCTAATCCGCTCTTCCTCCTTTTGTTCTTGGCTCTCCTCATCATCTTTTTCATCCAATGAGCTCACAGTT
Organism: Triticum dicoccoides; assembly: GCF_002162155.2. NCBI lineage: Eukaryota > Viridiplantae > Streptophyta > Magnoliopsida > Poales > Poaceae > Triticum > Triticum dicoccoides. Next base: position 276,445,272 of record NC_041383.1, read on the forward strand.
TCATCAATTTCTTCTTCCATAGCTTCCTGCAAAATATTAGTCTCTTCTTGGACAGCGGAGACTTTCTCCATAAATGCATTAATATAGTAATTGTATTCATAATTTTCATAGCAATATCTAAGCATAGCAAGATTTTCAGGCCTATAAACACCATCATCATCAAAAGCTTCATACTTTTCAAACAAAGATTCAATTTCATAACCAGCCTTAAAAGCAACAAATTCTTCTATTTGTTCAACATCATAGTAATCATATATACCATTAGCATAAGAAGCTAATGTTTCATTATCATTAAATTTGCATGAAAAGGGAAGGTCTGGAGCCTTCATCCTAGAGCAACAAGTAATATCATATATCAAGCATAGATCCCGGGCATAATAACACAACATAATAAATTGATCCCATAATAGTTTCACTTTTTGTGTCGAGCGATAATCCCTAAAGTATTCACGTTGATACAACGTGTCTCCCGTTACAAAGTTGAATGGTGTTTTCTCAGGATTATCAAAGTAGTACATAATATCTCTCACATAATGAGAATCGAGGGTTTTAGGAGTTACCCCATCTTCATGAGTAGTAAGTACACCTATTTTTTTTGGTATTTTGTGTTCCATATCCATAACTAAAGATAGAGAACAACTAAGATAATTACTTAGTGATAAAGCAAACAAGCACACACAAGAATATTCGCCCCACGCTATGACTCCCCGGCAATGGCACCAGAAAAAGGTCTTGATAACCCACAAGTGTAGGAGATCGCAACAGTTTTCGATAGGTAAGAGTGTCAAACCCAACGAGGAGCTAAAGGTAGAATAAATATTCCCTCAAGTTCTCTCGACCATCGATACAACTCTACGCATGCTTGATGTTCGCTTTACCTAGAACAAGTATGAAACTAGAAGTACTTTGTAGGTGTGATAGGATAGGTTTGCAAGATAATAAAGAACACGTAAATAAAAGCTAGGGGCTGTTTAGATAAAGATGCAATAAAGTAAATATAGCGAGTGTGGAAAAGTGGTGGTAGGAGTTGTGAAATTGTCCCCAAGCAATTGACTATGTTACTAGACCGGTAATCACTATTGCAATTCTATTTGAGGGAGAGGCATAAGCTAACATATTTCTCTACTTGGATCATATGCACTTATGAGTGGAACTCTAGCAAGCATCCGCAAATACTAAAGATTCATTAAGGTACAACCCAACCATAGCATTAAAACATCAAGTCCCCTTTATCCCATACGCAACAATCCCCTTGCTCGGGTTTGTGTTTCAGTCACTCACGCAACCCACTATAAGCGAATCATGAACGCATTGCAACACCCTACAACGGGAATCCCTCACGCTTGCGCGACATGGAGGGCACCATAGGACAACACCAACAATAAAACATGCAACTCAAACCAATCATAGGAATTCATCAATCACCGATAGGACAATGGAAATCTACTCAGACATCATAGGATGGCAACACATCATTGGAAAATAATATGAAGCATAAAGCACCATGTTCAAGTAGAGGGTACAGCGGGTTACGGGAGAGTGGACCGTTGGATATAGATGGGGGAAGGTGATGGAGATGTTGGTGAAGCTGATGGCGGTGTTGGTGAAGATCGCGGTGATGATGATGGCCCCCGGCAGCGCTCCGGCGCCACCGGAAGCAAGGGGGAGAGAGCTCCCCTTCTTCTTCTTCTTCTTCCTTGACCTTCTCCCTAGATGGGAGAAGGGTTTCCCTTCTGGTCCTTGGCTCCCATGACTTGGGAGGGGCGAGAGCCCCTCTGAGATTGGATCTATCTCTCTATTTCGGCGTTCTGGAATTCTGCCCTGGCACCGTTTCCTTTATATGTGGAGATCCGTAACTCCGATTGGACTGAAACCTTGGCCCAGATCGTTTTCCAAAATTAGCTTTCTTGCAGCCAAAGAAGGGCATCAACCGCCTTATGGGTGGCCCACGAGATAGGGGGGCGCCCCCCTTGGAGTGGTGGCGTGGGCCACTCTCGTGGCCACCTCGGGCACCATTTCGCGTTGATTCTTCCTCCCAAAAATCACAAATATTCCAAAATAATTCTCTGTCCGTTTTTATCCCATTTGGACTCCATTTGATATTGGGTTTCTGCGAAACAAAAAATATGCAACAGACAGGAACTGGCACTGGGCACTGGATCAATATGTTAGTCCCAAAAAATAGTATAGAAAGTTGCCAAAAGTATATAAAAGTTGACTAATATTGGTATCGAACAATCAAAAATTATAGATACGATGGAGACATGTAATGAATAAAGTCGGGTCGGCTCGTAGAGTACCTACAGGTGATTCGGTTATGGGGGCTGAAAGGATAGGTGGTTCTATCCAGGTAGTGGTGTACCTGGGTTCCCGACGGCCCCCGAGTGTTACTTTGAGGCAGAGCGACAAGGGAGGTTGTGACCACCTAGGAGACAGGTGGGCCTGGTCCCTGGGCGGCATCCGCGGATACATCAAATAACAAGCTTAACGAGATCTTGGTATTTGATCTGAGTTGGGTTGTTGACCTTATACGCACTAACCGCCACGTGGGACAAGATATGGGCAACCGGCGTCGTGGTATCGGCTGAAGCCTCCTAGACATCAGCGAGTGAGCGGCGCGTGTCGGGTTGGACCGCGTAACGCAACTTCCTTTGTAATGGAGCTTGCTAGGTCTGCTCACCGGCCGCATACGCAATGTGCATGTGTGCAATGGGCGATGGGCCCAGACCCTGCGCGCATAGGATTTAGACCGGCGTGCTGACCTCTCTGTTAGGCCTAGGTAGGGCTGCGACATGTTGATCTCCCAAGGCCGGACATGACCCAGGAAAGTGTGCCCGGCCAGAGGGATCGAGCGTGTTGGGTAATGTGGTGCACCCTGCAGGGAACATTGATCTATTCGAATAGCCATGTCCACGGTAACAGGATGACCCGGAGTTGTACCTCGACCTTATGACAACTAGAACCAGATACTTAATAAAACACACCCTTTCAAGTGCCAGATACAACCCGCTGATCGCTCTCTTACAGGGCGACGAGGAGAGGATCATCGCGTAGGATTATGCTATGCAATGATACTTGGTGAACTTACCAGCTATTCTCTTCTACATGCTTCAAGACAGAGGCTGCCGAAAGCGTAGTCTTCGATAGGACTAGATACCCCCCTCTTATTCTGGCTTTCTGCAGTTCAGTCCACCAGTATTACCCTTTATACAGATACCAATGCATATGTAGTGTATATCCTTACTTGCGAGTACTTTGGATGAGTACTCATGGTTGCTTTGCTCCATCTTTTCCCCCTTTCCATTTTTCTCGGACGTCGCAACCAGATGTTGGAGCCCAGGAGCCAGACGCCGACCCCTACTACACCGAGGGGTGCCTACTACTACGTACAGGTTGATGACGACCAAGAGTAGTTTAGGAGGATCCCAGGCAGGAGGCTTGCGCCTCTTTCGATCTGTATCCCAGTTTGTGCTAGCCATCTTATGGCACCTTGTTTAACTTATGTCTGTACTTAGATATTGTTGCTTCCGCTGACTCATTTATGATCGAGCTTATATATTCAAGCCCTCGAGGCCCCTGGCTCGTAATATGAAGCTTGTATGATCTTTAATTTGTGTCTAGAGTTGTGTTGTGATACCATCCCATGAGTCCCTGATGTTGGTCGTACACATTTGCGTGCATGATTAGTGTATGGTCAAATCAGGGGCGTCACAGCAGGGACCGGTCTTCCCCCGATCAAAATAAGATCGCCCATCCTGGATGTGCATTTGCATCCGCGATTTGGTCTAGCCTGGAATCTTGTAGCTGACTTTAGCATATTGCGATCAACTATCTTAGCAGTCGTTACCCATGGTACCACTGATGTGCAACATGGTTACACAATCTACCATGATCGGACCATCACCATCTACCCAGGTATTCCATTTTCTCATTGTTGTGTGTTAGAGTAGTAGTACTTGTTAGTTATTTTCTTTTCTTGACTGGGACATGTTTACTGTACTAGTACTACAATTTAGTATTATATTTTTTAACCCTCTCGCCTTCTCTTTCATTGTAGGACTACTTACTAGTACCTTGGAGGATGCGTATAGCTAGTACTACTACTAGTAGTAGTACTAGTACTTTTTACCTTGGAGGTAGTAGTACTAGTACATTTTACCATGGAGGACGCGTATAGCTAGCTAGGCCCTTGAAACTTGAACCCACTAGCTCCAACCATTTTTGTTTTTCCATGTCTTACTATGTCATCCATGTAGGCAAGAGTGGCCATATATAATAAGCCGGTCATTTTACTTCCTCTATACAGGAGTAGTACTATTTGTTGCACAATATTACTGACCACCATATTTGAGCACAACATTATTATGCATGGAACTTGACCATGTACGTCACCATGTGTCCTGATCTGAGATGCCACGTGTACCAGATGAACAGCGCTAAGTTTGACCCCCGTGATGCTATGTGGGTGCCGAGGAACACTCTTGGAGAGTACTCGCTTTTCATTAGGGACAACTACCCCATTGTGAAGCAGATGCCACCTTCCGTGCACGACACCGAAGGCCTGCCGTTCATGAAGCATGGTTGTGTCTTTAGTGCGCACCGCTGCATGAACGACATGCTGGGACACGCTATCCCTGATTTATGCCGCTTCAACTTGGATGAGTCTCCGTCGTGTGGAACCGGACTAGAAAGCTGCGACAATGATTCCCATTTCCCACTGCTCTGAATCGTGCCATCTATGAAGAACACCTCGGACTGGAACCTGGAGGAGGACATGGAGCCCATCGACAACGTGTAAGTGGAGTATGGTAAATTGTGAATAATAGCGCTGTGAATATATGTAGACTAATCATGCACAAATTTATCACATGAAGTGGAGATGAACTTGTGTGCCATACTGGCATTTGTCCTTTACAATTTATTACTAGTAAATGTGTTATGTGTACATGCAACTTGTGTGGCTGTTGCACGGGCTCCAACATGCTCTGTGAGAAAAATAAGTGGCATAACTTTGGATATAGGTGACATGGTGATATCATACATTAGCATCGTTCACTATATAGTTGTAGTACTCCTACTAGCACGAGAACTCCTATAAAACCTTGCGGTTGGCTCTTCACCTCTTCAGGAGGTTCAACAGTTCGTACTCGTGTGAACCTTGCACTTGGCTCTTCACCTCTTCGGAAGGTCCAACAATGATGATACTATAGTACAATATGCTTGTGGCAATCTGACATCGAATGAACTATTGCACGTCCACCGCGAGGGCAAGGGTGGTGTAGTCAAAACCCTCTCCTCGTCTTGCAAGCCACCGCGCGCGTGGGCGAGGGAGAGGGCATAGGCATACGTAGTAAGCAAGCTTCTCCTCGTCCTCTGAGCCACCGCGTGTGGGTGAGGGAGAGGGTGTAGTAAGCAAGCTTCTCCTTGTTCGGCAAGTTGACGGGATACATCAAAGTAGTACTAGTCCATACTACGTCCTTTCCGGTTAATATGGCTTAATTTGAAATGAGAAAAATACACTAGCGGTCAACGTATGTAACAATACGCTCATTATGGTCACTATATAGTCTTGTGGTGATTATACAGTCACTAGCTCACCGTAGAGCACCTTATTGCACCCTACTGACCGACCATAAAGTTGACGTGGCACTTTGTTGGCTGGTTAAATTGACACCTGGTTTCTGGGTCCCACCTACCAGTTGGCAGAGCAAAGAAATTAGTTAAACAAAACTTTACGCAGGCGTGAAGGAGTCCAACCCTTGTGCGTGAACCACCCTAGTTGTGTATGTGAGTGCATGCACGTGTACTCCCTGGGTCCATGAAAAAAATGTACATCTAGCATTAGAAAATTTTCCAACCAAGAGTGTACATCTACACTTCCAATGCACTTAGCCTTTAATCTAATCGATATTGATTGACTAATGCACCAACTTGTGCTCTAGCTATAGGCTACATGTCTATCCTTAATTATAGCATGCAACAACCTTCATTTAATCTTCTTCTCTCAATGGTCGCACGCACACATAAGTCTGCTACTTTTGGGCATTAATTATGCCATGAAGTTCCGATTCCTCTTGGTCAATGTGTAAATCTCTATATGTGCAGTGTTTCACGGACGGAGGGAGTAGGTTGAGCACTTGAGCATGAGCGTGTGTGTTGCGTCGTATGCTGTTTACCGCATGGATGCATGAGTGTTGTGTGCGTGAATGTGTACGTGTGAGTGTTGCATGTCGCATGCATGCATGCATGAATGAGGCTTTTAATCCCTCTCATTGACATGTTCATATTTCAAGCTTCATTAAAACGCTGCATGTAAGAATTAAGAGAAAACTCACCAATGCATGTAAAAGTTCTGGTCATTTGTTCCTCATGCATGCATTCCAATTAATACATTCATAAACACAATTTTCTTGAGGAAAACGAGCCCATTATTGAGTACTTCCAAGAAAAATCTTCGGACACTCATCATTTACTACTACCTTGGTTAATGATTTTTTATTGCCCTGTATATAAACCTCTGTCCTGGTTTAATGGTCCCCTTCGTACTTAGTGTAAAATTTTGACCGTAAATTTAACTAACAAAGTGTCAATGCATGTCATAAAAAACTATGTTCAAATACGAATCCAGTGATATGATTTTTGGTGACATGCATTAACATTTTGTTAGTTAAATAGATGGTCAAAGTTTCACACAAAATACTACTAGTACTCCTACATTATTGGCGCCGGGTGCCTTGACCAATGGTTCATCTTGTTGGACAGGAGAGTAGAGGCATAGGGATGCTGTAGATAGGAAGGCTTAGCGATCCATTATTCCCCATCTTGGTCAGAGAGAACTATTCAACTAGTCTTCATAGTGAAGTGTCAATACACGCTGCAGTACATGGGGCACTTAATTAATAAGATGAACTAGCGTGTTGCTGTTACTAAATCAGCCTTACCCAGTACTACCATCATGTTTGCCATTGGAGCACGCTCTCGCAAATACGCCTACGCACCTCTCCCTTCCATTAACTGACATATGGGCCCTCTTGAGGTAGACTCACATGTCATCGCTTAACTATTTACACTCCGAAGGACGGTATATCCTGGTAGTAGTACTAGTAGAATTAAGATTTAATCCACTTTCTTGCCTGTCTTTCCCTCTTCTTCCTCCTCTCTTCTTCTTCCTCCTCTCTTCCCCATCGCTGACCGCACACCATTTCCCCCCGCTCATTGATCACCCTCCTGCCCATCTTCCTTGGTAGCTCGCGCATACCATATCCCCCCCACTCACTGCTCGGCCACACACGCCATCTTCTTCGCTCACCCGAATCCACTTCCCCGCTCGCTCACAGGCACCGAAAACCCCAATCACTCAACGCCCTAAAAAACCCTATGGCAGAACCGACTGACACGCAGAGCCACGATTGGAATTCCCACCTCGATGTTCTCTTGGAGAAGATCTGTAATTGTATGGATCTACTCAGCATCGTGCGTCTGGCTGCATGCTCGGTGTCTTTATACCGTGTCATCTGCAACCGGCCGGCCCTTTTGAAGACACCCTGCTTGCTGATGCCCGATCCGATGGCCTAGACACCGGATTGACGATCCTATGGAGGTTTTTGTGGTGCCCCTCGACATGCTACCACTACCCGTCCACCTATCCTTCATGCATGGCCACTACTGGGCAGGCATGAAGGCCAACTGGGCTGTCCTCATCCACCAATCTAGTAGTCTGTGGTGTCTCATGGATATCTACAACCAGCGAGAGATCACCCTTCCATCATTGGATACCACCGGCATCGAGCCTTGCGGCCCGCCAGACACTCCTGCCTACTACGCACGAGACGCCTTGAGCTTTTGGTGTGACCTCTGTTTGCTGAAGGATGTAATCTATGAAGTGCCCACACCATCAGAAGACCACATGGATTACAAGCTCATTGCCTTGTTCAACATGGGATTAGTCTATCTGGAATCCGGTCGCCATACATGGTTATGGCTCATCATCAATCCTGTTGAGCATCCATTTTTGTCTGATGCTATAGCGCATGATGGCATCGTTTACGCGGTCGACGCATAGATTGACTGCCTATACTGGTGGAATCTGTCGTCGTGTAATTGTTCTGTCTCATCTCATCATTACCTTATGAATACGACTGCCTGTTGATTGTTAGAAATTTAGAATAGATAGTATGTCTATGACCACATCATTGCTATATGTTCCTCTCATTTCCTAGATTTTTATGACCACACATGTTATTGTTAGAGTTGATATGAGAACAATTGGCATCTAATGATTGTTAGAATAGATATTATGAGTATAACCCTCATGTTTGCTATATGTTACTCTCATTTCCAAGATTTTTATAACCACGCATGTTATCGTTAGAGTTGATATGAGAATAGTAGTAACTGATATGGTAGAATATGCGTAGGCCTTGTCATAGCTGTTTTCCTCTCATTTTTTGCATGATGTTTGAACCATGAAATATTGCTAGAATATGAAAGCCATTAGCTTAATTTTTTTAACTTGGGGTATGATTATGACCACGGTATTGCAATTCTCTATCTATGATCCGTGTCACTGTTATAATAATCTTAATTCCACACATACTTTGAACATGATTGTATATTTTTGTCCTTTTGGTCTCCAATTTTATTTGTTGCAGTAGACGCAAATGCGCCGGCCTTCATAATTCTAGGACCTGGAAATATACAAGTCAATGGGTGGTGGTTTATCGCTCGTTCAACTGACGGCGGTCATTTGATGCTCATTCGCACATACCAAATTGACCAAACCATTTCATCAAACCACATGCAGTAATGCCTGGGGCGTTCATGACTGTGATGGCTGATACGTCCATTTTGCATCATGCTTTTATATCACTATTTATTGCATTATGGACTGTTACTACACATTATGTCACAATGCTTATGCCTTTTCTCTCTTATTTTATAAGGTTTACACGAAGAGGGAGAATGCCGACAGTTGGAATTCTGGGCTGGAAAAGGAGCAAATTTTAGAGACCTATTCTCCACAGCTCCAAAACTCCTAAAACTCCAAGAAAGTCAGTTTTGGAAGTTATTAAAAATAGTGGGCAAAGAAAGCACTAGAGGGGGCCATCCACCAGCCACGATGGTGGAGGTCGCGCCCTACACCCCTGGGCGCACCCCCTGCCTCATGGGCCACCGGGCAGGCCCCCGGCGTCCATCTTCTGCTATATGATGTATTTTGCCGTAGAAAAAATCATAAGTAAGCTTTCGGGACATAGCGCCGCCATCTCGAGGAGGAACCTGGGCAGGACCAATCTAGGGCTCCGGTGGAGCTGTTCTACCGGGGAAACATCCCTCTGGGAGGGGGAAATCGTCACCATCGTCATCAACATCAATCCTCTCATCGAGAGGGGGTCAATCTCCATCAACATCTTCACCAACACCATCTCCTCTCAAACCCTAGTTCATCTCTTGTATCTGATCTTTGTCTCAAAACCTCAGATTGGTACTTGTGGGTTGCTAGTAGTGTTGATTACTCCTTGTAGTTGATCCTAGTTGGTTTATTTGGTGGATGATCATATGTTCAGATCCTTAATGCTATTCAATACCCCTCTGATTATGAACATGGATATGATTTGTGAGTTATGTTTGTTCCTTAGGACATGGGAGAAGTCTTGTTATAAGTAATCATGTGAATTTTGTATTCGTTCGATATTTTGATGAGATGCATGTTGTCTATCCTCTAGTGGTGTTATGTGAACATCGACTACATGACACTTCACCATGATTTGGGCCTAGGGGGAGGCATTGGGAAGTAATAAGTAGATGATGGGTTGCTAGAGTGACAGAAGCTTAAACCCTAGTTTATGCGTTGCTTCGTAAGGGGCTGATTTGGATCCATATGTTTCATGCTATGGTTACGTTTACCTTAATTCTTCTTTCGTAGTCGTGTATGCTTGCGAGAGGGGTTAATCATAAGTGGGATGCTTGTCCAAGGAAGGGCAGTTCCCAAGCACCGGTCCACCCACATATCAAATTATCAAAGTAACGAACGTGAATCATATGAGCATGATGAAAACTAGCTTGACAGTAATTCCCATGTGTCCTCGGGAGCGCTTTGGTTTATATAAGAGATTGTCCAGGCTTGTCCTTTGATACAAAAAGGATTGGGCCACCTTGCTGCACCTTAATTACTTTTGTTACTTGTTACCCATTACGAATTACCTTATCACAAAACTATCTGTTACCGATAATTTCAGTGCTTGCAGAGAATACCTTACTGAAAACCGCTTGTCATTTCCTTCTGCTCCTTGTTGGGTTCTACACTCTTACTTATCAAAAGGACTATGATAGATCCCCTATACTTGTGGGTCATCAAGACTCTTTTCTGGCGCTGTTGCCGGGGAGTGAAGCATCTTTGGTAGGTGGAATATGGTAAGGAAACATTTACATAGTGTGTTGAAATTTACTGTCACTTGTTACTATGGAAAATAATCCTTTGAGGGGCTTGTTCGAGGTATCTTCACCCCGACCAGAAGTGCAAAGAGTTGCTCCTCAACCTAATGAACCTACTGAAAATATTTACTTTGAATTTCCTTCGGGTATGATAGAGAAACTACTAGCTAATCCCTATACAGGAGATGGAACATTACATACCGATATGCACCTAATCTATGTGGATGAAGTTTGTGGATTATTTAAGCTTGCAGGTATGCCCGAGGATGTTGTGAAGAAGAAGGTATTCCCTTTATCTTTGAAGGGAAAGGCATTGACATGGTTTAGGCTATGTGATGATATTGGATCATGGAACTACAACCGACTGAAATTGGAATTTCATCAGAAGTTTTATCCTATGCATCTGGTTCATCGTGATCGTAATTATATATATAATTTTTGTCCTAGTGAAGGAGAAAGTATCGCTCAAGCTTCGGGGAGGCTTAGGTGAATGTTATATTCATGCCCCAATCATGAGCTCTCAAGAGAAATTATTATTCAAAAATTCTATGCTCGGCTTTCTCATAATGATCGCTCCATGCTTGATACTTCTTGTACTGGTTCTTTTATGATGAAGACTATTGAATTCAAATGGGATTTATTGGAAAGAATTAAATGCAACACTGAAGATTGGGAACTCGACGAAGGTAAGGAGTCAGGTATAACCCCTAAGTTTGATTGTGTTAAATCTTTTATGGATACCGATGCCTTTCATAAATTTAGCACTAAATATGGACTTGACTCTGAGATAGTAGTTTCTTTTTGTGAATCATTTGCTACTCATGTTGATCTCCCTAAGGAAAAGTGGTTTAAATATCATCCTCCTACTGAAGTAAAGGTGGTAGAACCTATTAAAGTTGAAGAAAAAACTATTACTTATAATGTTGATCCTATTGTTCCTACCGCTTATATTGAGAAACCACCTTTCCCTGTTAGAATAAAGGATCATGCTAAAGCTACAACTGTGGTTCGTAGAGTAATATTAGAACACCTACACCCCCCTAAACAAATTGAAGTTGAACCTAGTATTGCTATGGTTAAATATCTCCTAGTCGATAATATTGATGGGCATGCCTGTTGTTTCTGTTAAAATAGGAGATCATTGTTATCATGGCTTATGTGATATGGGTGCTAGTGTGAGTGCAATACCCCATTCCTTATACAAAGAAATTATGCATGATATTGCACCTGCTGAAATAGAAGGTATTGATGTTACAATTAAGCTTGCCAATAGAGACACTATTTCACCAATTGGGACTGTTAGAGATGTTGAAGTCTTGTGTGGGAAAATTAAATATCCTACTGATTTTCTTGTTCATGGTTCCCCACAAGATGACTTTTGTCCCGTTATATTTGGTAGACCCTTCTTGAATACTGTTAATGCTAAGATAGATTGAGAAAAGGATATTGTTACTGTTGGTTTAGGGGATATGTCTCATGACCTTAATTTTGCTAAATTTCGTAGACAATCCCATGATAAAGAATTGCCTAGTAAAGATGAAATTATAGGTCTTGCTTCTATTGCCGTGCCTCCTGATGATCCTTTAGAACAATATTTGCTTGACCATGAAAATGATATGTTTATGAATGAAAGAAGGGAAATAGATGAAGTATTCTTTAAACATGGACCTATTTTGAAACATAACTTTCATGTAGAAATCCTAGGAGATCCTCCTCCACCCAAGGGTGATCCCATGTTTGAGATTAAACAATTACATGATACTCTTAAATATGCTTATCTCAATGAAAAGAAGATATGTCATGTTATTATTAGTGCTAACCTTTCAAAGCATGAAGAAGAGAAATTATTGAAAACTCTGAACAAGCATCGCGCTGCTATTGGATATACTCTTGATGATCTTAAGGGCACTAGTCCCACTCTATGCCAGCAATAAATAAAACTGGAGAAAGAGGCTAAACCAGTTGTTGATCATCAATGAAGGTTAAATCCTAAGATCAAAGAAGTGGTAAGAAATGAAATACTAAAGCTTCTGGAGGAAGGTATAATTTATCCTGTTGCGGATAGTCAGTGGGTAAGTCCTGTCCATTGTGTCCCTAAGAAGGGAGGTATTACTGTTGTTCATAATGATAAGGATGAATTGATCCCACAAAGAATTGTTACATGTTATAGAATGGTAATTGATTTCCATAAATTAAATAAAGCTACTAGAAAAGATCATTACCCTCTACCTCTTATTGATCAAATGCTAGAAAGACTATCCAAACATACACATTTTTGCTTTCTAGATGGTTATTCTGGTTTCTCTCAAATACCTGTGTGTGGCACCCCGGCTCAGAGCGACCGGTTTACCTTGCATTGCCAACCCAGAGATCATGTCTTCTGGCAATACACAACATCTTGGTACAGAAATCACCACTTTATTGAAACTAGTGGAAGCATAGTGAGATATTACCTCAAGTAGCGAGGCCAAGCGGCACACTCGGTGCGGCTGGACAATGTGTACATTATTTAGTGAACATAAAGGGGCCTCGATCACGACATCTACATGGCAGCGGAACAACAACGTAGCGGGACTCCATAGCACAGGGACACCGATGTGGACACGATCTAGACACAACGGCACTCCGATCTAGTTAGACTTTCCTGAAATCTGGCATAACACGCCATGTCAGTACATTGAATGTACTTGCAAGCTCACAGCAAACAGAACCATAATGACAAACAATATCATGACATTTAATCAAGTTAAATGCAAACAACAACATGATACTCATGTAGTGAAACCAAACTTGTGCATTGTGTCACTCGGACTCTCTCTTACCAACATGTTGCCTTGCAACCGAACAGTGATCACGACGGATAACAAACGGAACCATACTTGGTTCAACGAGTTATCTCGTAACCAAACAGTGATCACTCCCGGATCACAAGTGATACCACAACAGTCAGTCTCACTAACATCATCATGATTCAACCAGTGCAATGCAAATAACTTAGTGTGCAAGATTTCTTTATGAAAGTTGATCCATGGTGTGACTTACTTACGAACTGGGACCTTATCTGTGGGCGTGGCTATCGATAGATTAATACACTCTGCAGAGGTAGCACACTTTACCAACACCACGGAACCCATGGCCGCGCACTCCCATTCGGGTGGACCAACGGCATTCCGACAGAACTCTCCCATTGCCATGACACTCTTACGGCCACCCCGACCAACTCCCCACTGGGATTAGTCATGGGTGGCCTAGCCTACCAAAGGCAAAACAGCCACCGTCGTGGCAAATAAACGGACCCAAACAGGGACAAGGTACCATAAAAACAACAGGCCCACAAGGTTATGTCTGCTTACCGGGCCAGGGTAACGCACGCGCATAACCTTCCCTTGTTGGAGGCGCCGACAGAAGGCATGACAATGGAACGACTAATGACCTCCCCATACTAAGGCAAATGTGCTTGCACTTGTCAGCTCGATTCAGTGGCACCATGACCCGACCAACTTTATGTTCAAGTTCAATTATCATCAGGTTTAACTTGGAAATAAAAATGTTTGAGTCACTATATGCCATGCTTATGCAACCATATATCATGCATCACATATCACTTAGAAACAACAGATCAACCTTATTCAAAGTTCTACTTGCACAAACTCCACTTTCAACATTTCTGGTTCTTTCTTACTGGTTATTTATACTCATCACCTTAGTCGGCATTTATCAAATAAAACTTATTATGCATATAGGGAAAATAATACCGATGATCATATTATCATAGCCATGACAAACTTACTTAGTTCAACTACTCAAGCTATATCTCACTAGCTCAAGCATTCATTTCTGTTAACTAAGCATTTTGATCATGACCAACTAAATAACACAAGCATTATTTATTTTACTACTATATGCAATGAATATCATATAAATTCAAGGAGAAAATCATGGATATTGCAAAGACACCATGATAATGTTGTTGTGGCTTGCGTTAGTGCAGAGGATCTTCACACTCCTCCTTGATGCCTTGAAGACAATCTTCACCTTCTATAAATAAATCAAATGACAAAAAGAAAATATCAAGAACACTTCTGAAAATTACTAGAAATTCTAGACAGCAGAGAAAAATCCCATCTTGGGTGTGCTGCTAGGATTTTCCAGTAAGAACAGAATGCAAAAAAGAATCAACTCATTTGGACTTGTAGAATAAAAGTTACAGCTAGTCAAAGTTCTGGTCAAATTTGAACTAAATTTGAATTAAAAGAAAAACCAGAGGGGGGTGACGTCGAAGGCGTAAACTGGCTGGGCGCCACTACTCATACCGCATCGGGCGCGGCCTGAGTGGCTAACAGAGGGCCCCAGTAGTCAGGTCAGAGGGGGAGGGGGAGAGAAGCAGAGTTGGGCGGCGCGGCGACGATGCTTTCTCCGGCGAGGAGTGACCGACGACGAGATCTGTGAGGATAGGATTGTAGAGGAGATTGAGGTGCACCTTCCCGTACCCGTAGCGTGGCTAGGGGTGGCCGAACAGGGTCGGAACGGAGCTCTCCAGCGGCGGTAGTGGGCGAAGCTCGTCGGAGATGGCGGTTCCGGCAAAGCAGGGCCAGTCCAATAGCTCCATCGGCACCAGCACGAACCAGTGGACCACCACAAACACGCCAGAGGGGTCAGTGGAGCTTGAGCGGCTCTGGAGAGGGAGGGGGCAGAGGACGGGGATCGCCGGTGAGCTCGGGGCGGGGACGGCAACCAGAGGCCTGCCCGGCCGGGCTACGGCTTCCTACGGTGGTGTGGAGGTGTGCGGGGTGTGTGTGCGGAGAGAAACGAGCTCGGGGGGGGCTCTATTTATAGGCGAGGCCGAGGCGGGGATCGTGAGCTCGCCGGAGCTCTCTGGAGTGTCGCCCGGCAACGAATTGCGTCAGTGAGAGGGGGAGAAGAAGCCGGAGATCACGCGGGGGCTGTAGACGAGCAGCGACGAGCATAGGGGCACGGGTGCACTGTTGCCTTGGCCGCGCCGTGCCCGTTCTTGCTGCGGTGAGCTCTGGCATCGGCGAGCGCCTGGGTGGAGTTAATGAGGTGCAAACGAATATGGGGGCACGATTTGGCAAGGTGCGGCAGCCGGGGCAGCGAGCACGCGCGAAACAAAGGTGCTGGCGCATCGCAGAGCGCATCGGCCGCATGCCAACCCCCTTGTACGAACGTGGTCACCATGTGAACTTTGGCATCAGGCTGAGCTAAGCGTAAACACCATGCATGGCAGGTAGTCCTTGGTGGTTTTGGTTGTTTTGCATGGTTGGCTGGGTCACAGGTAAACTATGGGAGTCGGTTTCTTCCGGGAAAGTTTCTAGACAGAAACCTGTGAACTTCATTGAGAAAAATTTAGTGAAAACTAAGGGTTGTGCTTTGGGGTTTAGCAATCTCTTAGGAGGGTAATCAAGCTCGGAAGAGATTAGCCCCAAAAGATCAAGCAAAAATATACTTGCTGTGCAAAGTGATAATTTGGTCTAGAACAGAAATGATTTTCTATAGCATAAATATTGCAAAAAGTTATGCAATATTTTTTCTCAGGAAGGTGCCCTAGGGTTCAAAGAATATTAGTGAATTTATTCAGGATTTTGGAGCAAGAAATCTAGGGGTTGCTTTGGAGCATACTTCACTGAAGTGATTTTCAGGGAAGAAAATGAATATTTTTCTTTTATGAAAAATATTCCTTGGGCGTTTGTTGGAGTTTTTCAGAGAAGGAAAGGTGAGTTAGAGGTGGATGGGTCACTTGGGTGAAAATCAAGGGTAGGCCCAAATGTTCAAGTCCATTTGAATTGATTCAAAACTCCAAGTCCAAAGCAAATGCAAAAGAAAGTCCGGAAAAAGAGAGAAGGAAAATCCAGGCTGCCACACTGTGTCACAAGAGGATCAGGAAAAGACTACTTTTACTTTCTCTTTCGGTACTTTTGCTTATAGACGTATGCCTTTTTGTTTATGTAATGCACCTACTACCTTTGAAAGATGTATTACTGCTATATTCTCTGACTTTTGTGAAAAGATTGTTGAGGTTTTCATGGATGATTTCTCCGTTTATGGAACTTCTTTTGATGATTGCTTAAGCAACCTTGATCGAGTTTTTGCAGAGATGTGAAGAAACTAATCTTGTCTTGAATTAGAAGAAGTGCCACTTTATGGTTAATGAAGGTATTGTCTTAGGGCATAAAATTTATGAAAGAGGTATTGAAGTTGATAAAGCTAAAGTATATGTTATTGAAAAGATGTCGTGTCCTAAAGATATCAAAGGTATAAGAAGTTTCCTTGGTCATGCTGGTTTCTATAGGAGGTTTATTAAAGACTTCGCTAAAATTTCTAGGCCTCTAACTAATTCTTGCAAAAAGATGTTCCTTTTGTCTTTCATGATGATTGTGTAGAAGCATTTGAAATACTTAAGAAAGCCTTGATTTCTGCACCTATTGTTCACCCACCTGATTGGAATTTACCCTTTGAAATTATGTGTGATGGTAGTGATTATGCTGTTGGTGTTGTACTAGGACAAAGAGTTGATAAGAAATTAAATGTTATACAATATGCTAGTAAAACTCTAGACAGTGCCCAGAGAAATTATGCTACTACTGAAAAAGTCCAGACCTTATATTGTTGATTCCAAAGTAACTGTTCACACTGATCATGCTGCTATTAAATACCTTATGGAAAATAAAGATGCTAAACCTAGACTTATTGGATGTGTTCTCTTGCTACAAGAATTTGATTTGCATATTATTGATAGAAAGGGAGCTGAGAACCCCGTTGCAGACAACTCGTCTAGGTTAGAAAATTTTCTTGATGACCCACTACCTATTGATGATAGCTTTCCTGATGAACAATTAGATGTCATAAATGCTTCTCTTACTGCTCCATGGTAGACTGACTATGCTAATTACATTGTTGCTAAATTTATACCACCTAGTTTCACATACCAGGAAAAGAAAAAGTTTTTCTGTGATTTAAGACATTACTTTTGGGATGACCCACACCTTAACAAAGGAGTAGATGGTGTTACTAGACGTTGTGTACCTGAGCATGAACAGGAATAGATCCTACACAAGTGTCACTCCGAGGCTTACTGAGGACACCACGCTGGAGATAGAACTGCATATAAGGTATTGCAATCCGGTTTTTATTGGCCTACTCTTTAGAAAGATGCCTATAAGTTTATCTTGTCTTGCGATGAATGTTCAAGAATTGGTAATATTAGTAGACGTCAAGAAATTCCTATGAATTATTCACTTGTTATTGAACCATTTGATGTTTGGGGCTTTGATTATATGGGACCTTTTCCTTCCTCTAATGGGTATACACATATTTTAGTTGTTGTTGCTTACATTACTAAGTGGGTAGAAGCTATTCCAACTAGTAGTGCTGATCATAACACCTCTATTAAGATGCTTAAAGAAGTTATTTTTCCGAGGTTTGGAGTCCCTAGATATTTAATGACTGATGGTGGTTCACATTTTATTCATGGTTCTTTTCGTAAAATGCTTTCTAAGTATGATGTTAATCATAGAATTGCATCTCCATACCACCCTCAGTCTAGTGGTCAAATAGAATTGAGTAATAGAGAAATTAAATTGATCTTGCGAAAGACTATTAATAGATCTAGAAAGAATTGGTCCAAGAAACTTGATGATGCATTATGGGCCTATAGAACTGCATATAAAAATCCTATGGGTATGTCTCCATATAAAATGGTTTATGCAAAAGCATGTCATTTACCTCTCGAACTAGAACATAATGCATATTGGGCCATTAAAGAGCTCAATTATGATTTCAAACTTGCCGGTGAGAAGAGGCTATTTGACATTAGCTCACTTGATGAATGGAGAACCCAGGCCTGTGAGAACGCCAAATTGTTTAAAGAAAAAGTTAAAATATGGCATGACAAATGGATACAAAAGTGTGAGTTTAATGTAGGTGATTATGTTTTGCTATACAACTCTTGTTTAAAAAATTTTGCAGGAAAACTTCTCTCTAAATGGGAAGTTCCTTACATTATCGAGGAGGTCTATCGTTTCGGTGCCATAAAAATCAACAACGCCAAAGGCACAAATCCGAAGGTGGTAAACGGTCAAAGAATCAAACATTATATCTTAGGTAATCCCATAAATGTAGAAACCAATATTATTGACACCGTAACCCCAGAGGAGTACATAAGGGACACTTTCCAGAATGTTTCAGACTCCGAAAAGGAATAGGTATGTGGTACGGTAAGTAAACCGACTACAAAACTGCTCAAATAGCAATTTTTCTCCATTTTGGAATATTAAAAAAATTAGGAAAATTAAAAGTAGTCCTAAAGAGACAGGAGGCATCCACGAGGGTGGAGGGCACGCCCCGTGCCTCGTGGATACCTCATGTGCCCTCCGGACTCCGTTTTCTTGCACGATACTTCTTATGGTCGGTAAAAATTCATTATATAATCTCCCAAAGGTTTTGACCACTGTACCACGGCAAAATTCTCTGTTTTTGTTTGAGTTGTTTCTGCAGCAGATTTAGAGAAAGATGTCTTCTCAAGAGTTAGTCGGGGAGAGTCGGGTATCTCATTCGACACCGGGGCCAAGAGCAAACAGTGATGCTGACCACTTTGGGCCATTAACGGAGGAAGAGATGGGGACCGACTTGAAAAGGGTAGATGCCATGGAGGAGGATCAAGAAGTTACCTCTCGTCTCCAAGCCAGATTCATGGAGGAACTTCAGAGCTCAGCAATTCCAAATTTGGTCATCCCTCCCAATGCTAGATTTCTTTCTTATGAAAATATGAAAAAGAGTGTTGCCTTTTCTCCCGCAGCTATGAAGCATCCATGGATGAATGGATCTTTAATCATCACGGGTAAACTCCGTAAGAAAATAATGGATCTTAAGCAGCAAGTTAATAAGCTCAAGGACGAGAACCATATCCCGAAGGGCATCATCACCAAGAATATCACATCACCAGCTCCGAAGAAAGAGACATAAATACCTGGGTATGGACACTCCCCTTGGCAACTACCAAGCTTAGGGGAGGTGCCTCGGTATCGTATCACCATCACACTTCTATCTTTACTGTTTTTCTTAGTTCAATCCTTTTGGTTATATCTTGATCTAATAGAATAATTTTTTAGTATGATCTAGCTTTGAGTTTTGTTTTGATCTCTATCTATGTACTTGAGTCCGTGAGTTATATATAATAAAGATTAGTTTTGAGTTCAGGGCTTTGCTATCTTGTTGTGATCTTGAGGGAATAAAAGAAAGAATAAGAAGAAATAAAAAGATCATATTGATCTTATGGAGAGTAACAAAGAGAGTATAAAGAGTATGATGAATAGAAGTTATTGAGAGTTGACAAACATAGTTTTGGTCATTGTTGCAATTAATAGGAAGTAACAAAGAAAGAGAGGTTTTCACATATAAATACACTATCTTGGACATTTTTTATGATTGTCAGCACTCACTAAAATATGACATGCTAAAAATTTGATGTTGGACAAGGAAGACAACGTAATGGGTTATGTTTCCTTATATTCGAATAAGTTATATTGTCATGCATCATCCAACTTGTTGAGCTCGACTTTCCCCCTCATGCTAGCCAAATTCTTTGCACCAAGTAGAGATACTACTTGTGCTTCCAAACATCCCTAAACCCAGTTTTGCTATGGGAGTCCACCATACCTACCTATGGATTGAGTAAGATCCTTCAAGTAAGTTGCCATCGGTGCAAGCAATAAAAATTGCTCTCTAAATATGTACGATCTATTAGTGTGAAGAAAATAAGCTTTATACGAGCTTGTGATATGGAAGAAATAAAAGTGACGGACTGCATAATAAAGGTCCCTATCACAAGTGGCAATATAAAGTGACATTCTTTTGAATTAAGATTTTGTGCATTCAACCATAAAAGCGCATGACAACCTCTGCTTCCCTCTGTGAAGGGCCTATCTTTATTTTACCTTCTACCCTTATACAAGAGTCATGGTGATCTTCACCTTTCCTTTTTACACTTTTATCCTTGGCAAGCACTATGTGTTGGAAAGAACCTGATATATATATGCACTTGGATGTAGATTTTCATAAAAGTATTATTTGACATTACCCTTGAGGTAAAAGGTTGGGAGGCGAAACTATAAGCCCCTATCTTTCTCTATGTCCGATTGAAACTTTGTACCCATAAGTTTTGCGTGAGTGTTAGAAATTGTGAAAGACTAAATGATAGTTGAGTATGTGGACTTGCTGAAAAGCTCTTATATTAACTCTTTCCGATGTTATGATAAATTGCAATTGCTTAAATGACTGAGACTATAGTTTGTTAGTTTTCAATGAAGTTTTTGATTCATACTTTACATTGTGAATAGATTGTTACTTTAGCATAAGAAATCATATGACAATATATCTATTGATGTTCTAAGATGATCATGATGCCCTCATGTCCGTATTTTATTTTATCGACACCTCTATCCCTAAACATGTGGACATATTTTTTGATATCGGCTTTCGCTTGAGGACAAGCGAGGTCTAAGCTTGGGGGAGTTGATACGTCCATTTTGCATCATGCTTTTATATCAATATTTATTGCATTATGGGTTGTTACTACACTTTATGTCACAATACTTATGCCTTTTCTCTCTTATTTTATAAGGTTTACACAAAGAGGGAGAATGCCGACAACGGGAATTCTGGGCTAGAAAAGGAGCAAATATTAGAGACCTATTCTGCACAACTCCAAAAGTCCTGAAACTCTACGAAAGTCAGTTTTGGAATATATTAAAAATATTGGGCGAAGAAAGCACCAGAGGGGGCCATCCACCAGCCACGACGGTGGAGGGCGCGCCCTACCCCCCTGGGGCGCACTCCCTGCCGCGTGGGCCATCTAGCAGGTCCCCGACACCCATATTCTACTATATGGTGTATTATGCCCTAGAAAAAATCATAAGGAAGCTTTCGGGACAAAGCGCCGCCGTCTCGAGGTAGAACCTGGGCAGGACCAATCTAGGGCTCCGGCGGAACTGTTCTGCCGGGAAAACATCCCTCTGGGAGGGGGAAATCGTCTCCATTGTCATCACCATCGATCCTCTCATCGAGAGGGGGTCAATCTCCATCAACATATTCACCAGCACCATCTCCTCTCAAACCCTAGTTTATCTCTTGTATCCGATCTTTGTCTCAAAACCTCAAACTGGTACCTGTGGGTTGCTAGTAGTGTTGATTACTCCTTGCAGTTGATGCTAGTTGGTTTATTTGGTGGAAGATCATATGTTCAGATCCTTAATGCTATTCAATACCCCTCTGATTATGAACATGAATATGATTTGTGAGTAGTTACGTTTCTTCCGGGGGACATGGGAGAAGTCTTGTTATGAGTAATCATGTGAATTTGGTATTCGTTCAATATTTTGATGAGATGTATGTTGTCTATCCTCTAGTGGTGTTATGTGAACGTCGACTACGTGACACTTCACCATGATTTGGGCCTAGGGGAAGGCACTGGGAAGTAATAACTAGATGATGGGTTGCTAGAGTGACAGAAGCTTAAACCCTAGTTTATGCGTTGCTTCGTAAGGGGTTGATTTGGATCCATATGTTTCATGCTATGGTTAGGTTTACCTTAATTCTTCTTTCATAGTTGCGGATGCTTGTGAGAGGGGTGGTTAATAATAAGTGGGATGCTTGTCCAAGGAAGGGCATTACCCAAGCACCGGTCCACCCACATATCAAATTATCAAAGTAACGGACGCGAATCATATGAGCATGATGAAAACTAGCTTGACCGTAATTCCCATGTGTCCTTGGGAGCACTTTGCTTTATATAAGAGTTTGTCCAGGCTTGTCCTTTGCTACAAAAAGGATTGGGCCACCTTGCTGCTCCTTAGTTACTTTTGTTACTTGTTACCCGTTATGAATTACCTTATCACAAAACTATATGTTACCGATAATTTCAGTGCTTGCAGAGAATACCTTACTGAAAACCGCTTGTCATTTTCTTCTGCTCCTCATTGGGTTCGACACTCTTACTTGTCGAAAGGACTATGATAGATCCCCTATACGTGTAGGTCATCAATGGCTATGGCTGCTTCGTGTTCGATAAGATCCCAGCTCTGTTGGGCCAGGCGTATTCAACTGGAGGCGGGTTTACAACATCGGCAACCACTCCATGTTCCTCGGGCTCAATTATCCGATCATCCAACCAATCGTCGATCATATCACCGATGATGATTACCATGCTATGCAACTTCCATTCGCCAGGGGGAACTATGTTTACACATCATACCATGGGTTTCATGAATGACCATATCCGGAGATTCGTTGACACAGCTTGTTGCCAGATAATCTTAAGTGTGTGAAAGGCATCAAGCTTCTAAGCGATGAATAGCTTTTGCATACCCGACATGCGGCGATGTGGTTCATGCCAAAAGCAAATATGCACAACTTGATTCATAGTGATATCTAGACCGAGCCATGTATCTGCTGCTGTAGCATGACCCTCTTTTGTTGGATATTATGTACTATAGTTAGTTTGAAGGATAGATACCCTTCTAGGATCAAGTGCATCCTAACTCACCTGCGTAGGATGTACTGATATATATATATATATCAATTAGGCTTCAAGTGCGTACCTGTTGGTGAAAGTGTTGTCCAATGGGAATTATATTTTGTATTACTCATGTAGCCTACAAAGTCTGTCGCACAGCCTTGTAACTTCATACTCCATTTCTAAATTTGCACTAGTCCTCTATACCGTATATTGCGCTACTCATACTACTACCTCCCTCCTGGTTTATTGGTCCCCTTTGTAATCTGTGTCAAATTTTGACCATAAAATTAACTAACTATATGTTAATGCATGTCACAAAAAATTATATCGTTGGATTCGTATTTGAACATAGTTTCCAATGGTATAACTTTCTGTGACATGCATTGACATTTTGTTAGTTAAACCTATGGTTAAAATATGACACTAAATACGACTAGTAAGCAGTATAGTAGTAGTACTAGTATACGTCAGTCAAATTACTCATCATGTCCTCACATTGAATAGACATGACAACATGCTGCGCGTGAGGTGACACAAGAGTCCCGATGATGTGTTTGGTTCACCAAAGTGAGCATCACCCCTCTCGTACTACAACAGCACTGTCGCATTTTCTACAAAATCACCCTCCCATTCTCTCCCCCTCTCCCTACCTCCCAGGCGTCGCCTTTTTCCGATCCATTTGGTGCGATGAGCGATGAGCTACCGGAGTTGCTATACTTCATTGCAAGTAGTCAAAGGAAGACGCTGAAAAATGGATCTCAAGAAGGATGCTCTTCAAGTTGGCCGGATGAAGGAAGGAACCAGCAAGGCCACTCCTGTGAGTATTTGTCCCGCCGCCCTGTATTATGATTTTGATCTTTATGGGGGTTTTCAAGTCTTTAGAGTCTACATGTAGTAATGAAGCCGAGACTCTGTTTGTTCGGGTTGTGGACTTCAGATTTGCAATACCAATTATCTGTTGAAATCTTTCATCATTTACTTAAAACAGTTGATTGATCATACATTGAGTACCATTTAACCGGAATTAACAGATGCAAGTCCAAGAAGGATTGGCCGATGCTGCCGGCTAGTGTCAAGTTTGATCCCACGGATCAGGAGCTGATCGAGCACCTTGAGGCCAAAGTGAGTGCTGGCATCGTGATATCTCACACTCTCATCGATTTGTTCATACCAACCATCGACAGCGAGCACGACATATGCTACATCCATCCTGAGAAACTTCCAGGTAAGACACCGATCGATCGTCTACTTGCACACACATATTCCTTTGTTTATAGCTCTATTTTTCTTTTTAGATGCAGACCTAGTGAAGCAATTACAATTTGACAGTTAATAAAAAGTGAAACAAGTGACCGCAACATGCCAAAGATGTTATGAAAATGCCAACTACGTATACTAAAACATGTATTCGATAATACTACATGTATCACACTGAGTGGCCTAAGAAAGCATTTCTTCCCGTGCCACTCCAGGGCATTCAAAAGGGGCACGCGGACGTGTCGCAAGATATAGTCGGAGTGCGGCATGCATGCTATGTGTCACAAGACCGGCAATACCTTGCCGGTGATGGTCAACGGCCGGCAGACGGACAGCAAAAAGGTTCTAGTGTTGCACACCAAAAAGAACTTCGACCAGCAAAGGACCAACTGGGTGATGCACCAGTACCACCTCGGGGACCTGGTGCAAGAGAAGGAGTGGGAGCTAGTCCTCTGCAAGATTTTCTACTAGACGAACAGTAGGGTCATGACTAAAAAGATTATAAGTTAGTTTGGTATTGGTACTTGTACTACATGGTCGTCTGCAAGTTGGTATTGTTGTTAAGGATCTTTTGGTATGAACTTGGCATTTGCTTCCAACCATCATGTCGAGGGTTGACATGGATATAAAGCTGAATCATTTGTTTCCAAACGAATTTTCAGGCACCTGATTTTTATTTGATGGGTAGCATAAGCACCTACCGTCCGAATTCCCAGTTCTTCAAATCTTTTTCATCTTCGACGTACGGAGGGGATCCATCCAGTTTCACAGGCTGATAGTTGGACGCGGCATGTCGGAACTGGGTTGTGGCATGCCAAGCCCAGCTGCAAATTGGTAAAAGAGAGGAGCAATGGATTTGGGCCTTCCAGTACAGTTAAGTGTCGCCACCTTGATCGTGAAGCGCCTCCCATGGACTAAAAAAAGGCCTAGTCCGTTATTATTAGTTGAAATATGTAAAATGTTCCATAATGAAAATAAATATGTAAAATGCCATGAATTTAGTCCGCTTTCACTAAAAACCATCCGATTTGTGTGAAATTCGTCCGTGGAACCACAAGACGGCTGTCCATACAGAGCCTAACCGTACGGAACTAGCAGGTCCATGGCTGTACGCAAGCAAGTGCATGCACTTATTATCATGATGGAAAAATATTGCTGATGTCTGAGATGGTGAAACCCATGAAGTTTTCAACATAGTCAATAAATGAGAGAATTCTACAAGTACAGACTGAAAACTGGGATCCAGTAGGTATATTGTTTTTTCAGGTCGAGCAAGTTTCAACTGGGTTGTAGACTGCCCAAGCTTGGT
The DNA here is from genome assembly GCF_002162155.2 of Triticum dicoccoides. NCBI lineage: Eukaryota > Viridiplantae > Streptophyta > Magnoliopsida > Poales > Poaceae > Triticum > Triticum dicoccoides. Next base: position 276,470,798 of record NC_041383.1, read on the forward strand.
TTTGTTTTTAACAGGCCCAGCCCATGACGACAACGGGCACAAAGATCCAGCAGATATCAACTGGCATCTGGCCCGCCAGCCTTAGTTATATTTTTCTCTTAGAATATCTGCATGCAATTTTTTACTGAGTCAAACACAAAGCCCAGTTCTATTTTCCTCTTGAAACGCCATGTCCTACTTCCGTTTTCTAATCTCTACATATAGTTTTACTAGTTCATATACACATATTATTATATTGAAAATACATAAAGCTCCCTCTTCATCTTTACATCCTTATTTTTTTCCTCCTAGCGCTGATTTTTTTACCACTTAGTTTCCCTAAAGCCAACTCAATTGTCCCAATTCTTATTAGCTTACAAAAACAAAATGATATTTTATTCGGCAAATCAATAAGTTCTTAAAAATAAATGTTTGTCATTTCTGGATTAAAATAGTTTGGACTCCACCTATGCAAAATAAGGTTGAACATTTTGACCGTGGTCCTGGGCAGAAAATGGTTGTAATAAATTCCTTAAGAATTAGCAAATGGGCTGCAAATTATTAAAAAATAGCAAATGGCTCTATGTTGTCTGCCATAGATTTGGAGGCTGACTTGTGGGCCTACTACACAAGGTTTCTCAAAAAAGAAACTTAGTCAACAATTGACTCTACTAGCGTTAGACCGTTAGATGTCAATCTAACGGCAGTCGTGCTTCTTTAGTCTCTGATCTTCCTGCTCTAGCCGCCCAATCCAGCGCCGGCGGAACCGCCTACTCCCGCCTCCCGTGGATGGCTGTGCTGTTGGGCAGGCCTTACGACCCCACCATACTCGCATCCCTGGCCTGGCTATCCCTCTAATCACCCACAACTGATGTTATTCTTCGGCGACGGCAGCCTCACACCGCGGCTGAACAAGTAAACCCTCGTACCCACTCCACGTAGGAATCAATTGTCGACTCTTCCTCGGCTCCAGGTCGTTCCCTTACTTGGACTCACAGTCATCCACTGCCTTGGTGCTCTCGGAACGGCGTCGTCAATGAACAACATCCATCAGAAGGGGAGTGTACATGGAGAGGCTGACAGCTGGGTCCACGGCCGCACGCAAGGAAGTGGCTCCTTTTTTTGCGAGTAGGAAGTGCCTCCTTATTACGTGCAAAATAATGATTCCTCCTCTTGGCAGCTGGGACCGACCGGAAGAGCCTCTGTATTTCGGGAAAAAAACATTCCCCTTGCTGACAACTCGGATCCACCAGCTATTACACACAAAAATAATGAATACCCCCGCTGCTAGGTCGGTCCCACCATATTTGGAGGCTAACTTGTGGGCCTACTAAGTTGACGCAGATGCAGGGCTTTGTCAACTTAGTAAATATAAACGATTATAGCTGCGGTGACTGTATGATGTCCATCCAACGGTCGTCGTGCTTCTTCAACCTCTGGTCTTCTTGCTCCAGCAGCCCAAACCAGTGTCGATCGTGTCGCCTGCTCCTGCCTCTCGTGGCCGGTTGTGCTGCCACGCAGGCATCACCGCCCCATCCTACTCCCACCACTGGCTAGACCTTCCCTATACTCACCCACACCCCCTGTTATTCTCCAACAACGGTAGCCTCAAACCGCAGCTGAAGCAGTCAAACCTCATACGCCCCTCCGCGTGGGTATCCACTACTGCGTATTCCCCGGCTCCTGGTTGTTCCCTTCCTAGGTTGCACCGTTGTCCACCACCTTGGTGCTCTCAGGCGGTACAGCATCATCAACACGGTCAATGAACGATAGCCATCAGAAGAGGACTATAAGTGGAGAGGCTGACAACTGGGTCCATGGCCGCACGCAAGGAAGTGCCTCCTTATTACGCGCAAAATAAAGATTCCTCCACCTAACAGCTCGTACCTACTGGAAGGGCCTCTGTATTTCACAAAAAAAATTGTCGGTGTACTAGAGTAGGGGTACCCTAGTATCCCGAACTTGTGCACGGGCAGTTGCAGCGCCGCGCGGCAAGGCTTGCCGGACGACCGCCAGAGTCCTCCGTGGGTTCCTTTGGAGCCATTCAAGAACAAAGTATTCAAGATGAACAGACAAGGCCCCGGCAAGAGGATCTTGCCGGGAAGAGACAAGGCCCCGGCAAGAGGAGCTTGCCGGGAAGGCCGACCACGGCACTTCAAGAAACTTGACGCGACGCACCGCACGTCCCGGCAAGGTCCGGTGAGCGACAAGCTTCTGGACTCGACAAGACGACGACCCCGACAAGGTACTTGCCGGGGGCCCGCTGCCACTCTGTGCCCACGCTCCAGCGCACCCACCCGCGTGTCGCCATGAGGCTTCCTCAGGGGCGCGTGGCGGGAGCCTGTGCAGCCAGGGGTACACGGTGGCAAGCGGAGATGAAGAGAAGGCCATCGTGGCAAACGGTGGCGCTCCTAACGGTCACTTTTTGCACTGTTTAGGCAACTCAGACGGTCATTCAATGACCTTGTCTCCTGCCGTCAGAGTTAGGTAGGGTGCACTGTGTCCACAGTAGTGGTAGCTGCACCTACCGCATCCTTTTCCATTTTTACCCTTCTAGTCTACGTTGCCACCTGTCGGTGACCCCTTGAAAGTATACAAGGAGGCCCAAGCGCAACGTAGAGGAGGTTCGGCTCATTCGAAACATCAGGAACACTCTCACGCTCGGTCTGGTAGCGTCCATCGCTCCTGAGCAAGAATTCAATACACACAAACAAGCAGCAGTAGGGTTTTACGCATCCGTGCGGCCCGAAGCTGGGTAAAACCGCACGCGTGTACTGCCTCGATCCGCTCTTTGTGCGGCCTCCGCCCCCCTCCGAACCGAAAGGGGCCCGGTCCCCATAGGTGTTGGTGGATCAGCTTCCCCGACATCTTTGGCGCGCCAGGTAGGGGGCGTCGAGATTGTGCGAACCCGATCCGGCGTGCACACGAGCTAAATCTTCATCGTCTTCATCGACATGCCACCGAAGAAGAAGGATTCGGAGGCAGCTGTTCCGTCTGCGTCGCTTTCACCACCTCCGGAGCAAACGGGTGGTGGAGTGGACGCCGGCGGAAGAATGGGCGTCGACGAGGGAGCCTTCAGTGCGGCCAAGTCCAAGGACAAGGCGGCACAGACCTCGGCGTCCATGCGCGCACCGCGCCCCTCTCAGGAGGCGCGGGACCAGCAACGTCATGGCGTTCGCAGCGCCATACGTCCGCTGGGCCAAGATCAAGCTGGTGGTCCTTGTGGCACTCAAGACCAACATGCACGTCAACATGCTGGCTCGAGCGAAGTACGGTCGCCTGGACGGGGCACTGCTCCTTCTAACGTGGTTAGGAGTCCGAGCACGCCCCACTCCTCGCACCGTTCACCCCCGCTGCCCACCACTCCAACAGAAGCCTTGGCACGAGCTCAACTGCTCCTAGACTATCCTCCAACAGCGGACAAGACCAACGAATGGAGGGCCACTATCCAGAGCCTCATCGGCTTCGCCAACGGTGACACTGCGCGGCAACCAAGCACCTCGCTGCCGCGGCAGGACAGCCGGACGCGAGCCGATGGCAACAAGACCGGGGGAGGTGCCACTTCCATGCACTCTCCACTGCGAAGGCCAAAATCGCCGACTCGTCGGGTCCACCCCGACAGCGGCTCCACCGCGTCGTCGGACCCACGAGCTCGTCGCGACCAGCGCCAAGTTCTCCATGAAAGACAACAAGAAGACGCTCAAACCCGCATCGAGCGCCAAAGAGAAGCGCGACGTCAATCCGACAAGCGCGCTGGGCCCTCTGTTGACATGCATGCGCCAGGAGAACCAGGCGATCTGCCATACGAGGTAGGTTGTCCTGCTTTCACCCGTGAGCTGCAGCAAGTCCAGTGGCCCAGCACAAAGAATTTCAAACCAGACGTACCAGAGAAGTACGACGGCAAGACGCATCCGTTGGAGTTTCTCAGCATCTACACCATCGCGGTGCAGGCTGCCGGGGGACGGGACGACAAGATCCTTGCCAACTACTTCCCGCTGGTACTCAAGCCCAACGTCAGGTCCTGGCTCATGCACTTGCCGGACAATTCCATCTCCTCTTGGGCAGATTTATGCCATCAGTTTGTCGGCGCCTTTACAGGCGGCCACAAGCCACATGGCCAAGAGAGCGATCTTCATCTGCTCGCCCAGAAGGAAGGAGAGCCACTACGCAAGTACATTCAGAGATTCAGCCGTGTACAGCACAACATCCCAGACGTCCACCCCACCGCGATCATCAGCGCGTTCCATCAGAAGTGCGAAACCGAAGGATGAGGGAGGAGATGGCGATGTGTAAGATCAGAGACGTCAGCGAGCTTTACGCCCTGGCCGACAAGTGTGCACGCGCTGAAGAGGGGAGGAGGCTCCCCGGAGAGAGTACAGGAGCAGGAGAATCCGACAGTGAGGATGCCGCCCCGACAAGGAAAGGCCGACGGCGGAACAACAGAAGGAAAAAGGGCAAAGAAGTGCTAGCTGTCGAGCAGACCGGCAACGGAGGTGGCGCCAAGGAAGCTAAAGCTGGTGGCTCCGACAAGGAGGCCCAGCCTGTGGCGGCCGCCGACAAGCAGGACAGCTCCGGCAAGCAGTATTGTAAGATTCACCGCACCAAGGGTCACGATCTCCAGAACTGCAAGAAAGTCGAACAGCTTGTTGAGCAACAGAAAGCTGAGTACGAGCGACGCGACAAGGAGAAGGCCCAGGAAGGTGCTGGAGGAGCTGGCAAGAAACGCCCCGGCCGGGGAGGATGCCGCGGCAAGGCCAAGCAGCGGCAAGGAGATAGGCCTCCCCGTGGCCGCGACAAGGATGAAGACGACGATGACGAAAACGTGGATGATGATGAGGCCGACGAGCAGGAATTTCAGAAAGCCACAGAGGTCCTGTGCGTTGACGGTGGCGCCTCTCTGCATACTTCGCACCGCCAACTCAAGCAGTGGATGCGGGAAGTGAATGCAGCAAAACCATCCGTAGAGTCACGCAAGCCTCTGAAATGGTCCAGCACGCCTATCATCTTCGACATTGAGGATCACCCTGATCGCGTAACTGCGGTCGGGTGCTTGCCGATGTTGGTTTCACCAACTATCCGCAACCTCAAGGTCACGAAGATGCTAGTTGACGGCGGGGCCGGCTTGAATCTGATCTCCTCCGCGGTCCTTCAGAAAATCCAGATCCCTGACAGCGAGCTCGAAGAGACCGGCACATTCCAAGGAATCAACCCGGGAAGGAGCAAGCCGAAGGGGAAGATCACGCTGCCGGTCACATTTGGCAGCGAGCTGAATTTCAAAACTGAGAGGGTCACATTTGACGTTGCCGATTTTCCATTGCCCTACAATGGGATCCTTGGCCGTCCAGCGCTCGCCAAGTTTATGGCAGCCTCTCACTATGCATACAACATACTGAAGATGCCAGGCCCGATAAGTGTCATCTCTGTCCCCGGCGACAAGAAGGATGCCCTTATCTGCGCCGACAAGATGTACCGGGAAGCAGCAGCCGCAGCTGATCACAACACACTTGCCGCTAAAGCTCCCGGGGGGAAGAAGAAGACAAAGTCCAGCAAGAGCTCTGATGCCCACTCCGGCAAGCGCACCTCTTCGGAGTGCTGCGCTACCGTCGAGGACGCACCATCGAGCTCCACCGGCAAGTTTAAGAAGGCAATGGCAGCTCCACCTGAGACTAAGAAGGTGTCCGCCAAGGAGGATGGCACTGGTGGTACCTTCACCATCAGCGCCACTCTTGACCCCAAATAGGAAAGCGCGCTCGTTGCTTTCCTGCGGGCGAATGTCGACGTGTTTGCATGGCAACCGTCTGATATCCCCGGTGTTCCCAGGAAAGTAATCGAGCACCACCTTGCCGTCTGTCCTCATGCGCGGCCCGTCAAGCAGAAAGTCAGGAAGCAAGCAGTGGAGCGCCAAGAGTTCATTGCAGAAGAGATCAGGAAATTGGAAGCAGCAGGCCTTGTCAGAGGAGTGCTCCATCCCACGTGGTTGGCCAATCCTGTAGTCGTGCGCAAGGCGAACGGGAAATGGAGGCTTTGTATAGACTTCACTGATGTCAATAAAGCTTGTCCCAAAGATCCATTTCCCTTGCCGCGCATTGACCAGATTGTTGACTCCACAGCTGGATGTGATTTGCTTTCATTTCTTGATGCATATTCAGGATACCATCAAATCTTCATGGCAGAAGAGGATGAGGAAAAAACCGCATTTATCACCCCATGTGGCACGTACTGCTTCGTACGGATGCCCTTTGGGTTGAAGAATGCTGGTTCAACATTTGCAAGGGTAGTCCATGTCGCTTTTGAGCCACAGATACACAGAAATGTGGAAGCCTACATGGATGATATAGTGGTCAAGAGCAAGGACAAGGCTACCCTGATCCAAGATTTAGAAGAAACTTTTGCAAATCTGCGCAAGATCAACCTCAAGCTCAACCCCGAGAAGTGCGTGTTTGGAGTCCCTTCCGGCAAGCTTCTCGGGTTCTTTGTGTCTCAGCGGGGAATTGAAGCCAACCCCGACAAGATCAAGGCCATCGAGCAGATTGAAGCACCGAAGCGCGTCAAGGATGTGTGAAGGCTTGCCGGTTGCGTGGCTGCTCTCAGCAGGTTTATCTCTAAGTCTGCTGAGCGCTCCCTGCCGTTTTTCAAAATATTGAAAAAGGCAGGTCCAGTGAAATGGACTCCGGAAGCGGAGGATGCGCTGCAGGACTTGAAGAGGTACCTGTCCTCCACTCCAATACTTGTCGCACCTAAGCCACAAGAGAAGTTGCTGCTGTACCGAGCGGCAACCAATCAAGTGGTTAGTGCTGCGTTAGTAGCGGAGAGGGAGGCGGATGATGAGCCAGCGACCGCGACAAGTGAATCCAGCGACAAGTAGGGGGCTTCTCCGACAAGCTCTGGCACCGACAAAGTTGAGTCTGCGCAGGCATGCAAGGAGGTGCACAGGAAAATGGTGCAGCGCCCAGTTTACTTTGTCAGTTACCTTCTACAGGGGGCTAGGTCGAGGTACTATGGTGTGCAAAAATTGCTTTTCGGCCTTCTCATGGCCTCGAGAAAGCTGCGCCACTACTTCCAGGCACACGAGATCACAGTTGTCACTCGCTTTCTGCTGAAGAGGATACTGCAGAATCCAGAAGCAACAAGCAGGATTGTCGAGTGGGCATTGGAACTGTCAAGCTTTGGCCTCAAGTTTGAGAGCACTGCAACGATCCAAAGCAGGGCATTGGCAGAGTTCATAGCAGAGTGGACGCCAACCCCAGACAAAGAAATTCCAGAGACAAGCATCCCCGTCAAGGAGACAAGCAAAGAGTGGCTGATGTACTTTGATGGTGCCTTCTCGCTGCAAGGCGCCAGTGCTGGCATGCTGCTTATCGCACCCACCGGAGAGAACCTCAAGTACGTACTCCAGATGCACTTTCCCAAGGAGCAAGCAATGAACAATACCGCAGAGTATGAAGGTTTGCTTGCCGGACTCCTAATCGCGGCAGACCTTGGGATCAACAAGCACATTGTTAGGGGTGACTCGTAGTTGGTCGTCCGCCAAGTAAACAAAAGCTATCAGAGTCCATTAATGGAAGCATATGTTGATGAAGTAAGGAAGCTAGAAGCACACTTTGACGGCCTACAAATGGAACACGTTCCACGAGCTCAGAACGATATTGCTGACGGCCTGTCAAAGTGCGCAACACTAAAGTTGCCTGTGGAACCAGGGATCTTTGTGCTCAAGCTGACTCAACCATCCGTGACACCATCAACTGGACAGAATAAGAAGAGGAACTTGGTTTCTGGTGACTACTTTCCGGCAGAGCTTCCCGAAGCCGCCGCCAAGAAGGCCCCCAAGATCGACACCAAGAGTGCTGCGGAGCAGTCTGCTCCGGCAAACCTCTTGGTTTGTTCCGTTGAAGCAGACGCTCCCGACAAGTTTTGCTCCGGCAAGCTTGTCGAGGAGCATCACGCTCCGGTAGAGCCGCAGGTTCTTGCCGTGGAAGCGGATGTTCCCACAGCAACAGATATGCCTTTAGCCCTTGTTGTCGAGCCGCAAGCTCCAGCATGGGCGCAGCAGATCGTCCGTTTCCTTCAGATAGGAGAGCTTCCCGAAGAGCAAGAAGAAGCTGAAAAAGTAGCCCAGCAGTCAAGTATGTACAAGTTTGTCGACAGCACACTGTACAGAATAAGACTCAACGGTGTGAAATTGAAGTGCATTCGCCGGGAAGATGGACAACAGCTGTTGGCAGAGATACATGGAGGCATATGTGGTCACCACATTGGCGCAAGAGCACTTGCCGGCAAAGCATTCCGACAAGGCTTCTTCTGGCCGATAGCCCTCTAGGATGCAACTGCACAAGTAACCAAGTGTGAAGCGTGCCAGTTCCATTCCAAGCAGATACACCAACCAGCTCAAGCTCTCCAGACGATCCCTTTATCCTGGCCATTTTCGGTCTGGGGGCTCGACATCCTCGGCCCCTTCCCCCGAGCTGTCGGGGGCTTTGAGTTCTTGTATGTCGCCATCGACAAGTTCACAAAGTGGCTGGAAGTGGAACCAGTGAGGAAGGTGACAGCACAGTCAGCAGTCAAGTTCTTCAGGTCGATTGTTTGCCGTTTCGGGATCCCTAACAGGATCATCACCGACAACGGCACGCAATTTACGAGCCGCACCTTCATGCAGTACGTCCAAGATCTTGGCGCCAAGGTCAGCTTCGCTTCTGTTGCTCATCCGAGAAGCAACGGTTAAGCGGAGAGGGCAAATGCTGAAGTGCTGCGAGGCCTCAAGACCAGAACTTTCGACAGGCTGCACAAGTGCGGAAGAAACTGGATCGAGGAGCTGCCGGTGGTTCTTTGGTCGATCAGGACGACGCCAAATCGAGCCACTGGCCAGACACCCTTTGCTCTAGTCTACGGAGCAAAGGCAGTTCTCCCCAAGGAACTCGTTTACGGGTCACCTCGAGTGCTCGCTTATGATGAGCTCGAGCAAGAGCAGTTGCGCCAAGATGATGCGCTGCTCCTTGAGGAAGACCGTCTTCAGGCTGCTGTGCGAGCCACTCGCTACCAGCAAGCTTTGTGTCGCTACCATAGCCGCAAAGTTAAAGCCAGGAGCTTCGAGGAAGGCGACCTTGTTCTTCGGCGTGTTCAGTCTGCCAAGAATTCCAACAAGTTGACGCCGAAGTGGGAAGGCCCTTATCGGGTGAAACGAGTCACTAGGCCCGGCGCTGTCCGCCTTGAGACTGAAGATGGCATTCCGGTGAGCAACTCCTGGAACATAGAGCATCTTCGTAAGTTTTACCCGTAGGGCGCGGTTGCCGGAAGCTTTTCCGGCAACCACCTTTTGTACAAGTCTTGCTGCTGTTGCATGTAATCCTTTGTACAAAGCCGGGCGCAGACCCCGTGCACCAGTAAAGTTCATGTGCCCCGCACATCTTGTCAGTTTTTTTATGCTATAATCCTTTTTCGCATATGTTATCTGACACTTTGTGCAGCACCAGACCCCGATAAGCGATAACGAGCCCAAGGCTCCATATCATTACTTTATTTCTCTGTTTCTTTCTCAAAAGAAGGAAGGTTCCCTCGCCTACAAGGTTTACCGGGGGGGAAGGAGAAGATAATGGTGTGGACCAGGCCGTTCAAGAAAGTTTCTCCTTGCCGGGAAGCAGACGACAGAAAAGCTAAGTTGCTAAAGTTTGAGCAATCAGTTTTTTAAGTTTTTGAGTTATCTTCCTTGAACGACCGTGCTTTGTATGGAAAACCTGTGCGCGGAGGAACCAACTCGTAGCTAGCTGCGCCCTTACTTTGTTTCGAGTCCGCTCAACAACTTAAGTGAGCTGCAACTAGTTGCGACAAGGTTGCTTGTCGGTAGCGACCCCGCCAGCAGGCTGCTGAAGTTCCGCACTCGGCGCTCGCGGCAAGGGTGCCTGCACCGGCAAGTTTCCCTAGAAAGCGTAGGGCAGAACCATACAAAGCCAAGAGTCGAGTAAAGGAAGTAACACAGCAATTTTTTGCCTAAGATAGAGTTATATTACAAAAATAACTTGTCGCACCTCTAATAAAGTGTTCCCATGACATGACTGGCAGCGACAAGAAAAGAAGAAAACGGACGGCCTAATCTACGCGACCGTCGTCAACCCTTTTGACCTCGTTCACCCTGTCCACAATGGGTGCGACGAGGGCCTTAAGTGCGTCAAGATCAGCGTCCGCCGGCAGCCTCTTGAGGAAGTTGGTGAGGTTGAGGCCCGGATTGCGGAAGGCCACCTTCACCAGCACCTTCTCCAGAACTCCGGCACAAATCGAGCGTGACTCGTCGGCCAACTGCTTTGGAATCCGTTCCCGGAGTTGCTGGAGCACCACCCCACGCCGTTGAAGAACAGAGTGAGCTTGGTGCTGGGTTGGAGGTTCTCGTCGGAGGAGTACCCGAAGCCTTCCACCCCCAATTGCACCAGCTCCTCTTTGATGACTGCAGCAATGTTCACGAGGCCCTCCGTCCAGAGCGCCACAGTATCTCTGAGAAGATTCTGGGTTTCGGCGGCCCTCGCTAGCAGCGCCTCATTGGCCTTGATGTCCTTCTTCAAGTCCGCCTCCCGTTTCTTGGTGCCGTCCAACGTCTCCGTCAGGGTGGCCAGCTTTAGCTCCAGATCGGCATTGGAATCCTTGGCGGCGCGCAGCTCTTTGCCCTTACCGTGGGCAAGGGCGTCCTTCTCGCGCTCCAGCTTGAGCACTGCAAGCTCTTCGCCACCCACCTTCAAATCAGCCTCCAGCTGCGCCACCTTTACTTCCAATTCCTTCTTGGCGGTCTCGGCAGCCGCAGCCGCATCCTTTGCCTCCTGGAGCGACCCGCCAAGTGCCCGTTCGCGCACGGCAAGCTCCTCCTCGTGGCTGTCGAGGTTCACTTTCCGCTGAGCCAGCTCGCCTTCTCGCGCGTACAGCTTCTCGCCGGTGAGCCGCTGCTGCTCTTCAGCTTCGGCCTTCTCGAGGAGGAAGGCCTTCCGCTCTTCAGCAAGCTGCTCCCGCTCCTCCGCCAAGGCCCGGAGAGCTTCCTGATGAAAACCCCGGAGCTCCTCCGCACGCTTCTCTATATCCACGCTCGCTTTCGCAGCCTCCGCAGCAGCCTCCGCAGCAGCCGCTCTTCCTCGGGCTCGTCACTGCTGCTTCCCGGCGCGTCAACGATCGACAACCCGGCGGAGGCGAGCACCTCCCCATCCAAAACATCTCCTTCCACCGGCGCCTTGGAGCTTGACGCCCAAGGGAGCTTGATGAAGATGCCCTCACCAGCCTTCAGATAGGCGTCGGGCTGGGGCTCCTTGGAGCCTGACGCTGCGGCAGCGACGGAGGGATCGGCGGTCGATGCAGCGCCTGACGCTCCTACGGCCTCAGGGCCATCAGTGCGATCACCAGATCCCCCGCCAGCTTCCTCGGCGGCAGCCTTGGCGGCCTCTTCACCGGCAGGCACATCGGCACCAGCTCCGTCTTCGGCGGCCGCGGCATCTTCAGTGTTGCCGCGCGCGTCCTCTCCGCCGCCCGCCTCGGTCTCCATCGGATCCGCGGAGGGTGGACCTGACGACCGGAGAAGAATGAGAAGTCAAACAAGCACTCAAGAAGAAAAATCAGCAGAAGAATACAAAGAAAGTTTCGGGCAGGAAGGATTACCTGTGCTGGGATCCGCTGTTATAAACTCCACCACCAGCGGATCGTTAGCGCTGTCCCTTGCCGGAGACTCCTCCCTTGCCGGAGGCTCCTCCCTTACCGGAGAACGCTCCCTTGCCGGGGAGTCCGCCCTTGGCGGCGTAGTCGAAGCAGACGACGAGTCGGAGGAGATCACCACGCCCTCCTGATGAAGCTGTTCTGCTCCTGCACAAACAAACCAGTGATCAGATGTCAACAAAGGAAAAGAGCAACCACGCGCACCCAGAAGCAGAAAGTAAACCATATGCTTACGCTCTGGGCTGCTCTGCGAAGTGATGGCCGGATCCGGCAAGGTGGTCTCGGGCGCTCCTCCTGTCGTCGCAGTGGGCTCGTCCTCGATGACCACCACCTGAGCCTTGGCCCTCTTCGCCGCCCTCTGGGCCAGAGTCCTGAAAAGGGAGAGTCCAGGGTGGGTCAGATCAGATGCAAGACAGGAATGGCAAGTTGAAGAACTACAAGAATAACAAGGGAATCTTACTCTTCTTCCTCTTCCTCGTCAGAGCTGAGCGCGGAGAGGTCGAAGCTCGGCCCACCTCCGGCGCGACGAGGTGGAGGGGTGGGATCCCTTGGCCGCTTGGCGGGGACTGCGGCGCCAGCCTGAGATGACCCCGCCCCAGTTGCCACTGCGGCGGGAGGCGCACCCGCGGCAACCGTACTTGCCACGGCGGAGCGCGTCGCGCGGCGCTGCGGCTGTGGACCAGCTTGCCGCCCTGCTGCGTCCCCGATCCTGCAGAGGCGCCTTCTTGGCTGCACTGGGGGCTGCGTTCCTGGCCCTGTTCCCGGCAAGCTCCCCGGAGATGGCAGGCCGCTCGCACCCTCGGCGGGCTCACTCAACTCGGCGTCGGGCGCGGCAAGCTCTTCTTCGTCTTCGGGCCACTCCCGCTCAGCAAGACTCATCGCCGATGCCGCGTCCGCTTCCTCCACCGTGAACCCAAATTCACCCGCGGCTGCGGCTGCCGCCGCCTCTTCCGCCCTGGTGGCGGTGCGTTCCATCTCCTGATCGGTGGTGTCGCGGGTGAGGAGCTTCTTGTCGTCAGCCTTGACCGCTACTTCCACTAGGCTGTCGAAGAACTGCTGCACAACATCTCCGGCAGGCTCTTGCCAAGTTGGAGCGATCTCGTGCGAATCACACAACGGCATCATGGCGCAGATGCGGTCGCGCGAGGAGTTGTTGCACAGAGGAACGACGCCTGCCGGCAACCTGAACCACTCGGGATGCTGTGGGTCGTGCTTGAATATCTCCTTGAGTATCCCGTCCAACTCTATGACGGTGAAATTGAAGTTGAGGCCTGGGCGCAACCTCATGATATCTGCCGGGCCTCCAAATTCCCAGGCGGGTCTCCCCCTCGCCTGCAGAGGGGCGATGCGCCGGCGAAGGAAATCTGCGCCGATAGCTCCTACAGTCAGCCCGGCAAGCCTGAGACGCAAGATCCGAGTGGTGGCGATCTTCAGCTTGTCGTCGTCCACGGACAGAGCGCTCCAGTCATTGCCACGCACTGCTGGGGCTTGGCGCAGGGCGGTGAACGGTTGCGGACTCTCTTCTACAACCCAGCACCAATCTGCTCTCCACTCGTCCCACTTGCTGTGGAGCTCCCCCTCCAGATAGGTCTCCTTCTTGCCGGCCCGCAAGATCCAGGCGATCCCGCCGGCAAGAGGTTCCCCTCTCTCGACACGAGGCATAAAGAAATGGCAGAAGAGAGCTACGTTGGGGTGGACTCCGACAAAGTTTTCGCATAGATGGGCCAAAACTGCCATGGTCAGAACGACGTTGGGGGTGAAGTCAAGGAGGTGGAGTCCATAGGTGTTCATGACGTCGCAAAAGAAATCAGAGAATGGCGGGCAGAGCCCGCAGTAGAAGAACACGGCGAAGAAAGGATATCCGCCAACTGGAGATGCTTGCGAGGCGACGGCGGAGAGTACCTTCGTGCGCGGATGCGCCCACGTCTCCGTCGACCCGAAGAGATAGTACCACTCCCTCAGCTCCTTCGCGGAGAGCTCGGGGGGGAAAGTGGCCCGCTCCTTCCGCAGCGCCTCAAGCCGCTGCGCTTCGGTCAACTTCACAGCTTTCGCGGCCGCGGCCTTCGTGGCCTTCCCCTTCCCGGGCTTCAGAGGCATGGCGGAGGCGGTGGGGGAGATCGACGGCGCTGGTGGTGGCAGCAGCGACGGGGGCGGAGCGCTGCCCTCTTTCAACTCTGCAAGCGGAGGAGGGCGGCGGAGGTTTCTGAGATTGCAGCAGCGAAGGGCGAAGGTGGGGGAAATGCCCCTGTTTCCTCTGCTTATAAAGAGGGACGGGGCGGACATTTCGGCCTTCCAAATAAACAACCACCCACGATCTCTCCCACGACCCCGCGATTAACGCGTGCCGTTACGGGGGGCGCAGTGGATACGGAGTTAGATTCGGCATAACCCAGGCTCCGCGCGTGCCCGTGCCCTATTTTGGGCCTGGCCCAACAGCGCTCGGCACCGTGTGTGGCCCAGGCCCGGGGGCTCCTGTCGGTGTACTAGAGTAGGGGTACCCTAGTATCCCGAACTTGTGCACGGGCAGTTGCAGTGCCGTGCGGCAAGGCTTGCCGGACGACCGCCAGAGTCCTCCGTGGGTTCCTTTGGAGCCATTCAAGAACAAAGTATTCAAGATGAAGAGACAAGGCCCCGGCAAGAGGATCTTGCCGGGAAGAGACAAGGCCCCGGTAAGAGGAGCTTGCTGGGAAGGCCGACCACGGCACTTCAAGAAACTTGTCGCGACGCACCGCACGTCCCGGCAAGGTCCGGTGAGCGACAAGCTTCTGGACTCGACAAGACGACGACCCCGACAAGGTACTTGCCGGGGGCCCACTGCCACTCTGTGCCCACGCTCCAGCGCACCCACCCGCGTGTCGCCATGAGGCTTCCTCAGGGGCGCGTGGCGGGAGCCTGTGTAGCCAGGGGTACGCGGTGGCAAGCGGAGATGAAGAGAAGGCCATCGTGGCAAACGGTGGCGCTCCTAACGGTCACTTTTTGCACTGTTTAGGCAACTTAGACGGGCATTCAATGACCTTGTCCCCTGCCGTCAGAGTTAGGTAGGGTGCACTGTGTCCACAGTAGCGGTAGCTGCACCTACTGCATCCTTTTCCATTTTTACCCTTCTAGTCTACGTTGCCACCTGTCGGTGACCCCTTGAAAGTATAAAAGGAGGCCCAAGCGCAACGTAGAGGAGGTTCGGCTCATTCGAAACATCAGGAACACTCTCACGCTCGGTCTGGTAGCGTCCATCGCTCCTGAGCAAGAATTCAATACACACAAACAAGCAGCAGTAGGGTTTTACGCATCCGTGTGGCCTGAAGCTGGGTAAAACCGCACGCGTGTACTGCCTCGATCCGCTCTTTGTGCGGCCTCCGCCCCCCTCCGAACCGAAAGGGGCCCGGTCCCCATAGGTGTTGGTGGATCAGCTTCCCCGACAAAAATGTTCCCACCTGACAGCTAGGACCCATCGGCTTTATCTTAGCACGGAAGGAACTGCCTTCTTACCTCCTGACAGCTGGGACCCACCAGGTTGAAGTGAAGGTAGCGTTATCTGTCCGACCGCGAACGTGTATGTACATAGCGGTCGATCGATCTCTCTGCAACGACGTACCGTGGCTGATTAAAGAGCGGCACATGTTGAAGTAGAGGTGCCAATGTAGCATGTCACACAGTCCCATCTATATCGTGTACATGTATGTACGGCCACACTACAAGATAGTAAATACGGCTACGTCTGTACATTGGGCGGGGTCTCTAACGCATACAGCGACATCGTCCTATTTATCGGCAACCAACAGGCTGGGTCGATCAGAACAAAGTAAACAGCATCGCGTGTTCATCAGGAACCAACCTTCCTGGATGCAACAGCCAAAATGAGGTCTCGCGTACCGCAAAACAGAGGAAACGACCTTCTGTTCGACCATGTACGATCGATACTTGATCCTGTTCATTGGGAAGGGTCTAGCGTACCACAAAACGGAGGAAACAGACTTTACCATGCTTATTTTGCAAGTCTATATGTTGCTGTTTGAAAACAGAAAGTTTATCACTGTTGCAAACATTCCCAAGAAAAGCAAGAATGTGATAAAATGTTGAAATTTTTTGCACAGCAAGCTATGATAAATTATCTACAGTATGGTAAAATTTCAGAATTTTTGTAGTTAGGGAAGTATGATTCCTCTTGCATTCTTTACAGACTGCTCTGTTTAGACAGATTATTGTTATGTTTGCATTGTTTGCATATGTTTGTTGTTCAATGATTCTATTTGAGGGTAGGAGTTTTAAATATTCAGAGGCATTTAGTATGCAATGTCAAATTATAATTTTTAATTTTCTATAGTAGAGAATGATAAGGTTTTGCATGGATTTATACTAACTTTTCTCACGAGTTCTTGTTGAGTTTTGTGTGGATGAAGTTTTTGAGATTTAGGGAAACCGTGATATGAGAGGAATTAATGAGACACAAAATCTCAAGCTTGGGGATGCCCCGGTTGGCTTTCCACCTTTCTTCTTCAACAACTATCGGTCAGTTTTGGTTGAGCCTAAGTTTTTGCTTCTTCACATGATATGTGCCATCCTTGCAATGTCATTTTATTTTGTCTTGCTTTTTGCTTGAATAAAATACATTAGATCTGAAATTTTTAAATGAGAGAGAGTCGTCACATAGCTACATAATTATTCAACTACTCATTGATCTTGACTTTTATCTTTTGGAGTAGTTTGTCACTTACTCTCTCGTGCTTCACTTATATCTTTTTGAGAGTCTTATAAATAGTAATGGTAACATGCATGTGTTTTGAAATTGTTCCCAATATGATAGGCATCCAAGGGGGATATAATAAAAACTTCCATAAAGATCATTGAATATATGAGAAGTTTGATTCCTTGCAATTGTTTTGAGATATGAAGATGGTGATATTAGAGTCATGCTAGTAATGAATTGTGGAATTAAAGAAATACATGTGTTAAGGTTTGTGACTCTCGTAGCATGCACGTATGGTCTTCTAGTTATGTGAAGAGGTTGGAGCACAATTTATCCTTGATTGTCTATCTTTGCATGAAAGTCGGGGGCGCGCGATGGTTAACTCCTACCAAACTCCCCCCTAGGAGCATGCGTAGTAGTACTTTACTTCGAGGGCTAATAAACCCACTCTCACCCTTCCACCATTGCCAGCCTCTCTAGTACCGTGCAACTTTCGTCGGTGCATAAAACCCAACATTTACCCTTCCTCAAAATAGCCACCATACCTACCTATTATGGCATTTCCATAGCCTTCCGAGATATATTGCCACGCAACTTCCACCACTCTGTTTATTATGGCACATACCATCATTCTCATATTGCTTTGCATGATCATGTAGTTGTGTTGTCTACTATGCAACTTTATTCTTGTAGACTAGTGTTGGGCCTCCAAGTGCAGAGTTTTGTAGGACAGTAGCAGTTTTCCCTCAAGTGGATGACCTAAGGTTTATCAATCCATGAGAGGCATAGGATGAAGATAGTCTCTCTCAAGCAACCCTGCAATCAAATACAAGAAATCTCTTGTGTCACCAACACACCCAATACAAAGGCAAATTGTATAGGTGCACTAGTTCGGCGAAGAGACGGTGATAAAAGTGTACTATGGATAGTAGATATGAGTTTTTTAATGCAAACAATAAAAAACAGCAAGGTAGTAAGTAGTAAAACGGAGCACAAACGATATTGCAATGATGGAAAATGAGGCCTAGGGTGCATACTTTCACTAGTGCAATCTCTCAACAATGCTAACATAGTTGGATCATATGATTATCCCTCAAAGTGCAATAAAGAATCACTCCCGAGTTCCTATTAGCGGAGAACAAAAGATATAAATTGTTTGTAGGGTACGAAATCACCTCAAAGATATTCTTTCCGATCAGTCTATCCTGGAGTTCGTACTAAATAACAGCAAGCTATTCTTTCCGATCGATCTAATCAAGAGTTCGTACTAAAATAACACCATATGATACATATTAACCAACTCTAATGTCACCTAGATACCAAAGTGTCACCGCGAGTACCTGTGAGTTAATTATATGATACGTATCAAACAATTTCAGATTCATAATGCTCAATCCACACAAACAACGAGGGAGACCCCAAAGTTTCTATCGGATAAAAGATAATAAAAACATGCATAAACCCCTATGCATAGATTATCCCAAAGTCACCTCAGGAATCCGCAAGTTGAGCGCCATAACATATATCAAGTGAATCAAAATAATACAGTATTGTCACCACGTGTATTCATATGCAAGACATATATCATGTGTTCTCATATCTGAACATTCAATCCAACAAGACAAAACTTCAAAGGGTAAAGACTCAATTCATCACAACACAAGTGTAGAGAGGGGAGAAATATCATATGATCCATCTATGTTAACAAATCCCATGATACATCAAGATTGTGACATCTCAAGATCGCGCGGGAGAGAGATTGAACACATAGCTACTGGTACAAACCCTCAGCCCCGAGGGTGGACTACTCCCTCCTCATCGTGGTGGCCGCCGGGATGGTGAAGATGGCCACCTGTGATGATTTCCCCCTCCAGAAGGGTACCGGAATGGGCTCCCGATTGGTTTTCGGTGGCTACAGAGGCTTGTGGTGGCGGAACTTTCGACCTAGGGTCTCCCTGAGGGTTTTCGGAATATTTGAGAATTTATAGGGCGAAGAGGGGGTGCGGGAGGCCACCGATGTGGGCACAACCCACCGGGGCACGCCTTGGGGCCCAAGCGCGCCCTGGTGGGTTGTACCCCCTCAGGGCACCCCCCAGATGCTGCTCTGGCCCATTGGTAGTCTTCTGGTCCATAAAAATGCACAAAAAGTTTCACGGTGTTTTGAGAACTTTCATTTCTGCACAAAAAACAACAACCGCGGTAGTTCTATTGAAAATAGCATCAGTCCGAGTTAGTTCCATGAAAATCATACCAAAACCATATAAAATTATTGTAAACATGGCATGAATACTTCATAAATTATAGATACGTTGGAGACGTATCAGCATCCCCAAGCTTAATTCCTACTCGTCCTTGAGTAGGTAAATGATAAAAGAAATAATTTATGAAGTGTGAATGCTAGCAAAGTGCACAAGTTTGATCAATGACAATTTCAATAACTTTTCCTAGCATCATAACAACAATTCTTTCTTATAAAACTTCTCATGTTAAAGTAGCAACCAATTCACATGTTAAGGTTCAAACGATAAATCCCCTTGAAACTCAACAACATATGTTCTCAGTCACCAAGTAATTGCAATTCAACTTATTCAACAGAGTCTAAGTAAGAGCTCCACATACTCAACCATCATATAGCCTTCTATGATTGCTAACACTCACTGCGTACACATGAGCAACTGAACACATACAAAGATAGGGGCTTATCATTTCGCCTCCCAACGTATTCACCTCAAGGGTGATGTCAACAATAATAACTCATGCTACCCATATCCAACTGGATATATGTGCCTAGACCTTTCCTCACCACATGATGCTTGCCAAGAGAAAAAAAGAAAAAGGAATAGAGAAAAACTTTGACTCTTTGCATAAAAGTAAATACTAAAAAGTAAAAGATAGGCCCTTCGCAGAGGGTAGCAGAGGTTGTGTAGTGACCAGACCCCAAACAGTCCGATCTCTGTGCATCAGTGTCATCATGGTGGTTGTTAAACATTGAGAAGGTAATCCCACTCTCAATCCCAATTAAGCTTCATCATTAAACCCAATCAAATTAAATTAAGAGTGATAAGATCCACATGATAATCCAAGAAACTAGATACTCAAAATGTCCATAACCGGGGACACGGCTAACCATGATTAGTTTGTACACTCTGTAGAGGTTTGCGCACTTTTCCCCACAAGACTCAAATACATCCATGGTCGGAGAAACGAGACATAGTCTTTCTGAATTAATAACTCTTTACTTCAGGTGGATAGTTACACCTACTTTCCCTTACATCTGCTAGCCCACCACTGAAAGAGGTCTTGCAACGTACTCAACTATGCTAGAGCCCATAATAGCTTGTGGATGCACACGGAAGTTTCTAGCATGAATAAGCTTATGATCCCTTTGAGCCTGGGTGGTGGTCCATAGGAAAATCACACGGTACCCTGGGATTTCCAAAAATACAGGCAACACTGGGTTCCCCAGATGCCTCAATCCACCCAGATGTGTATTAAAGTAGCCACCTTAAGTTAACCATTAAATAACAATACTCACATCTGTCATGGATACACTCACCCAATCCACGTCTACAAGCATAGCAATGCAATATAAGCAACATAGAAGTAACCCCCAAAGGTTTAATAATAAACAAGACAATAGGTACTACCTCATCTACTTCCCAAAACCCACATGTTAATCAGATCCTAACCATGCAATTGTTTGAGGATTGATCTAATGCAATAAAACTGGGTAGTAAAGAGGTATGATCAAAGTGTTACTTGCTTGCTAATGATCCGTGAAACCTAGAGACTCGTAGTAGCACGCTTCGTACTACGGGTACTCTATCGCAAACAAACAAGAATACAATAAGCACTCAACTAGAAGCACGAGTAAAACTCAAATAAGAGATCTAACCAGAAAAGTTCTACTTAAGAACTCCAGTTTGCAAAAAGAATCAAATCAACCGAAGCAACGAAACTCAAACTGCGAAGGAAACAGGCTTCGTTTACTTATCTGGACTTAAGTCAAATTTTACAGTATCAAAATCTTGTTTAAGTTGGTTAAACAGAAATATGGTTTCGAGATGAAACTCTAGGCACTTGAATCGCCTGATTCCGATAAACGCGCGAAAAGATAAACTAGAACGAAAATCAGGGCAGAAATCACGAACGAAAATAATCGCGAAAAAACCTTGGAAAAAGAAAAACTGACGAACAGGCTAACGAACGAATGTTCGCTGTCTGTGGCTAATGAGTGGACACCATTTGTTAAAACAAACGTACGGACGAATGTCCATTAAATAAATAAACCGGAAATAAAACCAATCTATTCAAAAAAACAAACTAGGGTTTAAATAAAAACCGGTCGGTTTTTACGTAAATCGAAAAAAACCGGCAGCTCCGGATCAGATCGGATCGACAACTCCGGCGACGCGAGGTGGGGCTTCGGGGCGGCGGCGGTGGCGGGGTGGTGTGGCGGCGGCGGCGAAGTGCGGTGCGGGCGCGGGGCGGCGCGAGGCAGGCGGCGGTGCGGCGGCTCTGCGGTGGCAGCTGCGGGCGATGCTGCTGCTGCGGTTTGGGGTGGCAACGTGGGGGCGGGGCGGCGGCTTATAAGAGGGGAGGGGCAGGGTCGGCTTGGGGGAGGGGCAACCGAGGCGGCGGCGGTCTCCCGGGCACGGGCGCGCGAGCGAGGCGGAGGCCGGCTGGGCTTTCGGCCCGGTCGGTCCGAAGCGATTTTTTTAAAAGGATTCCGCCGAAACTTAAATAAATCCTAGAAAAATAAATAAAAATCAAAAAATGCCAACACAAATTTTCGCCATCTAAATAAAATATTTAGAACAAGATGAACATTTTCTTGGCCTAAAAATGCAATTTTGAAAACGTGCAATTTTTCTACTTCAAATAAAATTGCTATAAAATCCAAATAAAATATTAAATTTATTTTAATATTTTTCCTATAATATTTCATTTATTTTGGAGAAGTCATTTTATCTCCTCTCATATATTTTTATTTTAGAAATATTAGGAAGGAAAAATAATCAAAACCAATTGATCCTCTTTTCAAAATTTGAGAAAAACTCAAATATGAAAATAACGAAATCCCCAACTCTCTCCGTGGGTCCTTGAGTTGCGTAGAATTTCTAGGATCAAGCCAAAATGCAAATAAAATATGATATGCAATGATGATCTATTATATAACATTCCAAATTGAAAATTTGGGATGTTACAAACCTACCCCCCTTAAGATGAATCTCGCCCTTGAGATTCAGGTTGGCTAGAAAATAGGTGAGGGTGATCCTTCCGTAGGTCTTCCTCTCGCTCCCAGGTGGCTTCATCTTCGGTATGGTGGCTCCACTGAACTTTGCAGAACTTGATAACTTTGCTGCGCGTGACTCGGCTGGCAAACTCGAGAATCTTGACTGGTTAAATCACTATCCAACTGAATCGCTTCCAGTGGCATTGTATCTCTTAGAGGAATATCAGCCATCTCTACGTGGCACTTCTTCAGCTGGGAAACCTAGAACACATCGTGAACTCCTGACAATCCTTCGGGCAACTCCAACTTGTAAGTAACTTCTCCCATACGTTCCAAAACTTTGTATGGTCCCACAAAACATGGTGCTAAATTTCCCTTAACTCCAAAGCGCTCAACACCTCGAAGTGGGGACACTCGCAGATAAACTCTGTCTCTGACTTCGTAAACTGTCTCCTTGCGTTTAGAATCCGCATAGCTCTTCTGCCTGGACTGGGCTACCTTGAGTCTATCACGAATCAGCTTGACCTTCTCTTTGGACTCTTTAATCAAATCTGGCACAAACAACTGATGGTCTCCAACTTCATCCCACAACAACGGTGTCCTGCACCTCCTTCCGTACAAAGCTTCAAAAGGGGCCACCTTCAAACTGGATTGATAACTGTTATTGTAAGAGAACTCTGCATATGGCAAATTGTCGTCCCAACTAGATCCATAATCTAGCGCACAAGCTCTCAACATGTCCTCCAGAATCTGATTGACTCTCTTGGTCTGTCCATCTGTCTGTGGATGAAAGGTTGTACTGAACTCTAGCCTGGTACCCAAAGTTTCATGCAACTGATTCCAGAACTTTGAGGTAAACTGGGTTCCTCTATCTGATACAATGGTCCTCGGAACTCCATGCAGACATACGATCCTGGTCATATATATCTTTGTCAACTTAGCGCTGGTGTAAGTGGTCTTCACTGGGATGAAATGAGCTACCTTCGTCAATCGATCGACTACAACCCATATCGAGGCATAGCCTGAGCGAGTCCTGGGCAATCCCGTGATAAAATCCATGCCTAGCTTATCGCACTTCCATTCGAGTATCAACAATGGTTGTAGCAAACCTGCTGGCTTTCGATGCTCTGCCTTCACTCTCTAACATACATCACAAACTGCTACATAATCCGCAATATCCTTCTTCATTCCGGTCCACCAGAAACTGTCCTTCAAATCCAGATACATCTTGGTATTTCTTGGGTGAATCGAATATGGCGAGTCATGGGCCTCCTGCAGAATCAACTTCCTGATCTACGGATCATTAGGCACATAAACGCGGTCCTCAAACCATAAGGTATCATGTTCATCCTCACTAAATCCCTTAGCTTTTCCTTAGCTCATCTTTTCCTTTATTTTGGCAATCTCCTTGTCAGTCTTCTGAGCTTCTCTGATCTTATCCATCAAAGTAGACTGAATCTCCAATACTGCTACGTAGCCTCTCGGAACTATCTCCAAACATAGCTCGTGAAGATCCTCTGCTAACTCCTTGGGTAACTCTCTGGTCAGGAGTGTGTTGACATGGCTCTTGCGGCTCAACGCATCGGCTACTACGTTAGCCTTTCCTGGATGATAATGCAACCTCATATCATAATCCTTAATGAGCTCCAACCATCTCCTTTGCCTGAGATTCAGTTCCTTCTGTGTGAAGATATACTTCAAGCTCTTATGATCCGTGTACACCTCACAATGGTTTCCGATTAGAAAATGTCTCCATGTCTTCAACGCATGCACTACGGCTGCTAACTCCAAATCATGTGTAGCATAGTTCAACTCATGGGGCTTAAGTTGTCATGAGGCATAAGAAACAACTCTTCCCTCTTGCATAAGCACTGCTCCAAGTCCTCGACGAGAAGTGTCACAATATACTTCATAATCCTTGCGCTGATCTGGCAGAATCAACACTGGTGATGTAACCAAACGTTTCTTCAACTCCTGGAAACTGGCCTCACATTCCTCAGTCCATTTGAATTTGGTGTCCTTCTTCAACAACTTCTTCATGGGCTTTGCAATCTTCGAGAAATTCTCAATGAACCTCCGGTAGTATCCTGCGAGTCCAAGAAAACTCTGGATCTCTCCAACTGACATTGGTGCATCCCAATTTGTCACAGTGACAACTTTGGTGGGGTCTACTGCTATTCCTTCTCCAGATATAACATGTCCGAGGAATCCAACTTCCTTCAACCAAAACTCACACTTGCTGAACTTGGCATATAACTGATATTCTCTTAGCTTCCCAAGTACCAAACGCAAATGCTCCTTATGCTCCTCTTCATTCTTCAAGTAGACCAGAATATCATCAATGAACACCAGAACGAACTTATCCAAAAACTCCATAAACACCTTGTTCATCATGTTCATGAAATAGGCAGGTGCGTTAGTCAGATGAAATGACATAACGGTATACTCATATAGCCCGTACCTTGTGGTAAAAGCTGTCTTAGGTATATCATGCTCTCGAATCTTCAACTGGTAGTATCCTGGTCGCAGATCGATCTTGGAAAATACTTTAGCTCCTTACAACTGATCAAACAAATCATTGATCATCAGCAGTGGGTACTTGTTATTGATCGTTACTTCATTCAATCCTCGATATCAACAACCATCCTCAATGATCCATCCTTCTTCTCCACAAGAAGTACTGGTGATCCCCAAGGTGACGAACTTGGGCGAATATAGCCTTTATCCAGTAACTCCTTAATCTGCTTCTTAATTTCCTCCAAATCCTTTGCGGGCATCCTGTACGGTCTCTTAGATATTTGGCCCTGTGCCTGGCAAAAGCTCAATCAAAACCTCAATGTCTCTATCCGGTGGCATGCCTGGCAACTCTTCTGGAAATACGTCAGGAAAATCCTTCACCACTGGTACTTCCTCCTGTACAACTCCTGATAAGGAATACACTTGAGTCCTCTTTGGCATATGCCGGGAACATACTTAATCCTTCTTCCTTCTGGGGTGGTGAGCAAAATCGACTTACTGGTGCAATCGATGTTTCCTCCATACATCGATAGCCAATCCATACCCAGAATCACATCCAAACCTTGCGACTCCAAAATTATCAACTCTGAGGGGAAAACAAGCCTACCTATGGTCAATGGCATCTGAAAACATCCTTGGCTTGCCATATACTCCGCTCCTGGCGAGCTTACTAACATAGGTGTTCTATGAACTTTGGTGGGCAGTTTATACTTATCCACAAATCCCCTTCATATGTATGAATGCGATGCACCAGTATCAAAAAGAACGATTGCAGTAAATGACTTAACCAAAATCTTACCTATTACTGCATTTGGCTGGGCTTCAACCTCCTCCATGTTAACGTGGTTCACCAGTCCCCTGTTGAAAGGGTTCGGCTTCTTCCTAGAGCTTCCATTGCCATTTCCATTTTTAGCTTCAGGACATTCATTGGCATAATGTCTAGTCTTCTGGCACTTGTAGCAAGTAATGTGGCTCAGATCCTTCTTGGCGGGCGTTGCTGGGTTGGAACTGTTATGTCCGTTGCTTCCTCCATTACCATTCCCATTCCTGCGGCCACTATGGTTGTGTGAACTTCCTCCATTGTGATTGTGACCTCCATGGTTATGCTAAAACGGTCCTCCCGACTTCGGGGTAAAATGAGGCTTCTCCTGAGCTCCAGAATTGTACTTCCCTTGTCCATACTTCCTCTTGCGGTTGTCAATCTATTGTTGCTTCCCTTCAATCATGAGAGCTCTGTCACTACTAGGAAAAGGCCTACTAATGGCGCACCAGTTTTTCCTACTAATGGCGCATTACCAGTGTGCCATTAGTATCTGGTATACTAATGGCGCACCAGCAGTGAGCCACTAGTATGTAACACCATGCGCCATTAGTGTGCCTCTCGGGGGGCCATATGTAAGCATGTGCTTTGTCATACTAATGGCGCATTCTATGGTGATGCGCCATTAGTATCCTTTGGCATACTAATGGCGCACCTGGTGGTGATGCGCCATTAGTATGAATATTTGTTTTTTTTACTTTTCTGATTTTTGCACAGGTTACAAAATATATTATTGGACAGAATATAGACAGCAGCACACAGCAACATCAGATTCATCGAATACAATAGAAGATTAGTCTCTGAATACAATTCATCATATTAGTCTCCGAATTCAAAAGACCGAACAAAGATAAAACATTACAAGTCTCAAGACCGCGAGTATCGAGTTTGTCTTCACATTACAAGTCGATATCAATCATCTAAACTACCATCACATAGAAGAGAGTTGCGGTCATCACGATGAGCATCATTGCGATCAAACTGGTCTTCATCCGGTTCCTCCAACGCTCCCTCCTCTCTCCCGCTAGATAGCGGGCGTATCTAGATTCGGCCTCCGCCCTAGTGGTGTACCCTTTGTAACTGTTACCGCTGAAACGGTGAACCTGTCTCCAACACTCATCCCAGTCGTCGTAGACTCCGGGAACCTTACCCTTGTACACGACATACGACGGCATCTCTATGCACAAGCCAAACAACAGACAATACATAAGCAATATGTAAGTATGCAAAAAAAGGATCGCAAGAGAAAAGCAAGACATTAATAGCACGATTCATGGTCCTACTAATAAATAGCATCGATTACATCTAAGTTGAACGACTGTCCAAACCAAAGAGACATACGAATTCATTAAAGTTTAATTACAACATGAGCCAATCAATGTTTCAGAACTACACATCACTACTTTCGACTCGACTCATCGGACAGGAGCGTGGATGAAGCCGCCGTCTGTCGTGATGGTCATGAAATCGCGGTCGTTGTCACCCTCCATTTGTAGTGTTCCATCTATCTCATTGTTGGACGGTTGATATCTGAGGAAGAACTGCCCTGAGGTATGAAGGACATCTTGATGGATGATGTCCACAAACTCCGACTGGATGCGAAAGAATTCTTGTCTGAGGTCCGCGTCCTGGATTGCCGACAAGTTTGCGGCCCAATCCTTGAGATTATCTGGTAGCGGAAGGTGATGATGGTCCCTTACGATCGCCCGCATGTGATGAAGGGCGTAGTAGGCATCCTTCTGACCGCCAGGCGGCTGCTTGACGCAGCAGAACTTCGTATTGTGTGAGAACATGTGCTTGCCGTACTTATGAACTGCCCTAGTGAAGGTGCCTCCAGATTTGGCGTAGCCGGGGAGAACATCATCAAGAACTTTCTTGACATTTGTGTAGTCTATCTTGGAGTTACGGTTCGGGTTGAAATACGTGTCCATGGAATATTTCGGGCTTAAGAGGATGAGTGTGCAATGTGTGTCACTGCACAGAACACAGAATGTTAGAAAAAAAAAGAACGATCGAAATCTAAGAAATCATATGTTACGGGGCGGTTAAGGGATGACTTACTCGGGAAAGTAAGCCACAAGGAAGTTATCCTGATCTGGGTTTGCCAGAATGACGCCTTCGACGTGTGAACTCACAACTTGGCGGTCCCCAGTGCTGCTCAAGTGCTTGGCACGCATGTAGAAGGGGTCAACTATCACGATGTCCGGGGTCTTGTCTCTAATGATCCGCATCTCCATACTCAGCGAAAAGAACCGAACGAAGGTGTAGTGCAGCGGATGAAGGTTAAACATAGCAAAGATGTCATCAAACTGCAGGACGATCATACCCCCGATGTCGCCATCCACAAAGCCCTTGCCCTCTGGCACCTTTGCCATGAAAACCGGGTATGCCACATCATTCTCTCTGAGACGCCGCTTCTCCAAAGAAAGAACACTATCGTGCAGACTCCGCATAGCACCGATTGCAGCATTGAGCATATTTGGCGGTAGCATCGCCCTACCCGCCACATGCACCCTCCTCGAGATATCCTTAGGTGAAGGTGGCCCGTCCTGAGCACGGATTGAACTCGGTGCCGGCTGGCTCGCACCGGCGCCCTTGTTAGTCTTTCGTTTCCGTCCCTTCTTCTTGATCTCCTGTAATGGGACCGAGTTCTGCTCACAGACCGCCTTCTTGAGCGTGTTGGGGCTGATAATATTTCGCACCTTAGCTATCTGAGGCTCGGTGAAGGCGGGAGCTGGAGGCGTCTCCTGAGCACTGAACGCCAGACGATGCTTGTTGCAATTGGATTTCTCCGCCGTACCAGCTAGATTGCGGTCGTCTTGGTTGGGTTCTTAAGAAAGAGGTCCGCAGAACTCGTCAGCGTACCCATGTTCGGCAAAGTACTTATCGACTTTGGTAAATGTACCATCATCGTTGTCGTCGTCGTCGTCCGGATCCTGTGCCATAGGGCTGTCCGGATCCTGTGCCATAGGGATGTCCGGCATAGGGACGTCCGGCAGGTCCGGTAGCATTGCGGCGTTCTTGCCATGGCTTGGCGCCGGCACGACTGGCGGTCTTGTCCGTGGGGTGGTGTCCCCCGCCCCCAAACGAATCTGGCTCTTCGGCCAAAGCAGGGGCCAGTTTACACAGGCACTGAGGGTCATCTCATCTTCTTCATCGGCCCCAGCGGGTCGAATCGGAGGTAACAGCTCGTCGCAGCCTGGCAGCACCCGGACCACTTCAACCCTATACATTGTGGGTGGCATCAGATTACTGTGGAACATGGGGTTGCCCGGTTGAACGATTATGCCCTTGGCGACATCGACCAACTCGGCACCCACGAAGTGCAGAAGAGTGCAAGGAATGTCAGCGGCGCCCTGCGAAAACATGTAGGGCGTCAGGGATGCCCAGTCAAAGGCAAGGAGATGAAGTCATCGGTCGAGAGGCTTAGTTACCGTGATGCCATCGAGCTCGGCTAATGTCGAGGCACCGCCAACGGCGGGCGTGCAACTGACGGAGGGGGCGCTTGCTGGCGAGGTGCCGGCCGGCGTACACCCGGGTGCATTAAGCTCCAATGCCCGCGCCGGCGCCGGAGACACGAATACCGCCTCCGCCGGAGACACCAATGGCGCCGCCGGAGACACCAATGGCGCCGCCTGCGCGTTGTGCGAGTTGTTGGCCGTGAAGCTGGGAACCGGGGGAGGCCCCTGTTGGCCGCCCGCAATCCACATCGTCAGCCCATGAATCAACGTAGGCACCATGGTGTTGAGCTTCATTCCCAGTTGTTGTTCCACTTGCTCTTGGACAAGCTCTAGAATCCGCGCCACTTGTGCCTTGAGTGCTTCAACCTCGCGAGTCTAGCTTTCCGAGCTAGTCTTTTTCTCCTTCCGCCCACCAGCGGTATAGTATGACGACCATTTTGTGTACAAGCCTTTGCCGGCCACACGACCAGATGACATCGGCTTACTGAGCTTATCCTTGTTTTTCATTACGTTCAACGCCCTATTTAAAGGGGTGTCGAAAGGGGAGCTCTGAGACGACCCTGCGCTACTGCTTTCAGTGTCCTGCGGAAGGAACGTGAACCATTTAGAAATATTGGGGATTAATTAGAGTGCAACCATATTGAGCTAATTACGCGGGGGTGTATTCCTTACCAGAACAAGCTCAAGCGCCCTGGTCTTCGGATCCGTGGTAAGCTCCTTTATTATCGGGTCCTCCTTGTACCGGGCCCTGACAAAGTTCCTGGTCTGCTTGTCACCACTGTATTTCTCGAAGCGGGGCGGTAGGCCTTGCTCGGCACGCTTCGCGTCCTCCTTGTCCCATATAGACTCCTCCACTCTGTAACCGTCGGGACCGAGTTTGTGTTCCCCTAAGTTCAACTCCCGCATTTCTTTCCCCCACTGACTTGATTCGGAGGTTGCGCTGCTCTCGCACTTGATCTTGAACTCCTTGTACTCATCTTCGCTCATCAAAGATATTTCGCCTTGATCTTCTCATAACTATCACCTTTATCAATCATTCTCTTCACCGCGCTTCTCCAAGTAGACAGTGTCGTGCTCATCCTCGTGAGGGCGGCACTGTTCACTTTATTCCCTGAGAGGCGTGTGTTTTCAAATTCGGCGGGGAACTTGTATCATTTGTGCAGCTTCGTGAAGAGGAGGTTGCGCAAATTCCCGTGGTCCTTATGCCTAAGGTTATCGGTGTTGATCGAGACGGTCCTTCCTTTGCTTCTTCGGTTGGCTGCCATCTGTGTGTGCGCCGCCATCATCAGTGGTGGCATCCTCGGCGACACCATCAATGGTGTCATCCCCCACGCCAATAGGGGTTGTGTAGTCAGGATCAGTGTCTTCTGCAGCGTCCTCATAGCGGTGAGGTTGTTCCTCCATCTCCAGGGACAGCTCCCAGAATTTCTTGCTGCCCGAACCGCCGGCCTCATCGTGGTTGGCCATGTTTCGCTCTAAATAGGAAAACAGTTTGGTCAAAAAGTTGGTTATTGTCAAGGAACAAGATCATGGTCTCATCATTTAGGGTTTGTCGACACCGAGGCATCCTAAAAGCTAAGCTTTTATCATTTAGGGTTTGTCAACGCCGAGGCACCCTAAAAGCCTAAGCGTACATCATTTAGGTTCTCATTGACACCGAGGCATGCGGAGCAGCCAAGTTAAATTTTCATCATTTAGGGTTTATCGATGCCGACCCTAGGTTGGGCCCAATCACTTGGCACTAATCACTTGGCTCTATTGCCACCTATGTTGGGTTTATCATCTAGGGTTTATCGATGCTAAGGAGAATTCTAAGTTGGGCCTAATCACTTGGCGGGGCAGTTGATCCTACTTAACTAAGTACTAAGATACCCCGGCCCATGCATTAGTCGCAAGTACCCCATATGTCCTATTTTTAGCAAAGCCATGCTAAAATTCACGGAAAATTTCAGCATGACCTTTGCTAAAAATAGGACATATGGGGTACCCGAATTTGCCGGAACGGAAGTTAATCGACATTCCGGCAAACTCAAGGGCCTCTCGGGGTACCTGCAAATTCATCACGACACAATGGTCGGAGACAAAACCCAGCAAACTAGCAAGATGATCATCATCTTTGCAAGACAGTAGCTCATGTTTTTGACAGTAGCCTCTGAAGAAAATAGCATTGCAACATTCAAGAACATGAGAGACAAAACTCTATTTTCATGACAGAACATGCTCAGGGCTTCAATTTGAAATACTACTGGAAGATAACTAACTAAAAATATGTGGAAGTGGAGCATTACTACTCTTCATTTTTAGTAACAACAATACATATATAGCAATTGGAAGCAAACAGATGTACACATAAGATAAAAATGTAGTGCTGAAAGTTTAATGCTTACAAAAGACTTGCTGAAATAGTGAAAAATATGGAGTCACCAAGCTGGCTAAGAAACTCCCAAAGTCCACTAGCAAATCCAAGATATAATCCTGTTACACACATCATAACAATTTAAGATAATTAGGATAAGGATAGTAGGAAATGAAAAAGAAAGAGCTCAAAAAACAATCACAACAGAAAAATAATAAAAACCTAGTCCTAGAAGAAAATAAATCCTAAAAGAAAAGAAATCCTAAAATCTGGAGCAACTCCTAGCAGTAGTAGTCCAACTAGATGGCCACCACTACTACTCCTATCACTAGAGTAATTTAGGTACACCCAACAGACCTTAAAATACTACTTCATCAATGATAACTCACATGGTACAAAAGAAGTTGAGTGGACCAAGTTACAAATCCAACAAGATTCTAGGATGTGAACCAAATGATTTGCCAATAGAAGGTAACAATGATATTGCAGGAATAGACCTTCCTAAAATAGGAATGATAATCTACTGTCAATAACCATTGAATAAAACAGATTGACCAACAAAATCTAAAAGGACACCTGCCTATCAGATTCAAACAGTTTATCATTTTCTAAAGCCATAAGCACAACAATCATGATCAGAACTAACACTACTTCAGACAAATAACCAATTAAGCGCCAAAAAAGCAAATAAACACTAATCAGCAGGCACTCTCCTGCTACAGCTAACCAAAATCTGCTAGCCATTGACACAAGACAACATAATAAACAAGTCAAACACTACATCATAGCCACCATGCAATATCTTCAGAAAGTTTGAGCACTACAATTCTCACAAGATCTGCAATAGGTCAGGTAAAGACAGTGATGACCAAGTTGTAA
Source organism: Triticum dicoccoides (assembly GCF_002162155.2). Taxonomy (NCBI): domain Eukaryota; kingdom Viridiplantae; phylum Streptophyta; class Magnoliopsida; order Poales; family Poaceae; genus Triticum; species Triticum dicoccoides. The sequence continues at coordinate 276,502,406 of NC_041383.1, forward strand.
CTACTTGAACAATTAGTGGACAAGATATTCACAACATAAAGGTTGTGCACCTCAAATATATAAATCACATGGTATACAAATAATGCATAAAAGAAAGCTAACAATGGCATAGCATGGTTAATAAGGCCAACGATTTACCTACCAGCATCCTTTGAAGGAAGGATAAGGACCCAAATAATCAGTACTAATACATAGGACAGTAGTTCAACAATTCTATCAAGAAATCATAACAGAGCACTAATTCCTTAGTCATCGTCCAGGAACACTACTAAACAATTTATAAGGACCAAAAACAATATGCGGGAGCACCAATTTGTGTGACCAAATGGTAGCTACATGTATGGCAATTATGAATTTCTTGACCGGTTTTGATAGCAACATGTAGGACCATGCAAAATAATTTTCCTAGACTTGTCTTAACAACATGTGATTTGCGCGCATCTATCTATAATGGCCATTACTTATATCTCTATCTGAGAAACCTTAGGAACCCTATGGTTAATTGAAGATAAGCATGGCAGGAATTGAAGGTATGGCAGCAAATTGACAACGAGAAGCAGCAGCCGCATGACGGCGGCGGCGGCAACGCACGAGCACGTGGGGCCTGGCGTCCGCGCATGAGCGCGCGGGAAAGGCGGCCGCAAGAAGCAGCAGAAGCAGCACGATGGGGCGGCAGTGGCGAGCTCCTGCTCCTAACCCTAGGTCGCCGCCCCGTGGGGGCATGGGGATGAGCGGGGGAGAGAGGGAGGGAGGGACAAAGACTAACCGTCGTCGATGAGCAGCAGCCGCACGGGGAGGCTCGCGCCGCCAACAAGGAGCGCGTCCGACGAGGCTAGCCGCTGTCGAGGGGCAGCTCCGACGAGAGAGATTTGGTGGTGGCGGGGAGGTCGCGGGCTCGAGGGGGAGGAAGGGGAGAGGGAGGCGGCGGGGGCGCGTGGGCGGCTGCGGCATAGTGGGTCGGGGCAGCGGCAGCGGCGGCGTGGTGGAGGGAGGGACCAGGGAAGGAGCGGCGCGGTGGATCGAGGGAGAGGAATCTGGCGAGGGAGAGGGAATGGGGGATCGGGCGAAGGGGTAAACATCGTTACCCCGGAGTTCTGATAACCATCGCTCTTCATGTCCTTGTTCTTGGTGTAGAATGTGTAGCTGCTGATATCGTACGCCACATAGGTCATCAGGTTGTGATGGCGCCCTGTGACAAGGCGAATATGAGTTGTTCTTCCGCAGAAGAATCCTCATGTAAAGGGTACGACAGAAGCTTCTGCTTGAACCAACGCGTGAAACATGAGTTGTGCTCTTTGATTATATCTCCGTCCGTCCTCTGTTGGCCTCGGTCATTGTACGTCTTCTCAATACGAGTCGACCCTCGAAGTCGACATGCATTTTGCGGCGACCCTCACGGTGACCCCATCTAGCGAGCCTGCCGAGGTGCCTGTTGACGGGCAGACCAACGGGGTTCTCGATGCCTAGATAATTCATGTAGTAGGAGATGCACTCTTCGGTCAGAAAGCCCCTGGCTATACTTCCCTCTGGACGTGACATGTTGCGAACGCATCCTTTGATGACACCATTCATCCTTTCGAACGGCATCATGCTGTGCAGGAACGTCGGCCCGAGTTGGATGATATCCTCCACGATATGGACCAGCAGATGCACCATAACGTCGAAGAATGCGGGCGGGAAGTACATCTCAAGCTCGCATAGTATCACCATGATCTCTTCTTGTAGCCTTCTGAGTTGCCTCACGCCACTCGACTTCCGAGAGATGACATCTAAAAAGTTGCATAGGCCAAATAGCGTTTCACGAACGTGCGTGTCCATGATCCCACGGATTGCAACTGGAAGTATCTGCGTCATCAGCACGTGACAGTCGTGAGACTTCATCCCGCTGAACTTCTGCTTCGCTGGGTCTAGGTAACTGCTTATCTTCCCTGCATAACCGTAAGGAAGTTTTACTCCTACGAGGCAGGTGAAAAACTGCTCGATCTTCTCCTGACTTAGAGTGAAGCACGCGGGAGGGTAGCCATTTCCGGTCTTCTTGGCCTTTTTGCCTTTGCGACGACTTTCTGTGTCCTGCTTCGCCTCATCATCATCATCATCATTAGCGTGAAGCTCCTGCCTAATGCCCATTGATTTCAAGTCTGCCCTTGCTTTCGGCCCATCTTTGGTCCTCTCTGGCATGTTGAGCAGGGTACCAAGCAGACTCTCGCACACATTCTTCGTGATATGCATGGAATCAAGGCTGTGAGGCACACGGTGGATCTTCCAGTACGGCAAGTCCCAGAAAACATTTAAAGGATTCCGTCGAAACTTCAATAAATCCTAGAAAAATAAATAAAAATGCCAAAACAAATTATCACCGTCTTAATAAAATATTTAGAACAAGATGAACATTTTCTTGGCCTAAAAATGCAATTTTGAAAACGTGCAATTTTCTACTTCAAATAAAATTGCAATAAAATCCAAATAAAATATTAAATTGATTTTAATATTTTTCCTCTAATATTTCATTTATTTTGGAGAAGTCATTTTATCTCCTCTCATATATTTTTATTTTAGAAATATTAAGAAGGAAGAATAATCAGAAGCAATTGATCCTCTTTTTAAAATTTGAGAAAAACTTAAATATGAAAATAACGAAATCCCCAACTCTCTCCGTGGGTCCTTGAGTTGCGTAGAATTTCTAGGATCAAGCCAGAATGCAAATAAAATATGATATACAATGATGATCTATTATATAACATTCCAAATTGAAAATTTGGGATGTTACAGGTTGCCATGCGCTTATTTGTTTGTATGCTCAGCCCCTTATTACAAAATAATGTCACATTATATTGCCCCTTGTGATAGCAACCTTTATTATGCAGTTTGCCGCTTTTATTCTTCGCCATCACAAGTTCGTACAACGCTCAATTTTCTCTTGCACTAAATGATCTAACACTTTTAGAAGCAATTTTTATTGCCTTATTGCACCGATGACAACTTACTTGAAGGATCTTACTCAATCCATAGGTAGGTATGGTGGACTCTCAAAACAAGATTTGGGTTTAAGGGTTTTTGGATGCAAAAGTAGTATCTCTACTTGGTGCGAAATTTTTGGCTAGCAAAGATAGGGGGCAAGCACCACATGTTGAAGGATTTATGAAAATATAACTTCTATGTGAATATGAACAAACATAAACCATTATGTTGTCTTCTTTGTCCAATGTCAACAATTTTGGCATATAATATTTTGATGGGGGCTCACAATCACAAAAGATTTCCAAGATAGTGTATTTGCATGTGAAAGTTCTCTTCCTTCTACTAATCACTCGTGAATTGCTCGTATGACCAATATTGTGATTGTCAAGCCTCAAAAGATTTCACTTTCTAAACCCAATGTGAAGCTACCACTAGGCATGATATGAACATATAATTTCAACTTCACTACATTCAATTTATTCAACAATTTACTCATAGGATATAAGTGAAGCACAAGAGTAAATGACAAACTACTCCGAAAAGATATAAGTGAAGATCATGCGAATAGTTATGTAAATGGGTGGCTATTTGAGGACTTTCTTTTATTTAAAACTTTCAGATCTAAGTAATTTATTAAAACAGCAAGCAAAAACAAAATAAAATGACATCCTAAGAATAGCACACATCATGTGAAGAAGCAAAAACTTAGGCTCAACCGATACTAACTGATAATTGTTGAAGAAGAAAGGTAGGATGCCTACCGGGGCATCCCCAAGCTTAGATGCTCGAGACTTATTGAAATATAAATTTGGGATGCCTTGGGCATCCCCAAGCTTGATCTTTTGTTTCTCCTTAATTCCTCTCATATCACGGTTTCCTTAAATCTCAAAAACATCATCCACACAAAACTCAACAAGAAGTCGTGAGATAAGTTGGTATAAACCAATGCAAAAGACCTTATCATTCTCTAGTGTAGGAAATCACAAAAATTATTATTCAACATTGCATACTAAATTCCTCTTCATATTTAATACACCTATCCTCAAATAGAATCATTAAACAAGCAAACATATGCAAACAGTGCAAACATAACAGCAATCTGCCGAAACAGTACACTCTCTAAAGAATGCAAGAGTATCAATACTTCTTAAACTCCCAAGATTATGAAAATCTACCAAACTGTAGAGAATTTATCAGAGATTATTGTGCAAAAAGTTTCAACATTTTATCACATTCTAACTTTTCTAGGGAATTTTTGCAACAGCGATAAACTTTCTGTTTTGAAACAGCAACATGTATACTTGCAAAATAAGCATCGCAAAGGCTATCATTGACATATTTATTGAGACAAAGAATGCAAAACATTATTATAAATAACAGCAAGCAAATCCTAACGAATTAAATTGACAGTCCTAGCAAAACACCTATCATGTGACAAATGAAAACATAGCTCCATGTGAGGTTACAGGCAATGTTGGAGACGCAAGAGGGGATGCCTTCCGGGGCATCCCCAAGCTTAGTTGCTTGGATCTTCCTTGAATATTACCTTGGGGTGACTTGGGAATCCCCAAGCTTAGGATCTTTTCACTTATTATTCTCCTCATATAGACATCTCATCCAAAACTTGAAAACTTCAATCACACAAAACTTAACGGAACTTCGTGAGATAGGTTAGTATGATAAAGAGCAAACCATTTCACTTTGGTACTGTCAAAGACAAGATTCATAATTGTTTCCACACTATTCCTACTGTAGAATATCATTTCCACAATTTATATTGAGCAATATAAGCCATATAAACAAGGAAACAAGCAAACCATGCATTGAAAACAGAATCTGTCAAAAACAGAACAGTCTGTAGTAATCTGTACTCAAACCATACTTCTACTACTCAAAAAATTATGAAAAAATTAAGAACACGTGATAAATTTGAACATTAATCTTATTCAAAAAGAATCAACTCAAAATCACTCTTATGTTAAAAAGGAGAGTTATTTTCGTGAGCGCAAAAGTTTCTGTTTTTCAGCAAGATCAAATTAACTATCACCCAACATGATGCCAAAGGCTTTACTTGGCACTTTACTGAAACAAAAACAATAAAACATGATTACTATAGTAGAATAATCATGTGAACACAGAAAAACAGTAGATAAAAGTGTTGGGTTGTCTCCCAACAAGTGCTTTTCTTTAATGCCTTTTAGCTAGGCATGATGAGTTCAATGATGCTCGCATAAAATATAAAGATTGAAACATAACAAGAGCATCATGAATCATAAGTTCCTCTCTCATAATAATTTTAAGTAGCATCATGAATAGATTTATCCATATAACAATCACATAAAGAATTCTTTTCATGATCCAAAAGCATAGAAAATTTATTACTCTTTATGTCATACATGTCATCATAATAATCATCATAAGTAGCAACTTTGTCTCATTATAGTAAATTGAAACCTCTTCCAAAATAGTGGATGTATCACTAAATAAAGTCATGACCTCTCCAAATCCACTTTCATCAATATTTTAATAAGATTCAACACCCTCCAAAATAGTGGGATCACTACTACCTAGAGTTGACACTCTTCCAAACCCACTTTCATCATTCTAATCATCATAAATAGGAAGCATGTTATCATCATAATAAATTTTCTTATCGAAAGTAGATGAAATCAAAGGATCATATTCATTATGCAAAGCATCCCTAGGCTTAGGATGAGCATTATTTTCAGCAAATAAATCTTCAAACATTCCATACTCATCAAACATAGCATCCCCAAGCTTGTCGTTTTGCATATCATCATAATCATTCTTATCAATAGCATGAATGGCACCTATAGTATAGCAAACATTATTATCATATTCTTCCAAGCAAGTGCCAAAACGATTTCCAAGATAATAAAAGACATCATTGTCTTCCCAAGCATAATCACTACAACAAGTAGTAGGCATCACAAAATCATACTCAATATCATCATCCACCATCAACATATTTCATTCACTTTCATGAGGCACAATGGTGATAGGAGCAATGTTACTTGGGAGAGTTACCTTTTTACATCTACTTTTTCTTCTTTTCTTTTTCTTCTTCACCACCTCACGTGTGGGTTTAATCAATTTTTTTGAGCTTCTTGTTGAAGAGATTGATTGGATAGGAAGCTCCTCCTCGTTACATGATTCATCATAGGAAACACTAGGTGGGTATTGGGAAATATTTTCCCTTTCATTAGTACTCTCTTCATACTCCATTTGTTTTCTGGTCTTTAGATAGTTGGCAATATAAGGACTCTCAATGCAATTTTCTGCACAAAACATATAAATTTCCTCTAGATCAAAATCAAGAAATCTATTGAGATTAAATTTTGGAATGCCCTTAGTTATATGTTCCATTTCTTCATACCCCAAAAGAAGACTAAGCTCTTTATGATGCTCAAGGGTAATGAAGTTATCACAATTTTTGGACACAATTTTATCATGAAACAAATAGCATTGGAGATTTAATGACCACGTTCATTGCCAAGTTCACAAGGATGGCGAGAAATATTAAATCTTTCAGCACAATCATCTAGCCTCTCTTGCAACTTTTTCATTTCTAAATATTTATGCCTCTTACAAAATATGTCTTCCCCTTTTGGTGTGCTTTTTCACTCCCAATTCACTCCGCAAAAATTGAAATTATTAGGGGAGACATCATTATCATGGCTAGTACAATCATCATTAGCATTTTGGATATTCAAAGAATTCATACTAACAACATTGCAATCATGCTCATCTTTCATGCCAATTATTTTATTAAATTCTTCTTCTATGAATTTAGCACAATTTTCCGAACCATCATTTTCAAGAAAGATATTCTAAAGCTGATCAATAATATGATGCAACCTCAGTTCCGTTCTTTACGAGTTTTCTTTTATAAACCAAACTAGTGATAAAACAAGAAACTAAAAGATTTGCTTGCAAGATCTAAAGATATACCTTCAAGCACTCACCTCCCCGGCAGCGACGCTAGAAAAGAGTTTGATGTCTACTGCGCAACTTTATTCTTGTAGACTCATGTTGGGCCTCCAAGCGCAGAGTTTTGTAGGATAGTAGCAATTTTCCCTCAAGTGGATGACCTAAGGTTTATCAATCCGTGGGAGGCGTAGGATGAAGATAGTCTCTCTCAAGCAACCCTGCAATCAAATAAAAGAAATCTCTTGTGTCCCCAACACACCCAATACAATGGCAATTTGTATAGGTGCACTAGTTTGCCGAAGATATGGTGGTAAAAGTGTACTATGGATAGTAGATATGAGTTTTTGTAATGCAAAAAATAAAAAAACAGCAAGGTAGTAAGTTGTAAAACGGAGCACAAACGGTATTGCAATGATGGAAAATGAGGCGTAGGGTGCATACTTTCAATAGTGCAATCTCTCAACAATGCTATCATAGTTGGATCATATGATTATCCCTCAAAGTGCAATAAAGAATCACTCCCGAGTTCCTATTAGCGGAGAACAAAAGATATAAATTGTTTGTAGGGTACGAAACCACCTCAAAGCTATTCTTTCCGATCAATCTATCCTAGACTTCGTACTAAAATAACAGCAAGGTATTCTTTTTTATCGATCTAATCAAGAGCTCGTACTAAAATAACACCATATGATACATATCAACCAACTCTAATGTCACCTAGATACCCAAACGTCACCGCGAGTACCCGTGAGTTAATTATACGATACGTATGAAATAATTTCAGATTCATAATGCTCTATCCACACAAAGAACTACATGGAGACCCCAAAGTTTCTATTAGAGAAAAGATAATAAAAACTTGCATCAACCCCTATGCATATATTACCCCAAAGTCACCTCGGGAATCCGCAAGTTGAGTGCCATAACATATATCAAGTGAATCAAAATAATACCCCATTGTCACCATGGGTATTCATATGCAAGACATATATCATGTGTTCTCAAATCTGAACATTCAATCCGACAAGAGAAAACTTCAAAGGGTAAAGACTCAATTCATCACAACAAGTGTAGAGAGGGGAGAAACATCATATGATCCGTCTATGTTAACAAAGCCCATGATACATCAAGATTGCGACATCTCAAGATCGCGCGCGAGAGAGATTGAACACATAGCTACTGGTACAAACCCTCAGCCCCGAGGGTGGACTACTCCCTCCTCATAGTGGTGGCCGCCGGGATGATGAAGATGGCCACTGGTGATGATCTCCCCCTCCGGTAGGGTGCCGTAACAGGCTCCCGATTGGTTTTCGGTGGCTATAGAGGCTTGCGGCGGCAGAACTTCCGATCTAGGGTCTTGTCGGTGTCATAACTGGCGGATCTCGGGTAGGGGATCCCAAACTGTGCTACGTCTAATGGTAACAAGAGGCCGGGGACACGATGTTTACCGAGTTTTGGGCCCTCTCTATGGAGGTAATACCCTACTTCCTGCTTGATTGATCTTGATGATATGAGTATTACAAGAGTTGATCTACCGCGAGATCGTAGAGGCTAACCCTAGAAGCTAGCCTATGATTCTGATTGTTGTTGTCCTACGGACTAAACCCTCCAGTTTATATAGACACCAGAGGGGGCTAGGGTTAGACAGAGTCGGTTCCGGAGAAGGGAATCTATATATCCGAATTACCAAGCTTGCCTTCCATGCAAAGGAGAGTCCCACCCAGACACGGGACAAAATCCTCAATCTTGTATCTCCATAGTCCAACAGTATGGCATAAGCATATAGTACGGCTGTCCGAGGACCCCGTAATCCAGGACTCCCTTAGTAGCCCCTCAACCAGGCTTCAATGACGATGAGTCCAGCGCGCAGATCGTCTTCGGAATTGCAAGGCGGGTTCCTTCTCCGAATACTCCAAAGTAGATCTTGAACACAAGAATCATGTACGGCTCTGCAAAACAAATTCCGCATACCATCGTAGAGAGCACAATATTTCACGAGTCTAATCTGCTGACAACTTTTCCATAGCGTGACATCACGCCGCGGCCCGGTCATTATTCGAATCGTTTTCTCAACCTCCTACTCCACGTCTTGCCAGGCGGTTTTATTGGCACTTCTTGTCGAAGTAGAGATCATGTCCCTTATCACGGGATTCTCATCAATATGGGCATGGGTAACCCAACCGTGCCATTAGCACGGCGCTTGGGGAATAGGCGAGTTTCAGGGGCAAGTGGGGAGGCACATGACTGCTGCCTTTATAAAGAGATAAGGATTCCCCTTTTCTCCCACGCCTTCTTCTTCCTCTGCTCATCCATTCTCGAGCTCCAACGCCCAAGCTTTCACCTTCTCCGCAAAAACATTCTGAACATGTCCGGAGCGGGAGGCAAGTGGATGGCCTCCTCCGTCATGAAGGAGGACATCAAGAAGCTTCGGGAGGCCGAATACTTGTCCACAGACATCGCGCGTCGGCTTCCGGCCGAAGGGCAGATCATCCCTACCCCGAAACCCCAGGAAAGGGTAGTATTCCTCTCTCACTTTGTCCATGGGCTGGGATCCCCCCTCCACCCGTTCGTCTGCAGACTAATATTCTACTACGGGCTGGACTTCCATGATTTGGCCCCCAACTTCATCATCAACATCTCGGCATTCATCGTCGTGTGCGAGGCCTTCCTCCGCATCTGTCGGTGTACTAGAATAGGGGTACCCTAGTATCCCGAACTTGTGCACGGGCAGTTGCAGCACCCCGCGGCAAGGCTTGCTGGGCGAATGCCAAGATCCTCCGTGGTTCCCTTGGAGCCATTCAAGAAGAAAGTATTTAAGCTCAGGAGACAAGGCCCCGGCAAGAGGAGCTTGCCGGGAAGGCCAACCAAGGCACTCCAAGGAACTTGCCGCGACGCGCCACGCGCTCCGGCAAGGCAACAAGGCCCCGGCAAGAAGAGCTTGCTGGGAAGACCAACCAAGGTACCTCAAGGCCCGGTGAGCGACAAGCTTCCGGACCCGACAAGATAACAGCAGCGGCAAGGCGCTTGCCGCGGCAGGCGGCCACTCTGTGCCCACGCTCCAGCGCATCCACCAACGTGTCGCCCTGGGGGCCTCTCTAGGCGCGCGTGGTGGGAGGCTGTGCAGCCAGCGGTGCGCAGTGGCATGCGAAGCTGACAAGATCGCCATCGTGGCGAACGGTGGCACCCCTAACGGTCCTTTTCTGCACTGTTTGGGCGACTCAGACGGGCATTTAATGCCCTTGTCCCCTGCCGTCAGGGTTAGGTAGTGTGCACTGTACAAGTAACTGTACCAACCACCTCGCTTTTTACATTTGTACCCTTCTCTGCGTTGCCACCTGTCGGTGACCCCTTTAGCGTATAAAAGGAGGCCCATGCGCAACGTAGAGGAGGTTCGACTGGTTCGGAACCCAGAAAAACATTACGCTCTCTCGCTGGAGCAAGAACACAAGATAATCAAACAAGCAGCAGTAGGAGTGTTATCTCTCCGGAGAGCTCCGAAGCTGGGTAAACTGCTCGTGTGCTTCGCCTCGATCTGCTCTTCGTGTGATCTCCGCCCCCCGCCGAACTGAAAGGGGCTCGGTCCGCCGGCCCCATAGGTGTTCGTGGATCAGTTTCCCCGACATCTTTGGCGCGCCAGGTAGGGGGGCGTCGAGATTGTGTGAACCTGATCCGGCGTTCACACGAGCTAGATCTTCATTCCCTTCATCAACATGCCACCGAAGAAGAAGACTTCGGCGGCAGCCGCTCCGTCCACGTCACTTCCGCCACCGTTGGAGCAAACGGGTGGTGGAATGGACGCCGGCGGAAGAATGGACGTCGACGAGGAAGCTTATGATGCTGCCAGGTCCAAGGACAAGGCTGCACAAACCTTGGCGACTGTACAGGTTCCGGGCCACTCTCGGGAGGCGCAAGACCAACAACGTCATGACACTCGCAGTGCCATACGCATGATAGGCCAAGACCAAGCTGGTGAATCTCGGGGCGCTCAAGACCAGCATGCACGCCAGCGTGCTGGCACGAGCGGGGCACAGTCGCCTGGATGAGATACTGCTCCTTCTAACATAGTTAGAAGTCCGAGCACGTCTCGCTCCTCGCGTCGTCCGCCACTGCCACCCACCACTCCAGCAGAAGCTTTGGCGTGGGCTCAACTACTCCTAGATTACCCTCCGGCATCGGACAAGATCGACGAATGGAGGGCCACCATTCAGAGTCTCATCGGATACACCAACGGCGACACTCCACGGCGGCCGAGCGCGTCGCCGCCGCGGCATGGTTGCCGGGCGCGAGCCGGTGGCGACGAAACGGGTGGAGGTGCAACGACCATGCAATCACCACCCCGAAGGCCAAGATCGTCGACTCGCCGGATCCATCTCGACAGCGACTCCACCGCATCGTCGGATCCACGAGCTCGTCGCGATCAACGCCAAGTTCTTCATGATCGACAACAAGAAGACACTCGAACTCGCATCGAGCGCCGAAGAGAAGCGCGACGTCAATCCGACAAGCGCGCTGGGCCCTCTGTTGACATGCATGCGCCAGGGGAACCAGGCGATCTGCCGTACGCGGTAGGTTGCCCTGCGTTCACTCGTGAGCTGCGGCAAGTCCAGTGGCCCAGCACGAAGAACTTCAAGCCAGACGTACCGGAGAAGTACGACGGCAAGACGCATCCGTCGGAGTTCCTCAGCATCTACACCATTACGGTGCAGGCTGCCGGAGGACGGGATGACAAGATCCTTGCCAACTACTTCCCGCTGGTACTCAAGCCCAACGTCAGATCCTGGCTCATGCACTTGCCAGACAACTCCGTATCCTCTTGGGCTGATCTGTGCCATCAGTTTGTCGGCGCCTTCACAGGCGGACACAAGCCTCATGGCCAGGAGAGTGATCTTCATCTGCTCGCCCAGAAGGAAGGAGAGCCCCTGCGCAAGTACATTCAGAGATTCAGCAGTGTGCAGCACAACATCCCAGATGTCCACCCTGCCGCGATGATCAGCGCGTTCCATCAGGACGTGTGAAACTGCAGGATGCGAGAGGAAATGGCGATGTGCAAGATCAGGGACGTCAGTGAGTTATATGCACTGGCCGACAAGTGTGCACGTGCTGAGGAAGGGAGGAGACTTCCCGGAGAGAATGTAGGAGTGGGAGGATCTGACAGTGAAGATGCTGCACCGGCAAGGAAAAACCACCGGCGGAACAACAAGAAGAGGAAAGGCAAAGAGGTGCTAGTTGTTGAGCAGTCCGGCAACGGTGATGGCGCCAAGAAAGCCAAAGCTGGTGACTCCGGCAAGGAGGTTGCCACGGAGGTGGCGGTCGCCGACAAGCAGGACGGCACCAACAAGCAGTATTGCAAGATCCACCGCACCAAGGGCCATGATCTCCAGAGCTGCAAAAAAGTCGAGCAGCTTGTTGAGCAACAGAAAGCTGAATACGAGCGGCGCGACAAGGAGAAGGCCCAGGAAGGTGCTGGGGGATCCGGCATGAAACGTCCCGGCCGAGGAGGACGCCGCGGCAGGGCCAAGCAGCGGCAAGGAGACAGACCTCCTCGCGGCCGCGACAAGGATGAAGATGACGACGACGATGAAGACATGGATGATGAGGAGACTGATGAGCAGGAGTTCCAGAAAGCCACAGAGGTCCTGTGTGTTGACAGTGGCGCTTCTCTGCATACCTCGCATCGTCAGCTCAAGCAGTGGGTGCGGGAAGTTAATGCAGCGGAACCACCCGTCGAGTCACGCAAGCCTCTAAAATGGTCCAGCACACCTATCATCTTTGATATTGAGGACCACCCTGATCGCATAACTGCGGTCGGGTGCTTGCCGATGTTGGTTTCACCAACAATCCGCAACCTCTAGGTCACTAAGATGCTAGTTGACGGCGGGGCCGGCTTGAACCTGATCTCCTCCGCGGTGCTCTAGAAACTCCAGATCCCTGACAGCGAGCTCGAAGAGACCGGTACATTTCAAGGAATCAACCCGGGAAGGAGCAAGCTGAAGGGAAAGATCACGTTGCCGGTAACATTTGGCTGCGAGCTGAACTTCAGGACTGAGAGGGTCACGTTTGATGTTGCTGACTTTCCATTACCTTACAATGGAATCCTTGGCCGTCCGGCACTCGCCAAGTTCATGGCAGCCTCTCACTATGCGTACAACGTACTGAAAATGCCAGGCCCGATAAGTGTCATCCCTGTCCTTGGCGACAAGAAGGATGCTCTTATCTGTGCCGACAAGATCTACCGGGAAGCAGCAGCCGCAGCAGAACCCAAGACACATGCCGCTGAAGCTCCCGGGGGGAAGAAGAAGACCAAGTCCGGCAAGAGCTTTGATGCCCACTCTGGCAAGCGCACCTCTTCGGAGTGCTGCGCTACCGTCGAGGACGGACCATCGAGCTCCACCGGCAAGTGTAAGAAGGCAATGACAGCTCCACCTGAGACCAAGAAGGTGTCCGCCAAGGAGGACGGCACTGGTGGTACCTTCACCATCAGCGCCACTCTTGACCCCAAATAGGAAAGCGCGCTCGTTGCTTTCCTGCGGGCGAATGTCGACGTGTTTGCGTGGCAACCGTCTGATATCCCCGATGTTCCCAGGAAAGTAATTGAGCACCACCTTGCCGTCTGTCCTCATGCGCGGCCCGTCAAGCAGAAAGTCAGGAAACAGGCAGTGGAGCGCCAAGAATTCATCGCAGAAGAAATCAAGAAGTTGGAAGCAGCAGGCCTTGTCAGAGGAGTGCTCCATCCCACGTGGTTGGCCAATCCTGTTGTCGAGCGCAAGGCTAACGGGAAATGGAGGCTTTGTATTGACTTCACTGATGTTAATAAAGCTTGTCCCAAAGACCCATTTCCCTTGCCGCGCATTGACCAGATTTTTGACTCCACAGCCGGATGTGATTTGCTTTCATTTCTTGATGCATACTCAGGATACCATCAGATCTTCATGGCAGAAGAGGATGAAGAGAAAACCACATTTATCACCCCATGTGGCACGTACTGCTTCGTGCGAATGCCTTTCGGTTTGAAGAATGCTAGTTCAACATTCGCAAGGGTAGTCCACCACGCTTTTGAGCCGCAGATGCACAGAAATGTGGAAGCCTACATGGATGACATAGTGGTCAAGAGCAAGAATAGGGCGACCCTGGTTCAAGATTTAGACGAGACACTTGCAAATCTGCGCAAGATCAACCTCAAGCTTAACCCTGAGAAGTGCGTGTTCGGAGTCCCTTCCGGCAAGCTTCTCGGGTTCTTCGTGTCTCAGCGGGGAATTGAAGCCAATCCCGACAAGATCAAGGCCATTGAGCAGATCAAAGCACCAAAGCGCGTCAAGGATGTACGAAGGCTTGCCGGTTGCGTGGCTGCTCTCAGCAGGTTTATCTCTAGATCTGCTGAGCGCGCCCTGCCATTTTTCAAAATTTTGAAAAAGGCAGGTCCAATAAAATGGACTCCGGAGGCGGAGGCTGCGCTGCAGGACTTGAAGAGATATCTTTCCTCCACTCCAACACTTGTCGCACCTAAGCTGCAAGAGAAGTTGCTGCTGTATATAGCGGCAACCAATCAAGTGGTTAGTGCTGCGTTAGTGGCGGAGAGGGAGGCAGATGATGAGCCAGCAACCACGGCAGATGCATCCAGCGACAAGCAGGGGGCTTCGCCGACAAGCTCTGGTCCCGACAGAGATGGATCTACGCAGGAGCATGATAAGATGCAGAAGAGAATGGTGCAGCGTCCAGTTTACTTTGTCAGTTCCCTTCTACAGGGGGCTAGATCAAGGTACTCTGCTGTGCAGAAGTTGCTTTTCGGCCTCCTCATGGCCTCGAGAAAGCTGCGCCATTACTTCCAAGCACATGAGATCACAGTCGTCACTCGCTTTCCGCCGAAGAGGATACTGCAAAATCCAGAAGCGACAGGCAGGATTGTCGAGTGGGCGCTGGAACTGTCAAGCTTTGGCCTCAAGTTTGAGAGCACTTCAACTATCCAAAGCAGAGCATTGGCAGAATTCATAGCGGAATGGACGCCAACACCAGATGAAGAAATTCCAGAGACGAGCATCCCCGTCAAAGAGGCAAGCAAAGAGTGGCTGATGTACTTTGATGGTGCCTTCTCGCTGCAAGGCGCCGGTGCGGGTGTGCTGCTTGTCGCGCCCACCGGAGAGCACCTCAAGTACGTAGTCCAGATGCACTTTCCCAAGGAGCAAGCAACCAACAATACTGCAGAGTATGAAGGATTGCTTGCCGGACTCAGAATCACAGCAGACCTTGGGATCAAGAAGCTCATTGTCAGGGGTGACTCACAGCTTGTCGTCCGCCAAGTGAATAAGAACTACCAGAGTCCATTGATGGAAGCATATGTTGATGAAGTGAGGAAGCTAGAAGAACACTTTGACGGCCTACAGATGGAGCACATCCCAAGAGCTCAGAATGACATTGCTGATGGCCTGTCAAAGTGCGCCGCACTAAAGTTACCTGTGGAACCAGGGATCTTTGTGCTCAAGTTGACTCAACCATACGTAACACCATCAACTAGACAAAGCAAGAAGAGGAAGTTGGTTTCTGGTGACTACTTTCCGGCAGAGCTCCCCGAAGCCGCCGCCAAGAAAGTCCCCAAGATCAACACCAAGGATGCTGAGGCGCAGTCTGCTCCATCAAGCCTTATGGTTTGTTCCGTTGAAGCAGACGCTCCCGGCAAGTTTTGCTCCGGCAAGCTTGCCGGGGAACATCAAGCTCCGGCAGGGCCGCAAGTCCTTGCCGTAGAAGCGGATGTTCCCGCAGCAGCAGATGTGCCTTTAGTCCTTGTTGTCGAGCCACAAGCTCCAGCATGGGCACAGCAGATTGTCCATTTCCTTCAGACAGGAGAACTTCCCGAAGAGCAAGAAGAAGCATAAAAAGTAGCCCGGCAGTCAAGTATGTACCAGTTTGTCGATAGCGTACTATATAGAAGAAGACTCAACGGTGTGAAATTGAAGTGTATTTGCCGGGAAGATGGACAAAAGTTGTTGGCAGAGATACATGGAGGCATATGTGGCCTCCACATTGGCGCAAGAGCACTTGCCGGCAAAGCTTTCCAGCAAGGTTTCTTTTGGCCGACAGCCCTCCAGGATGCAACTGCACAAGTAACCAAGTGTGAAGCGTGCCAGTTCCACTCCAAACAGATATGCCAGCCAGCTCAAGCTCTCCAGACGATCCCTTTATCCTGGCCATTTTCGGTCTGGGGGCTCGATATCCTCGGCCCTTTCCCCCGATTTGTCGGGGGCTTTGAGTACTTGTACGTTGCAATCGACAAGTTCACAAAATGGCCGGAAGTGAAGCCAGTGAGGAAGGTGACGGCACAGTCAGCAGTCAAGTTCTTCAGGTCAATTGTTTGCCGTTTCGGGATCCCTAACAGGATCATCACCGACAACGTCACGCAATTCACGAGCCGCACCTTCATGCAGTACGTCCAAGACCTTGGCGCCAAGGTCTGCTTCGCTTCTGTTGCTCATCCAAGAAGCAACGGTCAAGCAGAGAGGGCAAATGCTGAAGTGTTGCGCGGGCTCAAGACCAGAACTTTTGACAGGCTGCGCAAGTGCGGAAGAAACTGGATCGAGGAGCTGCCGGTGGTTCTTTGGTCGATCAGAACGACGCCAAATCGAGCCACTGGCCAGACGCCTTTCGCTCTAGTCTATGGAGCAGAGGAAGTTCTTCCCACGGAACTCATATACGGATCGCCTCGAGTGCTCGCTTATGATGAGTTTGAGCAAGAACAGCTGCGACAAGACGACGAGCTGCTCCTTGAGGAAGATCGTCTTCAGGATGCTGTATGAGCTGCTCGATACCAGCAAGCTTTGTACCGCTACCATAGCCGCAAAGTTAAGGCCAGAAGCTTCGAGGAAGGCGACCTTCTTCTTCAGCACGTTCAGTCCGCCAAGAATTCCAACAAGTTGACGCCGAAGTGGGAAGGCCCTTATCGGGTGAAACGAGTCACAAGGCCCGGCGCTGTCCGCCTTAAGACCGAAGATGGCATTCCGGTGAGCAACTCCTGGAACATAGAACATCTTCGTAAGTTTTTCCCGTAGGGCGCGGTTGCCGGAACCCGTTCCGGCAACCACCTTTTGTACATGTCTTGCCGCTGTTGCATGTAATCCTTTGTACAAAGCCGGGCGCAGATCCCGTGCATAAATAAAACCCCATGTGCTCCGCACAACTTGTCCATTTCATGCATTAGTTTCTTTCTTGCATGCATTATCTGACACTTTGTGCAGCACCTACATCCGGTAAGCAATAATGAGCCAAAGGGCTCCATATCATTATTTTCTCTTCTTTCTTCTTTTCAACAAAGGAAAAGAAGGTTCCCTCGCACACAAGTTTGCCGGGGGGAAGGAGAAGATTGTGGTATGGACCAGGCGTCGTTCAAGCAAAGTTTTGCCTTGCCGGGAAGCAAACGACAGAAAAGCTAAGTTGCCAAAGTTTGAGCAATCAGTTTTTAAATTTTTGAGTTATCTTCCTCGAACGACCCTGCTTTGTATGGAAAACCTGTGCGCGAAGGAACCAACTCGTGGCTAGTTGCGCCCTTACTTTGTTTTGAGTCGGCTCAACAACTTAAGTGTGTTGCATCTAGTCGCGACAAGGTTTCTTGTCAGAAGCAGCGCCGCCAGCAGGCTGCTGACGTTCCGCACTCAGCGCTCGCGGCTCGGGTGCCTGCGCCGACAAGTTCCCTAGAAGCGTAGGGTAAAAACATACAAAGGAAGGAATCTAGTAGAGGAAACAACATATCCATTAATAATAGAAATAAAGTTATATTAAAAGATAACTTGTCGCAGCTCTAACAGACTGTTTTCATAACATGATTAGCAGCGACAAGGGAAAAGAAGAAATGGGCGGCCTAGTCTACACGGTCGCCCTCAGCCCTCTTGATCTCGCTCACCTTGTCCACAATGGGTGCGACAAGGGCCTTGAGTGCGTCCCGATCGGCGTCTGGCGGCAAGGACTTGAGGACGTTGGTGAAGCTGAGGCCTGGATTGTGGAAGGCCACCTTCATCAGCACCTTCTGGAGAACCCCGGCGCAGATTTTGCACGACTCGTCGGCCAGCTGCTTCGGGATCCTCTCTCGGAGCCGCTGGAGTGCCGTCGCCACGCCCTTGAAGAACAGGCTGAGCTTGGCGCTGGGTTGGAGATTCTCGTTGGAGGGATACCCAAAGTCCTCCATCCCCAGCCGCGCCAGCTCCTCGTCGATGACTGCGGCAATATTCACCAGACCCTCGGTCCAGTGCTCCACAGTATCTCTGAATGAGTTCTGGGTAACCGCGATGCTCTCCAGCAGCGCCTTGTCAGCCTTGACCTTCTCCGACAAGGTCTTCTCCCGCTCCTCGGCGGCCTCCAGCGTCTGCGTCAGCGTGGCCAGCTTGAACTCCAGGTCTGCATTGGAATCTTTGGCGGCGCTGAGCTCCTTGCCCCTCTCAGCGAGAAGACCTTGCAGCTCACCGTGGGCGGCAGCATCCTTCTCACGCTCACGCTCGAGCGCGGCAAGCTCCTCGCCGCTCTTCCCGACGTTGGCCTCCAGCTGCGCCACCTTCTCCTCCAGCTCTTTCTTGGCGGCCTCTGCGATTGCGGCAGCGTCCTTTGCTTCCTTGAGCGCCCCGCCAAGTGCTTGCTCGCGCTCGGTGAGCTCCTCCTCGTAACTGTCGAGGTTGGCCTTCCGCTGCACCAATTCGCCTTCTCGCGCGGACTGCTTCTCGGCGGCCAGCCTTTGTTCCTCCTCAGCTTCGGCCTTCTCGAGAAGGAAGGCCGTGCGCTCCTCGGCGAGTTGCTCCCGCTCCTGTGCCAGGGACCGGAGAGCTTCTTGATTGTGGCCCCGGATCTCCTCCGCGCGCTTCTCCATATCAACTCCCACCTTCGTGACAGGCGCTTCCCGGGAAGCCATCTTGGCTTGCCGTGCGCGGTAGAGTGATAGCAGCTTCCGCAGCAGCTGCTCCTCCTCAGGCTCGCCACTGCTGCTACTGGGCGCGTCGACCAATGACAGTCCAGCGGAGGCATGCACCTCTTCATCGAAAGTTTCCCCCTCGACCGGCGCCCTGGAGCTCGACGCCCAGGGTAGCTTGAGGAAGATATCGTCGCCGGCCTTCAAGTAGGCGTCGGGCTGGGGCTCCTCGGAGCCCGGCTCCGCAGCAGCGGCAGAGGGATCGGCAGTCGGCGCAGCGCCTGGCGCTCCTGCGGCCTCAGGGTCGTCAGTGCGATCGCCCGACCCCTCGCCGGCTTCTGCGGCGGCAGCCTTGGCGGCCTCCTCGCCGGCGGTCTCATCAGCACCGGCCCCTTCTTCGTTGGCGGCGGCGTCGTCAGTGTTGCCATGCGCGCCTTCCTCGCCGGCGCCCTCTGTCTCCATTGGCTCAGCAGCAGATGGGTCTGAAGAACGAAGAAGGGAGAAAAATCAATCAAAATCCAAGAGAACAAAATCAGAAGAAGAAGAACCCAAGAGAAAGTTTTTGGACAAGTGAATTACCTGTGCCAAGATCTGCAGTTGCGGTCTCGGCCGCCGTAGGATCGACGGTGCTGCCCCTTGCCGGAGAGTTCTCCCTTGCCGGAGAGCGCTCCCTTGCCGGGGACTCCTCCCTTGGTGACGTAGTCGAAGCAGATGGCACTTCGAGACCAGCTTTCGGGCGCTCCTGATATGGCTGCTCTGCTCCTACACAAATCAACAAGCAAGATATCAACAAAGGAAAAAGCACTCATGCGCGCCTGACAGCGGAAAGCTAACTATGAACTTACGCTGGGGGCTACGCTGGGGGCTGCTTTGAGGAGTGGTTGCCGGGTCCGTCAAGGTGGTCTCGGACCCACCCCCTGCTGACACGCTGGGGTCATCTTCGATGACAATCACCGCGGCCTTGGCCCTCTTCGCCACTCTCTGGGCCAGCGTCCTAAAAAGAAAGGAGTTCAGATTGAAGCAAGTCAGATGCAAGATAAAAACAGCAAGATTGAAGAACTACAAGAGCACCAAAGAAACTTACTCTTCTTCCTCCTCGTCGGAGCTGAGCGCGGAAAGATCAAAGTCCGGCCCCCCTCCGGTGCAGCGAGGCGGAGGAGTAGGATCCCTTGCCCGCTTGGCGGGGGCGGTGGCGGTGGCCCGGGAAGATCCCGCTCCAGTTGCCGCTGCTGCGTGAGGCGCTCCCACGGCAACATTGCTTGCCGCGGTAGAGCGTGTCGCACGGCTCGGAAGCTGTTGACCCGGCTGCCGCCCCGCTACGTCCGCGGCCCTGCGAAGACGCCTTCTTGGCGGGGCCGGGGGCTCTGCCTGCGGCAAGCTTTCTGAAGGCTCGGGCTCTTCCTCGCCGGCCTCGCTCGGCTCAGCTTCAGAGCCGGCAGGCTCTTCCTCACCAATGAACTCCGCGCGCTCGGCGAGGTTTGCCGCCTCTGCCGCCTCCGCCTCCTCCACAGTGAACCCGAACGCGCCCGCGGCAGCTGCGGCCGCAACCTCTTCCGCCCTAGTGGCGATGCGCTACAGCTCCTCGTCGGTGGTGTCACGGGTGAGGCTCTTCTGCTCGTCAGCGCGGACCGGCACTTCTTCCAAGTTGTCAAAGAACGCTTGCACGACGTCATCCGCAGGCTCTTGCCAAGTTGGAACGATTCCGTGTGAATCACACAACGGCATCATGGCGCGGATCCAGTCAAGCGAAGAATTATTGCACAATGGAACGACGCCCCTCGCCAGCGTGAATGGGTGCTGGGGATCGCGTTTGAACAACTCCAGGAGCATTGCATCTAGCTCCGTGATGGTGAAGTTGTAGTTGAGGCCCGGCCGCAGCCTCATGATGTCCGCCGAGTTCTTGAATTCCCAGGCGGGCCTCCCCCTCTCCTGCAGGGGGGCGATGCGACGGCGGAGGAAATCTGCGCCTACAGCGCCTATAGTGAGCCCGACAAGCCTAAGGCGAAGGATCCTAGTAATGGCGATCTTTAGCCTCTCGTCTTCCGGGGCCACGTTGCTCCAGTCATTGCCGCGCACTATTGGAGCTTGGCGCACGGCGGTGAAGGGCTGCGGATTCTGCTCGACGATCCAGCACCACTCCGCTCTCCACTCTTCCCACTTGCTGCGGAGCTCACCCTCCAAGTATGCCTCCTTCTTGCCGACTCTCGAGATCCAGGCGATCCCTCCGGCAAGCGGCTCTCCTCTCTCTACCCGAGGCATGAAGAAGTGGCGGAAAAGGGCAACATTGGGGTGGACTCCGAGAAAGTTTTCGCACAAATGTGCGAAAACTACCATGGTCAGAACGGCGTTGGGGGTGAAATCAAGGAGGCGGAGGCCGTAGGTGTTCATGATATCGCGGAAGAACTCCGAGATGGGCGGGCAGAGCCCGCAATAGAAGAACAGCGCGAAGAATGGGTACCCGTTTGGAGCCAATTCCGAAGCAGCGGCCGGGAGTACCCTCGTGCGGGGATGCGCCCGCGTCTCCGTCGCCCAAAAGAGGTAGAAGTACCCCCTCAGCTCCTTCGCGCCGAGCTGGGGGGAGAAGATCGCCCGCTCCTTCCGCAGCGCCGCGAGCCGCTGCGCCTCGGCCGACTTCACGCCCTTTCCCTTGTCGGCTTTCGGAGCCATGGTGGAGGTGGTGGGGGAGGTCGACGGTGTTGGTGATGCTGGTGGCAATGGGGGGCAGAGCGCTGCTCTCTCGGCTTCGAGAAGAAGAGGGGGGAGCGGCGGAGGTTCATGAAGATGGAGTAGTAGCAACCAGCGAGGGGGAACGAACTGCCCCTGTTTCCTCTGCTTATAAAGAGGGACGGGGCGGACGTTTCGCCCTTCCGAATAAAGAACCACCCACGATCTCTCCCACGATGCCGCATACGACGTGCGCCGTTAGGGGAGAGCGCGGTGGATACGGAGCGAGATTCGGCGTGGCCCAGTTCGCGTGTGCCCGTGCCCTGTCTTGGGCCTGGCCCAATAGCGCTCGGCACCGTGTCTGGCCCAGGCCCGGGGGCTCCTGTCGGTGTCCTAGAATAGGGGTACCCTAGTACCCCGAACTTGTGCACGGGCAGTTGCAGCACCCCGCGGCAAGGCTTGCCGGGCGAACGCCAGGATCCTCTGTGGTTCCCTTGGAGCCATTCAAGAACAAAGTATTTAAGCTCAGGAGAAAAGGCCCCGGCAAGAGGAGCTTGCCGGGAAGGCCAACCAAGGCACTCCAAGGAACTTTCCGCGACGCGCCACCCGCTCCGGCAAGGCATCAAGGCCCCGGCAAGAAGAGCTTGCCGGGAAGACCAACCAAGGTACCTCGAGGCCCGGTGAGCGACAAGCTTCCGGACCCGACAAGATAACAGCAGCGGCAAGGCGCTTGCCGCGGCAGGCGGCCACTCTGTGCCCACGCTCCAGCGCATCCACCAAGGTGTCGCCCTGGGGGCCTCTCCAGGCGTGCGTGGCGGGAGGCTATGCAGCCAGCGGTGCGCAGTGGCATGCGAAGCTGACAAGATCGCCATCGTGGCGAACGGTGGCACCCCTAACGGTCCTTTTCTGCATTGTTTGGGCGACTCAGACGGGCATTTAATGCCCTTGTCCCCTGCCGTCAGGGTTAGGTAGGGTGCACTTTACAAGTAACTGTACCAACCACCTCGCTTTTTACATTTGTACCCTTCTCTGCGTTGCCACCTGTCGGTGACCCCTTTAGCGTATAAAAGGAGGCCCATGCGCAACGTAGAGGAGGTTCGACTGGTTCGGAACCCAGAAAAACATTACGCTCTCTCGCTGGAGCAAGAACACAAGATAATCAAACAAGCAACAGTAGGAGTGTTATCTCTCTGGAGAGCTCCGAAGCTGGGTAAACTGCTCGTGTGCTTCGCCTCGATCTGCTCTTTGTGTGATCTCCGCCCCCCACCGAACCGAAAGGGGCTCGGTCCGCCGGCCCCATAGGTGTTCGTGGATCAGTTTCCCCGACAGCATCACACCCCACTTTGGCCTATGGCTGAAGACCTTCAACTTGAAGCCAAAGGTGGTGGGCGGCCAACAAGCAGAGTGCGGAGGTGCCATGGTGGGCAAGATGCCCAATGTCACCTGGCCTGAAGGCTCCTTAGTGGAGACTGTGAAGGGGTGGCAATCGGGGTGGTTCTACATCACAGAGCCGCGCGACGCCAACTGGTCGATGACCCCCGAATTTCAATCCGGCGTCCCCATGCGGCTCACCTCCTGGAATGAGAAGGGCTTAGCCTGGGGCTCAGTGGAAGAACTGACTAGACTTCAGACCTACATCCAAAATATGATAAGCAAGAAAATCAAGCTCCTCAATGTGGTCCAGGTTATGCTCCTCCGCCGGATTCTTCCGTGTCAGAGACGAGTTTGCAATCTGTGGGAGTTTGACCCGGCCGAACACCAGACACTGCGAGAGCTCTTCGGCACGACGCACGAACACGTCTGGAAGGTGCTTTTCAAGGCCAACGAGGTACCACTGCCCATAACCGAAGATCGTGGACTCAGTGTGAAACGCCGAGCCAATCCGGTAAGTTTTCATATTTTGCAAGATATGCCTTTTACCAGCACATCCACGGGAGGAATCTAAGCCTCCATGCCGATTTTACAGGCCTGGGTAGCGATAGCGGAGCAGATTGACTGTCCGGCTCCGCTACCTGAAGATCCATAATCGCCTCTTCTAACGAAGATGCTGTTTCTGGCGCCCTATGAGGTGTCGAAGAAGAAGGCCAAGAAGACGGCCGCGGGGACCAGAGAAGGTCTCCGGCGCAAGGTTGCATCGGACATGACGTCCGAAGACACCGAGACGCACCCCTCCACAGAAGATGACTCCTACGTCTTGAGCTTGCGTTGGTTTTCCTTGAAGATGAAAGGGTGATGCAGCAATAGTAGCGTAAGTATTTCCCTCAGTTTTTGAGAACCAAGGTATCAATCCAGTAGGAGGCTCCTCAAAAGTCCCACGCACCTAAACAAACAAACAAAGAACTCGCAACCAACGCAATAAAGGGGTTATCAATCCCTTCACGACCACTTGCAAAAGTGAGATCTGATAGAGATAGTATGATAAGATAAATATATTTTTGGTATTTTATAATATAGATGCAAAAAGTAAAGATGCAAATAAAAGTAGATTGAAAGCTTATATGATAAAAGATAGACCTGGGGGCGATAGGTTTCACCAGTGGCTTCTCTCAAGATAGCATAAGTATTACGGTGGATGAACAAATTACTGTCGAGCAATTGATAGAAAAGTGAATAATTATGAGATTATCTAGGCATGATCATGTATATAGGCATCACGTCCGTGACCAGTAGACCGAGTCCTGCCTGCATCTACTATTATTAATCCACACATCGACCGCTATCCAGCATGCATCTAGAGTATTAAGTTAATAAGCACAGAGTAATGCATTAAGAAAGATGACATGATGTGGAGTGATAAACTCATGCAATATGATATAAACTCCATCTTTTTATCCTCGATGGCAACAATACAATATGTGCCTTGCAACCCCTATTGTCACTGGGTAAGGACACCACAAGATTGAACCCAAAGCTAAGCACTTCTCCCATGGCAAGAAAGATCAATCCAGTAGGCCAAACCAAACTAATAATTCAAAGAGACTTGCAAAGATAACTCAATCATACATAAAAGAATTCAGAGAAGATTCAAATATTTCTCATAGATAAACTTGATCATAAACCCACAATTCATCGGATCTCGACAAACACACCACAGAAAGAGTTACATCAAATAGATCTCCACAAGAGAGGGGGAGAACATTGTATTGATATCCAAAAAGAGAGAAGAAGCCATCTAGCTAATAACTATGGACCCGAAGGTCTGTTGTAAACTACCCACAGCTCATCGGAGGGGCTATGGTGTTGATGTAGAAGCCCTCCGTGGTCGATTCCCCCTCTGGCGGAGTGCCGGCGAAGGCTCCAAGATGGGATCTCACGGATACAAAAGGTTACGGTGGTGGAAATTGTTTTTCGTTGTCTCCCTAGATGTTTTCGGGGTACGTAGGTATATAGGAGGAAGAAGTACGTCGGTGGCCGCTTGTGGGGCCCAGGAGACAGGGGCGCGCCCAGGAGGGGTGGGCGCGCCCTCCTATCTCCTGGCCGCCTCGATTGCCTCTTGACTTGCACTCCAAGTCCTCTGGATCACGTTCGTTCCAAAAATCACGCTCCCGAAGGTTTCATTCCGTTTGGACTCCGTTTGATATTCTTTTTCTTCGAAATACTGAAATAGGCAAAAAAACAGCAATACGGGCTGGGCCTCCGGTTAGTAGGTTAGTCCCAAAAATGATATAAATGTGTAAAATAAAGCCCATAAACATCCAAAAGGGGTAATATAATAGCATGGAACAATCAAAAATTATAGATATGTTGGAGACGTATCAAGCATCCCCAAGCTTAATTCCTGCACGTCCTCGAGTAGGTAAATGATAAAAATAGAATTTTTGATGTGGAATGCTACCTAGCATAATTCTCAATGTAATTTTCTTTATTGTGGCATGAATGTTCAGATCCAAATGATTCAAAATAAAAGTTCGTATTGATAAAAGAAATAGTAACACTTCAAGCATACTAATCAAAGCAATCATGTCTTCTCAAAATAACATGGCTAAAGAAAGTTCATCCCTGCAAAATCATATAGTTAGGCTATGCTTCATTTTCGTCACACAAAGATGTTCCCAAATTCCACACCCCCGATGACAAGCCAAGCAATTGTTTCTTACATAAATAATCTCAAACTTTTTCAACCTTCACACAATACATGAGTGTGAGCCATGGATATAGCACTATGGGTGGAATAGAATATGATGATGGGGATTGTGTGGAGAAGACAAAAAAGGAGAAAGTCTCACATTGACGAGGATAATCAACGGGCTATGGAGATGCCCATCAATTGATGTCAACATGAGGAGTAGGGATTGCCATGCAACAGATGCACTAGAGCTATAAATGAATGAAAGCTCAACAAAAGAAAACTAGTGGGTGTGCATCCAACTTGAAACTAGAACAAGATATGACTCTATATGAATGCCTCCGGCGGTGTACCGGGATGGTGCAATGACTCAAGAGTGACATGTATGAAAAATTATGCATGGTGGCTTTGCCACAAATACGATGTCAACTATATGATCAACCAATGGTAATATGACAAAAGTAATGTATGTCATGATGATGAACGGAACGGTGGAAAGTTGCATGGCAATATATCTCGGAATGGCTATGGAAATGCCATAATAGGTAGGTATGGTGGTTGTTTTGAGGAAGATATAAGGAGGTTTATGTGTGATAGAGCATATCATATCACGGGGTTTGGATGCACCGGCGAAGTTTGCACCAACTCTCAAGGTGAGAAAGGGAATTGCACGGTACCGAAGAGGCTAGCAGTGGTGGAAAGGTAAAAGTGTGTATAATACTTGGACTCAACATTAGTCAAAAGAACTCATATACTTATTGCAAAAATTTAGAAGTCATCAAAAATCAAGCACTACGTGCATGCTCCTAGAGGGATAGATTGGTAGGAAAAGACCATCGCTCATCCCTGACCGCCACTCATAAGGATGGACAAGCCAGGTACACTTCATGTTTCGAATTTGTTACACAACTTTAACAATACATGCATTCTACGGGACTTGCTAACTTCAACACAAGCATTATTTAAATTCGTAATCACCCAACTAGCATGACTTTAATATTACTACCTCCATATCTCAAAACAATTATCAAGTATTAAATTGATCGTAGCATCCAATTCACTTCCTATGATAGTTTTTATTATACCCAACTTGGATGCCTACCATTCTAGGACCAATTTATAACCATAGAAAATAACATGTTGTTCTAAGAGACTCTCAAAATAATATAAGTGAAGCATGAAAGACTAGCAATTTCTACAAAATTAAGCCACCGCCGTGCTCTAAAAGATATAAGTGAAGCACTAGAGCGAAAACTATCAAGCTCAAAAGATATAAGTGAAGCACATAACATATTCTAATAAATTCTAATCAAGTAGGATTCTCCCAAAAGGTGTGTACAGAAGGGATGATTTTGGTAAACTAAAAAGAAAAGACTAATATAATACACGACGCTCCAAGCAAAACACATATCATGTGGCGAATAAAAATATAGCTCCAAGTAAAGTTACCAATGAACGAAGACGAAAGAGGGGATGCCTTCCCGGGGCATCCCCAAGCTTAGGCTTTTGGCTATTATTGAATATCTTGGGGTGACATGGGCATCCCCAAGCTTAGGCTTTTGCCACTCCTTGTTCCATAGTCCATCAAATCTTTACCCAAAACTTGAAAACTTCACAACACAAAACTCAACAGGAAATCTCATAAGCTCCGTTAGTGAAAGAAAACAAAACCACCACATAAGGTACTGTAATGAACTCATTATTTATTTATTTTGGTGTTAAACCTACTGCATTCCAACTTGTCTACGGTTTATAAACTATTTTACTAGCCATAGATGCATCAAAATAAGCAAACAACACACGAAAAACAAAATCTGTCAAAAACAGAACAGTCTGTAGGAATCTGTAACTAACGCAAACTTCTGGAACTATAAAAATCCTACCGAAATAGGAAGTACTGGGTAATTTGTCTATTGATCAGCAGCAAAAAGAACGCAAAATCACGTTTATGTGATTTAACAAAACTAAATTCGTGCGTGCAAAGTTTCTGTTTTTCAGCAGAATCAAATCAACTATCACCATAGGTTATCCTATAGGTTCTACTTGGCACAAACACTAATTAAAACATAAAAACACATCTAAACAGAAGGTAGATGCAAAATTTATTACTAAACAGAAACAAAAACAAAGAACACAAATAAAATTGGGTTGGCTCCCAACTAGCGCTATCATTTAACGCCCCTAGCTAGGCATAAAAGCGAAGATAGATCTAAGTAGTGCCATCTTTGGCGCTCAATTCATAAGTAGCTCGCATGATAGATTCATAAGGTAATTTGACTTTCTTTCTTGGAAAGTGCTCCATGACTTTCTTTAATGGAAATTGGAATCTAATATTCCCTTCCTTCATATCAATAATCGCGCCAATCGTTCTAAGGAAAGGTCTACCAAGAATAATAGGGCAAGAAAGATTGTAATCTATATCAAGAATGATAAAATCTACGGGCACCAAATTTCTATTTGCAACAATGAGAACATCATTGATCCTTCCCATTGGCTTTTTAATGGTGGAATCCGCAAGGTGCAAATTTAGAGAGCAATCATTAAGATCATGGAAACCTAGAATATCACATAAAGTTTTTGGAATCATGGAAACACTAGCACCCAAATCACACAAACCATAACACTCATGATATTTAATTCTAATCTTTATAGTAGGTTCCCACTCATCATTAAGTTTTCTAGGTATAGGAACTTCCAAATTAAGTTTTTCATCATAAGATTGCATCAAGGCATCAACGATATGTTTGGTAAAAGCTTTATTTTGACTATAAGCACGAGGAGAAATAACAACAGATTGCAACGAGGAAATACAACCTTCTAAAGAACAATTATCATAATCAAATTCCTTGAAATCCGAGATAGTGGGTTCAATGCTATTTAGAGTCATGACCTCTCCAATCCCACTTTTACCAAATTTAGCATCAAGATCTAAAAACTCTGAATTCTTAGGACGCCTTCTAACTAAAGTTGACTCATCTCCAGTCCCATTATTATCAAGATTCATATTGCAAAACAAAGATCTAGTAGGGGACACATCAATAACTTTAAGATCTTCACCATTATTTTCATTGAAACTAGAAGAACACGCCTTTACAAAGCAATCTTTCTTAGCATGCAATCTAGCGGTTCTTTCCTTGCACTCATCAATGGAAATTATCATTGCTTTGAGAGACACATTGATATCATGCTTAGGAGGAGTAGATCTAAGTTTAAGAGAATCAACATCAAGCGAAAGTATATCAATGTTCCTAGCCAAATCATCAACTTTGAGCAATTTTTCTTCAAGCAAAGCATTAAAATTATTTTGAGAAATCATAAATTCTTTGACACTATTCTCAAAATCAGAGGGAATCTTATTAAAATTACCATAAGAATTATTGTTGGAATTTCCATAATTATTAGAGGAATTACTAGGGAACGGTCTAGAATTAAAGTTTCCTCTATAAGCATTGTTTCCAAAACTATTCCTACCAACAAAATTCACATCCATAGATTCATTATTATTCTCAATCAAAGTAGACAAAGGCATATCATTGGGATAAAGAGGAGTATTTTTAGTAGCAAACAACTTCATAAGTTCATCCAGCTTTCCACTCAACACATTGATTTCTTCTATAGCATGCACCTTTTTACTAGAAGATCTTTCAGTGTGCCATTGAGAATAATTAGCCATAATATTATCAAGAATTTTTGTAGCATCTCCTAAAATGATTTCCGTAAACATGCCTCCCGCGGCCGAATCTAAAAGATTTCTAGAAGCAAAGTTCAAACCGGCATAAAATTTTTGTATGATCATTCATAAATTCAAACCATGAGTATGGCAATTGTGAATCATCAATTTCATTCTTTCCCAAGATTGGGCAACATGCTCATGATCAAGTTGTTTAAAATTCATAATATCATTCCTAAGAGTGATAATCTTAGCGGGAGGAAAATACTTAGAGATAAAAGCATCTTTGCACTTGTTCCAAGAATCAATACTACTTTTAGGCAAAGACGAAAACCAAACTTTAGCACGATCTCTAAGTGAAAACGGAAATAACTTCAATTTAACAATATCGTTATCCATATCTTTCTTCTTTTGCATATCACACAAATCAAAAAAGTCGTTTAGATGAGTAGCGGCATCTTCACTAGGAAGGTCGGCGAATTGATCTTTCATAACAAGATTCAGCAAAGCAGTATTGATTTCACAAGACTCAACATCATTAAGAGGAGAAATCGGAGTACTAAGGAAATCATTATTATTGGTATTGGAGAAATCACACAATTTGGTATTATCATGCGCCATGGCAACAAGTAATCCAACACACAAGCAAACAGAAAAAGGCAAGCGAAAAAGAGAGGAGAAGATTGGGAAAGAGAGGGCAAATAAAACGGCAAGGGTGAAATGGGGGAGAGGAAAATGAGAGGCAAATGGAAAATAATGTAAATGCGAGGGAGATGAGTTTGTGATGGTACTTGGTATGTCTTAACTTGAGCGAAGACCTCCCCGGCAACGGCGCCAAAAATCCTTCTTGCTATGTATTGAGCTTGCGTTGGTTTTCCTTGAAGAGGAAAGGGTGATGCAGCAATAGTAGCGTAAGTATTTCCCCCAGTTTTTGAGAACCAAGGTATCAATCTAGTAGGAGGCTCCTCAAAAGTCCCACGCACCTACACAAACAAACAAAGAACTCACAACCAACGCAATAAAGGGGTTGTCCATCCCTTCACGACCACTTGTGAAAGTGAGATCTGATAGAGATAGTATGATAAGATAAATATATTTTTGGTATTTTATAATAAGATGCAAAAAGTAAAGATGCAAATAAAAGTAGATTGAAAGCTTATATGATAAAAGATAGACCCGGGGGCCATAGGTTTCACTAGTGGCTTCTCTCAAGATAGCATAAGTATTACGGTGGATGAACAAATTACTGTCGAGCAATTGATAGAAAAGCGAATAATTATGACATTATCTAGGCATGATCATGTATATAGGCATCACATCCGTGACAGGTAGACCGACTCCTGCCTGCATCTACTACTATTACTCCACACATCGACCGCTATCCAGCATGCATCTAGAGTATTAAGTTCATAAGAACAGAGTAACGCATGAAGAAAGATGACATGATGTAGAGGGATAAACTCATGCAATATGATATAAACCCCATCTTTTTATCCTCGATGGCAACAATACAATACGTGCCCTGTAACTCCTGATGTCACTGGGTAAGGACACCGCAAGATTGAACCCAAAGCTAAGCACTTATCCCATGGCAAGAAAGATCAATCTAGTAGGTGAGGGAGTGCTGGATTAGGGGGTATCCGGATAGCCGGACTGTGTACAACATCCAGAGTATTGAAGCGTGAAGATACAAGACTCAAGACTTCGGCTCGTGTCCGGATGGGACTCTCCTTTTCATGGAAGACAAGCTTGGCGATCCGGATATTGTGTTTCCTTCCTTGTAACCGACTCCGTGTAAACCCTAGCCCTCTCCGGTGTCTATATAAACCGGACAGGTTGGTCCTCAGAAGGCCGATCACAATTACAATCATACCATCATAGGCTAGCTCTTAGGGTTTAGCCTCTACGATCTCGTGGTAGATCTACTCTTGTACTACCCATATCATCAATATTAATCAAGAAGGAAGTAGGGTTTTACCTCCATCAAGAGGGCCCGAACCTGGGTAAACATCTGTGTCCCTTGCTTCCTGTTAGCATCAGCCTTGACGCACAGATCGGGACCCCCTACCCGAGATCCGCCGGTTTTGACACCGACATTGGTGCTTTCATTGAGAGTTCCTCTGTGTCATCGCCGCAAGTATCGATGGCTCGTCTCGTCATCAAGGACGACATCACCTCGGGGGGAGCCCTGGCTGTAGGCCAAACTCTCCGACTCGGCGGCTTTATCATGGCCGCCCCATCGGGGGTAGCGCCGACGATGGCCTCTCGGGTCATCAATCATAACCTTCGCGTCGGTTCGGAACTTGCCGAACATATAGATCCGATGGAGCTCTCCTCCCTCAATGAGCTCTTGGATCGCATCGCCGCTCTGGGAGTCGCTACAGACTATGACCGGATTGGGCTTAAACCCGACCAAAGGGACATCAGATCCCCGCCGGCCACCCATGAGATAGCGATAGTGGAGGAACCTCACACGGACCGTCCCTCGACTTTGAGGATGAATTATGTCCGGATCACTGAACTCCTTGAGCCGAAGACCTGCTCAAAGGAAGACATTACCCAGGTCCCGGACTTAGAATCGGGCATTGGGCCGAAGAAATTGGGCAGCACTCCGGATTCTGAGTCGTTAAGCTCAGAACCTCCCGCGCCCCTAGGTGTTAGATCGGATCAAAATCCGGATTCAACTAACAACGCCCATATGGACTTAAACTGCCTCTCTCGCATCAGGCAAGAGCCCCAGCAAAGTGTACATCGCTACTGGGCCAGATTCCTCCTTGCGCTTAACAAGGTCAAGGACTATCGCAAGTAGAATATAGTCTTACTCTTCTGCAAAAACTATACGGACAAAGGACTCCTTAATGCTATAAGCCGCCGTGACATAGTATGCTTCGCGGATTTGGCAATCATAGTACAGAAGTACTGTGCGATGGAAAGCACCTGGAAAACCCAATCAGAATTTTGGGACAGTACGACTCTCACCAAGACCTTTGTCCGAACTAAACGGGCGAACTCCCGTAAGTCGGCCAATCCTATCCCCAAGAGACCAAAGCACACCCCAGGGCGGGGAACTATATTGGAAGGATGGCTCAATGGACCATGTAAACTCCACAGCACTCCGGACACGACACCAACTCATAGCCTTAGAGCATCTTGGATACTCCGGCAGGTTGCAAAAAGTGGCGAGGATCTTCTTGCAAGCCATAAAGCAGAGCAATATCCCGCCAACGAACACAATGCGGTCTTGACTGTCTTCGAGACTTTCGCCTCAAACAATAGGCGCAAGCGAGCTCATCGAAGCTCTGCTGAAATTTGCCATGTGGCAAAAATAAACCCCTAGAACGACACTGTTATAACTTTCAATGCCAGTGATGAAACTTGATTCCAAACTGTCCGGGCACCAGCCGCTCTGGTCCTTAGCCCGATCGAAGATGGCTTCCGACTCACTAAGGTACTCATGGATGGCGGAAGTGGATTGAATTTGATCTATGAAGAAACACTCAGCAAGATGGAAATTGATAAAAGCCGCATTGAACAAAGCGGCATAACCTTCAGGGGAATCATCCCTAGTTGGGAAGCGCGGTGTGCGGGAAAAATAACACTCGATGTGGTATTCGGCACCCTAGAAAATTACAGGTCCGAAGAAATCACATTCCAGGTGGCTCCCTTTAGCAGCGGATACGACGCCCTTTTAGGGCGGGACGCATTTACGAGCTTTCAAGCCATACCCCATTACAGGTACATGAAGCTTAAAATGCCCGGGCCGAATGGAATCATCACTCTAGCCAGTGATCCGGACGTCGCACTTCGCGCCGAAAACAAAACCGCAGCACTGGCCCTGGAAGCATTATTCGAGGCCCTAGCAGCCGAAGAATTAACAACACTACGGGCCACCGTGGACAGTGACAACGTGATACTCGACAAGCGACCCAAGTCCACCTCATTTAAACCCGCAGACGAGATAGTCAAATTCTAAGTCCATCCAACAGACCCCACGAAGACAGCTTCCATCGGGACATAGTTGAGCCCCGTAATGGACGCTGCACTACGAGACTTTTTACGCAAGAATTGGGACATTTTTTCCTGGCACCCATCGGACATGTCGGGCATCCCACATGGATTGGCCGAGCACAGCCTTAATATACTAAAGGGATATAAACCTGTCAAGCAGACCCTAAGGCGATTCTCAGAGCCCAAACAACAAGCAATGGGGGAAGAGCTAGCCAAGCTACTTGAGGCCGGATTCATCAGAGATATTAAACATCCGGATTGGCTGGCAAATTTGGTAATGGTACCAAAGAAGGACAAATCCTGGCGCCTATGCGTCGACTTCAAAGACCTCAACAAGGCTTGCCCCAAGGATCCCTTTCCCCTCCCTCGCATCGATCAGATCATCGATGCCACAGCTGGACATGACTCGCTGTGTTTTCTCGACGCATACTCTAGATACCATCAAATAAAGATGGCAGAGTCTGACCAAGCTGCAACAGCTTTCATAACGCCATATGTCCCTTTTTGCTTCAACACTATGCCTTTCGGGCTCAAGAATGCCGGCGTAACCTATCAACACATGATTCAAACATGCCTGGAAAAACAAATCGGCAAAACAGTGGAGGCATATGTGGACGACGTGGTCATAAAAACAAGACACGTGAAACCCTAATAGATGACTTGAGGCTTACATTCGATAACCTCCGGACATACGACATCAAGTTGAATCCGGAAAAATGCGTCTTCGGCATCCCCTCTGGGAAACTGCTGGGCTTCATTGTTTCCAATAGAGGAATCGAAGCGAATCCGGCGAAAATCTGAGTCCTGTCACAGTTGGCTATACCAATAGACCTCAAGCACATCCAGAAATTAGCCGGATGCGTGGCTGCTTTGAGCCGCTTTATCTCCAAGTTAGGAGAAAAGGCATTACCTCTTTACCGCCTCCTTCGGCGCATCGAACACTTCGTGTGGACGGATGCAGCCGAGGCCGGACTCAATGAAATAAAGACCTTACTGGCCAGTAATCCAGTCCTAACAGCATCGAACATCGGCGAGCCTATGCTACTGTACATAGCTGCAACACATCAAGTTGTAAGCGCAGTACTCGTCGTCGAACGAGAGGTTGATGGATACAAATTCCCGCTCCAAAAGCAGGTTTATTACGTATCCACAGTCCTCACCCCATGCAAATCCCGATACCCACACTATCAAAAAATAGCATACGCTGTCTTCATGGCATCCCGGAAGCTGCGACACTACTTTCAAGAGTGTTCGATTACAGTAGCCTCCGAAGTACCACTCAATGACATAATAAATAACCGCGACGCTACGGGATGGATTGCTAGATGGGCTATCGAGCTCCTTCCGTTCGACATAATGTACAAACCACAGCGGGCCATCAAGTCACAAATACTGGCCGACTTTGTCGCCGAATGGACGGAAGCCGAACTCCCTAAAGAGTACGGCGCATACTCCAACTGGATCATGCACTTCGACGGCTCTAAAATGCTGGCCGGATTGGCAGAAGGTGTAGTCCTGACATCTCCCACCGGAGCACGGTCCAGTACGTCCTCCAAATATTATACACAGACTCCAACAATGCAGCCGAATATGAGGCTCTGTTGCATGGTCTTCGGATGGCAGTCTCTATGGGCATCCAACGTGTGGAAGTGCGCGGGGATTCGAACCTCACAATATCACAAATAAACGGAGACTCTGATGCCAAGGATCCAAAAATGGCGGCCTACTGTAATGCCGTCCTCAAAATGTCAGCTCGGTTCAAGGGGCTTGAATTCCACCATGTGGCTCGAGAAAACAATCAAGCGACGGATGTCCTCGCCCGCATCGGCGCTAAACGCGACCCTGTCCCACCTAACATATTCTTGGAAAGTTGTTCAAGCCATCCGTAGTATGGGAAGGGGAGTCCAGCAATACTAGCACGGATCCGAGCACACCCCCAGATTCCGAACCATCAGACACAATCGGAGGCTCTACCACCGAAATAATATCTTCGGCCCACAAAATCATGGCCGTAATCGCCTCGTGGACTGAGCCTTTCTTGGCCTACCTAAATAGGTAGGAGCTCCCCGAAGACCAAAATGAAGAACGCTGCATTGTCCGGCATTCTAAAGATTAGAAACTCCATGAAGGGGAACTCTACAAGAAAAGTGCTACCGGAGTGCTCCAAAGATGCATCTCCGAAGAGGAAGGGCGGCAGCTCTTGGCTGAAATCCATGCAGGACTGGGTGGACACCACGCCGCGGCTCGAGCGCTAGTCAGCAAGGCCTTCCGTACAGGCTTCTATTGGCCGACGGCCCGAGCAGACGCGTAGGACCTTGTCCAACATTGCGTCGGTTGCCAGCTCTTCGCTAACCAGAGTCATATGCCCCCTACCGCTCTCCAAACAATCCCCATAACTTGGCCCTTCGCGGTCTGGGGGCTGGATATGGTCTGAGCTGGTCATGGTGGACAAGTTCACCAAATGGATAGAAGCCAAACCAGTTAAAACGGCCGAATCCGGACCAGTAATAGACATCATATCCGGGGTCGTACACCGATACGGTTTCCCCCACAGCATCATCACTGATAATGGCTCAAATTTCGCAGCCGATGAAGTGAAAACTTGCTGCGGCAAAATGGGCATTAAGCTTGACTACACTTCCGTCTATCACCCCCAAACAAATGGCCAGGTCGAATGGGCAAACGGTCTCATCATGAGCGGCATCAAACCCAGACTAGTGCGATCTTTAACAGAATCGGATACGCACTGGGTGGAGGAGCTCGACTCCGTACTCTAGGGGCTGCAGACCACACCGAAACACACCACCGGATATACACCATTCTTTATGGTGTACGGTGCGGAAGCAGTACTACCCTGCGACATAATACATGATTCGCCACGCGTACGCATGTACGAAGAGAAGGAAGCCGAGTTAGATCGGCAGGACAACTTGGATGCCCTGGAGGAGGAGCGCGATGTCACAAAAGCCCGTTCCGCATTTTATCAGCAGCAGGCTCGACGATATCAAAGCAGAGAAGTGCGGACCAAAACTTACAATATCTGCGAACTCGTTCTATGCCTACCGGAGAAGAAGAAGAACAAACTCAAACCCAAGTGGGAAGGTCCCTTCGTCATTGACAAAGTTCTCACCGGAGGAGCATACCGCTTACGTAACACATCCGATAACAGACTCGAGCCGAACCCATGGAACGCGGCCAGACTCTGGAGATTCTATGCCTAAACGCCGAACTCAGTGTTCGTCTCCTTACCCCCTCCCTTTTACTTATGCTCCACCCCACTTTTCCTTTCTCGACCTTTTTCCTCTTCACACAAAGTACTTAATACAGTGCGGACTGCCGGATTACTCCGGCCGCACTATGTGTGTAAGCAATGCCTGGGGGCTTCCTATACGGAAGCTAAAA
Organism: Triticum dicoccoides; assembly: GCF_002162155.2. Taxonomy (NCBI): domain Eukaryota; kingdom Viridiplantae; phylum Streptophyta; class Magnoliopsida; order Poales; family Poaceae; genus Triticum; species Triticum dicoccoides. The sequence continues at coordinate 276,539,003 of NC_041383.1, forward strand.
ACAATTACGCAAATGGCTTTTTGCCCATCACATATGAGTTTTTTTTTCATATGTGTCTTTTCTTCACCATTATATGCATCGATATGACTTAAGATGTGGCCAAGCTGGGTTGCCTGGCTCTTGTGTTTATGCCCTACGTTCCCGTTAATTTGGCTAGGGCATAAGGGGAGCACCTCTGCGATTGTTACTGCCGGTTCAGCCGGATGTGTACCTCAGACTGGGTGAAGCCGAAAGCTAGTTTCCTTAAGAGAATATTCATTGGTGAACAAAAGACGTATTAGTTTATCACAACATAAAACCCCAGAAGTCTTGTATCCTGTGCCATCGTTCGCAGTCCGGACATGTGCATTGCGGCATGCATACCCAGGGAAAGGAACCCCTAATGGAACTATTCTCCCTGGAAGATGTTTCTTACTATTCATGTAATATAACATAACTAGTTGGGTACTTGTCTGTTCAAGCACTTATGACCCCTACGCCTGGTCTCCACGCATACCCCGGTTTTGTATAACTGAGCGGGTATTCGGACACACCCCGGACTGTAGGATCCGGGGGCTGAAGCGAAAAGGTCCGCCATGACAAATGATTTTAATCCGGCTAGGGGCTACTTAGGCCCATTAAATTACACAGTCACTTGGACTAATTATATTCCTCCTCTATTCCATCTAACAGGCTATCTAGCTTACAATCCTGTTGAGAATACTTAGCGGCTAACGCTACCTGGTCATATACCAGACTTGCAGGAATTTCTTGCCCATCGGGCCCCGCCGGTCCTACTTCAGCCATATGGTTTGGATCGAGCTTGATGTAGCGCGTCTTCACCATTGCCCAAGCTTCTCTTGCACCTTACCGGCATGCTGATATCTTCCACAGACAAAAGCGCCGCCGGGCTCCTTGAAGCAGGTCCGCAAGCTCCCCCATGCCATTCGGCAGGAGACTTGATGGCCACAAGGCCTGAGCAACGCCGTGCATCACCCGCCGAGCTCGCTCGTGCAGCTGTGAAAGTTCTTGCAGGTAATCACTTGCAGATGAGGGCATCTCCTCTTCAGGGCGACCCGTCAACATTCCTGCAAGCAAAATTCTTTCAAAATACTTCCTCGCCGAACTATCATACAGGGCACTCACCATAAATGTCGCGTCGAAGCCTTTTGTTCTCCTTCACGGAGTCCGCCAGTTGAGCACGGACGTCTTTTAATTCTATGTCCAGCCGAATATTGGCATCTTGAAGATCGTTCATCTTTTGCTTAACTTGCGTAAGGATGCACTCGCCAGCCTTTAGCTGCCTTTTAAGATGCGAGTCGTCATTCGTTACGCCCTCTGGATTCACCCCGGGATTGTCTGCAGAATTTTCTGTCAGACTAGCCATACCAGCCATTTACTAACTAGTGCATCTTCGTGCAATTGATACAAATGTTACTAGATGGGGCCTTCTGGGATTCCTCTAACTTGGCAACCGTGTCCCTCAGCTGGGCCTTGCATTCCTCCAGCTCCCGAGCCAATTGTTCATTCTTCTCTACAAGGACATGTGCATAAATTGATCCTTTAAACAGTTGTTCCAAATATTTCAAGTCTCAGGGGCTACTGTTATACATACTTATCAAAATTTCTTACCCGTATATCTTTGGTATACTGGTTCGTCGCTCGGGCAAGCCTGCCTTGAGCAGCCCGGATGTATGCGTCTGCAGAATTGAAGGCATTAAATGCCTCTTCGGAAAAGATGTTGTTCCGAAGCACGGCCCTTCGGCGCCGGTAATTCATGGCGCTCTCCACTTTGTAGTTTGTGGTCGAAAGCATATCCGCATCCCCTGTCGGAGAACTAGGCGGAACTGGCCCCGTGTCCGCCTCCGCCCCCGAAGCTGGTTCTGGAACCCGGCTGGCGGAGGCGTGATTGGCGGGATCCCCGGATATAGTCCGGCTGCTTCTCTTCCTGTCAGACACAAAGGGCACTGTTATATTTCAAATACTATAATTGCAGGACAGGTTATTACTTTACCTTTGCAGCGGTGTGTCAACCCTCACCGCCTTCCTCTTGAGCCTGCCCGATCCGGATGTCCGTGGTTGACGAGTCCCTAGGGGCTCGGCCCTGCACTCCGACCGTCGTCTCTGCAAATAGCACGACACCTTAAGGGTAAGGCATAATGCCTGAGAGAAGTCCTCTTCGGAGGATAGGGCTTTTTAGTTCGGCTTACGCGCGACATAGGGAGCAGTCCGGGATAGTTGGCTGTAATGGCCACTGAGGCACCGTCCCAGCTTGCTTGCTAAAATACCCTATTGACAAGCTCAATGGTAATATCCGGATCTTCTTTGAGTTCTGGATCTAGGGCCCTGCGGGGGTCCTATGGCTGCGAGGAGGGGCTAAAGATCCCCTCCACGGCCCTCCTCAGTTCCTGCTCGGAAACATCGATGCAGGCAATCTTAACAGAAGAACGCTAAAGTAAGTAAAACAGGGAAAGGAATGACGACTTACCCACTCTAGGGGGTTGTACATGGAGAATCCGTCCCGCGGTTTAATGCGAAGGAATTCCTCCTCTTCCCCTTTGTATAAATCGGACAATATCCTTGCCAGAGCAGTGGCAGAGTTCGGACCCTTACGGGTGGCGTCGTCTTCCCCATTGAGGTGCCACATGGGCTTCCCCCGATATTGAAGCGGTTGCACTCCCCGCATTATGCATATTGCCATGACCTCGATTGTCGTCAGTCCAGATTTGGCCAGCAACTTTATCCTGCTCATCAGGAAGTGTATTTCCCTCGTATCCTCTTCTTGACGGCCATGGGGGGGCCAGCTTAGGCGTGCCCTCGGCGGGGCGTTGCTGAAACAGGGGAGACCTATCCGGACTGGATCCGGAAGGGGAACGTCATCAATGTAAAACCACTCTGAAGGCCAGTTTTCTGGTGCCCTCTTAGGAGTGCCGGACAGGTATCCAGTTTCGGCAATGCGCCATACTTCGGCCCCGCCCACTTGACATAGGGATTCTCCCTGGGTGCGAGGAACAAGGCAGAACAGCTTCCTCCATAATCCGAAGTGAGGTTCGCAGCCTAAAAATAGCTCGCAAAATGCGACATACCCCGCTATATGCAGAATGGAGGCAGGGGTAAGGTTGTGCAACTGGAGGCCATAGAACTCCAGGAGCCCGCGAAGAAACGGGTGGATGGGAAACCCAACGCCCCTTAGCATATGCGGGATGAGGCATACGCGCTCCTCTGGAGATGGGTTTGGAGATCCCTCCGCTTGTTCCCCTACGTCATAAGTGGCTATTCTGGCCCGGACAGGGACCATGAACGCCGGTGGGAGAAACCCTTGGGTTTGTAACTTTATCAAACGGCTATGAGGAATTGAGCACTCTCCCCAATCCCCCGACTTGGAACGAGGAGGACAAGCTGAAGAGCTGCGGTGGCCGGCCATGTTGGAATGGTTTTTCACGGAGCGCTCTATTGGATGCTAGCTCAGGGAGGGAGAGTGAGGTTTGGATTTGAGAATCCCCGTCCCTTCAAATAGGCGGTCAGCCCGGAGGATTGAGAGTGTCAAATGCAAAAATGCCTCGGCTCCTCGCATTCACTCGACACGTGGAAGTGGTCATTATTGAGGCATTGAAGCCGAGGAGCACAACATTGATTGGAGGTCGGACACTATTCGTTGTAACAGGTATTTTGGAGTATTCGGAGATGGAACCCGCCTTGCAGTGCCGAAGACAAGACTGTGCGCCGGACTCATTGTCATTGAAGCCTGGTTTAGGGGCTACTGAGGGAGTCCTGGATTAGGGGGTATCTGGACAGCTGGACTGTGTACAACGTCCGGACTATTGAAGCGTGAAGATACAAGACTCAAGACTTTGGCCCGTGTCCAGATGGGACTCTCCTTTGCGTGGAAGACAAGCTTGGTGATCCGGATATTGTGTTTCCTTCCTTGTAACCGACTCCGTGTAAACCCTAGCCCTCTCCGGTGTCTATATATACTGAAGAGGTAGGTCCTTAGAAGGCCGGTCACAATTACAATCATACCATCATAGGCTAGCTCTTAGGGTTTAGCCTCAATGATCTCGTGGTAGATCTACTCTTGTACTACCCATATCATCAATATTAATCAACCAGGAAGTAGGGTTTTACCTCCATCGAGAGGGCCTGAACCTGGGTAAACATCTGTGTCCCTTGCTTCCTGTTACCATCAGCCTTGATGCACAGATCGGGACCCCCTACCCGAGGTCCGCCGGTTTTGACACCGGCAGTAGGCGAAACCAAACTGATAATTCAAAGAGACTTGCAAAGATAACTCAGTCATACATAAAAGAATTCAGAGAAGATTCAAATATTTCTCATAGATAAACTTGATCATAAACCCACAATTCATCGGATCTCGACAAACACACCACAAAAGAGTTACATCAAATAGATCTCCACAAAGAGAGGGGGAGAACATTGTATTGAGATCCAAAAAGAGAGAAGAAGCCATCTAGCTAATAACTATGGATCCGAAGGTCTGTGGTAAACTACTCACAACTCATCGGAGGGGCTATGGTGTTGATGTAGATGCCCTCCATGGTCGATTCCCCCTTCGGCGGAGCGCCGGCGAAGGCTCCAAGATGGGATCTCATGGATACAGAAGGTTACGGCGGTGGAAATTGTTTTTCATTGGCTCCCTAGATGTTTTCAGGGTACGTAGGTATATATAGGAGGAAGAAGTATGTCGGTGGCCGCTCGTGGGGCCCAGGAGACAGGGGGCGCGCCCAGGAGGGGTGGGCGCACCCTCCTATCTCCTGGCCGCCTTGATTGCTTCTTGACTTGCACTCCAAGTCCTCTGGATCACGTTCGTTCTAAAAAATCACGCTCCCGAAGGTTTCATTCTGTTTGGACTCCGTTTGATATTCCTTTTCTTCGAAATACTGAAATAGGCAAAAAAAAATAGCAATACGGGCTGGCCCTCCGGTTAGTAGGTTAGTCCCAAAAATGATATAAATGTGTAAAATAAAGCCCATAAACATCCAAAAGGGGTAATATAATAGCACGAAACAATCAAAAATTATAGATACGTTGGAGACGTATCAACAACGAGGAGGAGGAGGAAATCCATCCCCCCTACCGGGGGGAGGAAGAAGAGGAAGGCCACCACGCATGGGGAGGCCGAGGTGTCAAAGAAGGGAAAAACCTTCCTTCCGGACCACTCCACCGCAGCCACCAACAGCGGTGAGGAGTGGGAACCCAGGGCCAAGCCCGTGGCTAAGTCGTAAGTATCAGGACACAATAGTATTTCTGGTATGTTTGCTTTGTCGCTTCTTAACGTGCCAGACGTGCACCTACAGTCCGTCCAAATCCAACATCGAGATATCCTCCTCTTCGGAAGGATCGCTGGACCCGTCGGCGATGAACAGTGATTCACTTCCGATAGCCTCCTCCCCCAGGGCCGCGGACGGCACCGAGGTGTTGTCTCGAAGGATACCAGGCCAAGGGGAGACAGTTCCGGAGACGCCCCCAGGCAAAATCCCAGTCACCAGGCACATGGGGGGGAAGACCCCCATAGACTCAGATAATGGGGGCCGCAGCCAGTTTGGCCCCCATCCGGATACGGCTCCGGAAACCCAAGTGGTTCTGGATTCAGGCAGGCAGCCTCTCCCTAAGGAGGGCGAGCCGCCTGTACCGATGACCTCTGTCCATCCAGAGGCACCAGACAGCTTGCTGGAAACGCTTCGCAGCGCTTCCATTGATGAAGAACACCGTACTCTTATGAGTACGGTGATTGAGAAGGTCCGGTCCGCCAAAAGCGGATTGACCGAAGCCTGCGCTAGCCTTCTAACAGGCTTTGAGGTAAGTAATAAAATTGTAAGAGAATATCACAGTATAGATAGCAGCCCCTGATGCTCTGTTTGGTGTTCGTAAATAAAAGCCGAACAGAGGATCAAATAATGTTCGCAGGAGTCTAACATAAGATGTCTATGTCAATAAGCAGGCGTCGCTACTGGCCGCTGCCGCTCGTACTGCGGAGGTCTCTAGACTAAAGCAGGACCTGGAGCGGACCGAGGGAGAGCTTGGCCTCGTGAAGAGGCAGCTCGAGGAAAGTCAAGGTACGCAATACCCCACCTGTATACTTATAAAGGATAAATGGTTTCTGCTGATAGAAGCGTCACGAACTTCGATAGGGGCCACGACCGAAGTGGCGGCCCTTAAGAAGGCATTGGCCGAGGCCGAAGACAAAGCGGTCAAGGAACGCGCCGCGCGCGAGAAGCAAGAGGCCCGGGTCAGCAAGGTCCAGCAAGATCTCCAGGATTTTATCCAGAAATACGAGTCCTTGGAGCGTGACTCTAAGACTCAAGAGTCTGAGCTTGCTAAGGCCGTCCAAAGCGTCCAAGACGCCAAAGCCAAAGCCTAGAAGGCCCTCCAGGAGATCTAGGCGTCCAAGAAGATTGTGGCGGGTAAGGCATTTGTTATGCAAAGCAAGCATGTGAAGGAGGCATTCTTTTTACTTACCCGAATTTGGAGTTCTCCAGGAGCATTTGGGGATCTGCCGCGCAGCATATCAGATGCCGCAGAGTTCTACCGAGCCGAAGAAGGGAGCTCAATGGAGAAGTTGTTCTAGTCTCAATATCTTGGGATAGAACATCCGATGCCCTTGAGCGACCAGCTGAAGCAACTGGTCGAGCTGCACAAGGCAGCCGAACTGGCCATGAAAGACCTCATAGTCCGGCTATGGCCTGCCGAGCCTATGCCGAGCAGCTACTTCGGTCTCATGAAGCGGCTTGTGAGTACCTGCCACCGACTTGAAGTCATAAAGCGGTCGGTTTGCACTGAAGGTGCGCGGATGGCCTTTGCCCATGCAAAGATGCATTGGGTGAAGATGGACGCAACGGCGCTGATGACCGAAGGGCCACCGAAGGGCAAGGAGCACCACCGACCTGAAAATTAATATGACAGTGTCCTGAAGGGCTCCCACCTTGTGGCGGAGCAATGTACCAAGGATGTAAACTTTGAATGAATAAATTCATTTTATCCTGTAATATGAAACAAGTTCATTCGCGCAATATAATGCTTGTTGATTTAAAATTTTACCTCTTGTGTGGCCGTTTACAAAATCTGAGAGTTGGCTAGTCGTCGGCTTCTACCCCCATGTAACTAGTACAGGGGTCTTCGGGATAAATCTAAACACTCTTTATCCAAGTTTTTGGTCCTTTAAGGAGGTTTTTAGCGCAGCGAACAAGGCAATCGAACTATAGAGCTCTATCACCCTCACTTAGCCATAGAAGTTCTATAATTTTAAATTTTGGCGTAGCCCCTGGTATTCGGAAGGCCGAACTTGGGGTGCTATACACTCCTAAATCGGAGAAAGACCGATTCCTTGCATAAAGCAGAAAAAACTATAAGGCTTTGAAACCTCTCGAACAGCGACCAGCTCTCGCCACATCATGACAGTCAGTTTTCGGCTTTCTCTACTGAGGTGCTCGTCCGGAAGAACCGGGACACAATTGTAGTAGTTCTCCCTTTACTACCCTAGCCGATATGGCGGAACGTAGGATAGCAAGCACAGGAGCCGGGCAACCCAACTATTGACCCAAGACATGATTCAGAGCTGATGCATATAATGCTATAAGTTCGGGGTGCCGCACTGTCGAAAGTGTTTGGACTTTCTTGCCATGTTATGGGGTACACTGAAGCCCCTGGCGAACCGAACGTACCAGAATGTACGGGTGCGATTTGTAATAAATAAACAGTCAAGGAAAAGATAAAGTAATAATCTGACGCTCCAAATTATTTTCCATTGTTATTTGAATAATACATCGAGGCGTATGTATACAAGTAGTGCGATAAGCAAATAGGACTATTTGACATGCCCTAACCAAGAGCGAGCTGCGTGTGGGTATGTAAAACAGGTATAGCGATCTTTAGTAGAGGCCACCTGGGAATTCCCTTGTACGTCAAAGCTCCTTGGTGTATCCGTCCCGTGATGGGTCCGATGATCAGGTTATCAGAAGAGCCTCAAGAAGAGAGGAACTTGAAAGAAAGAAAAAAGGTGAAGGTATGCGGATCCCGGGGTGGTTGAGCCGCATTGCGGACCACGGTCTAGTTGTGCCTCCGTCTATGCCCATGGTATTTTAAATGCATAATTATGTATGGGCTGCAAGAATTTCACTGCTTGACTGGGACTAGGATGGAGGCCGAATTGCTAGGTGAGCTCTGGATGGGCCGGACGATCCTGTTGCAGAGTACTTCGGACTCGCTTGACAGTGTCTGGGGGCTTTATTGCCGAATTAAGGGTCTGCCTAAGGAGGTTGCTCTGTACTTCTGCTGCGAGGGACGCAGTGGGCTCCTCCGTACGGAGGGAGCGCTCTGTATTTCCATTGACTGTTATAACACCGCGGGGTCCGGGCATCTTGAGCTTGAGGTAGGCATAGTGTGGCACCGCATTGAATGGAGCGAATGCGGTTCGTCCAAGTAGTGCGTGATAACCACTGTGGAAGGGGACGATATCGAAGATTAACTCCTTACTTTGGAAGTTGTCCACGGATCTGAAGACCACTTCTCTACACCTGGTATGACACCTTTGAAGGTGGTTTTTGTGGGTTTGATCCTTGAGGGATCGATACCCATTTTGCACACTGTATCCCGATAAAGCAGGTTCAGGCTGCTGCCACCATCCATGAGGACTCGTGTGAGGTGGAATCCATTAATGATAGGGTCAAGGACCAGTGTGGCTGAGCCGCCATGACGAATACTGGTCGGATGGTCCCTAGGATCAAACGTGATCGGACAGGAAGACCATGGGTTGAACTTTGGGGTGACTGGCTCCATCGTGTAGACGTCCCTTAGTGTGCGCTTCCGCTCCCGCTTGGGGATATGGGTGGCGTATGTCATATTTACCGTTTTTACTTGGGTAGGAAATTTCTTCTGTCCCCCTGTGTTCGGTGGCCGGGGCTCCTCGTCGTCATCACTATGCGGCCCCTTTTCCTTGTTTTCGGCATTTAGCTTGCCGGCCTGTTTAAATACCCAACATTCTCTGTTGGTGTGGTTGGCTGTTTTATCGGGGGTGCCATGGATTTGACATGAGCGATCGAGTATGCGGTCCAGACTGGACGGGCCCGGATTGTTTCTTTTTAATGGCTTTTCCGTTGACCAGACCTGGAGCCATTGAATCCGACATTGATGGCCGTGTCTTCGGTGTTATCGCCATTGTTGTGAAGCTTGTGTCTGTTGCGTCGGGGCTTGCCATTGCTATCTCTGGCGTCTGAAGTGCCAGGATTTCTTGATGTGCTATTGCTACGAGCCAACCAGCTATCCTCGCCCGCACAAAAGCGGGTCATGAGTGTCGTAAGGGCTGCCATGGATTTAGGCTTCTCTTGGCCGAGGTGTCGGGCAAGCCACTCGTCACGGACGTTATGCTTAAAGGCCGCTAGGGCTTCGGCATCCGGACAGTCGATGATTTGGTTATTTTTAGTTAAGAACCGCGTCCAGAATTTCCTGGCTGACTCTCCGGGCTGTTGGGTTATGTGACTTAAGTCATCAGCGTCCGGTGGTCGCACATAAGTGCCCTGAAAGTTGTCAAGGAATGCCTCTTCCAGGTTCTCCCAACTGCCAATGGAGTTTCCCGGCAGACTATTCAACCAATGCCGAGCTGGTCCCATGAGTTTTAGTGGGAGGTACTTGATGGCATGTAGATCATCGCCGCGGGCCATGTGAATGTGGAGAAGGAAATCTTCGATCCATACCGCGGGGTCTGTTGTCCCATCATATTGTTCGATGTTCACGGGTTTAAACCCTTCTGGGAATTCATGCTCCATTACTTCGTCAGTGAAGCATAGGGGTGTGCGGCGCCTCTATGCCGGGATACATTGCGATGTAGCTCGGATGAATCTGGTCTGCTGTATCCGGCCCGGACGGATTTGTATCTAGTATATCCAGTGTGGCGGTCATCGTCACGCGTTAGGGCGCGCCCCCACGATCCGTAGATCGATCTTGGCTGTCCTGCTTTGTTTTCCAATTTGTCTCGCAAGTCATGCATGTAGCCCCGGGCCTTTGTGTTTTTATTTGTTCGGCAACAGGGTGTGGACTGGTGTTCGGGCTGATACGCCGCTTTTTCTCGGCCACGACGTGGTCGGTCAGCCGCATCCTGCGCTGGTAGTATAGGCTCTAGTGCCTCGTCCTCGAATTGAGGTAACAACCTGCACCTCGGGTAACATTTGGTTGGGCATTCGAGTCTGTATTCCTCGGCCGCCAGGATCTCATTCCATCTGTCAGTGAGCAGATCTTGATCAGCTTTAAGTTGCAGCTGTTTTTTCTTCATGCTCTTTGCACTAGCTATAAGCCGGCGCTTGAAGCGCTCCTGCTCGACGGGATCCTCAGGCACAGTAAATTCTTCGTCGCCAAGGCTCACCTCGTCTTCGGAGAGGGGCATGTAATTGTCATCCTTCGAGTCTTCATTCATGGACTGTTCGTCGGGGCTAGCCTGCCCGTCCTCCCGCCCGGCCTGTTCGAAGCTTGGCTGGCCGGGATTATTTTCGTCTTCGGCATCATCCGGAGTGCTATTATCTCTTGTGCCGGTATTGTTGTTTCTACCCTGGGATGGTTTAGAGCGGCACCGCTGATGTCGGCACTTCGGCTGCTTCCTTTTGATCCTTACCATTGTTTTCTTTGGGTGTGTCCACCATATATATGTCATATGATGAGGTGGCTGTCCAGCACCCTGTGGGCGGTGGTTCCTGTTCTTCTCCGGCATCGTCATCCATACCGTCGATGTCTTCGGAGTCAAAATCAAGCATGTCGGTTAAGTCATCGACAGTGGCTATTAAGTGGGTGGTGGGTGGGTAACGAATTCCTTCGTCATCCGCTTCCCACTCAAGATGGACATAGTTCGGCCAAGAGTCTCCTGACAAGGAGAGAGATTTTAATGATTTTAGCACGTCGCCCAAGGGCGAGTGCTGAAAGATATCCGCGGAGCTGAACTCCATGACCGGTGCCTAGTTAGATCCGATGGGCGCAGATACACGCGGTTCAGAACCCATGGCCGGAAACAAGTCCGAGGGTCCGATGACATAGACCTCATTGTAAGTGAAATCTGTGTTTGGCTCTATCGCTGTTGAGTGTGCGGCTTCTGTGGCGGGGTCCATCCTCCCGTCCTCGGATGGCACGATCTGCGCTGGATCTAAAGCCAGGACAGCTGCAGGTGTGACCTCTTGAACACTGTCCGATGGCAGATCTGGCTCATGCTCAACGTGGCTATGGGGCGCACCTGTAGTGGGCTCGAATCCATCGAAGATCAAGTCTCCGCGGATGTCGGTAGTGTAGTTCAGGCTTCCATACCTGACCTGATGGCCAGCGGCGTAGCTATCGATCTGCTCCAGATGGCCAAGCGAGTTGGCCGGCAGTGCGAAGCCGCCGAATACGAAGATCTGTCCGGGGAGGAAAACCTCACCCTAGATCGCATCGTTCTAGATGATTGAAGGAGCCATCAAGCCTTATGGTGACGTCACAGTGGAACTCTCAATGAAAGCACCAATGTCGGTGTCAAAACCGGAGGATCTTGGGTAGGGGGTCCCGAACTGTGCGTCTAAGGCTAATGGTAACAGGAGGCGGGAGACACGATGTTTACCCAGGTTCGTGCCCTCTCTATGGAGGTAATACCCTACTTCCTGCTTGATTGATCTTGATGATATGAGTATTACAAGAGTTGATCTACCGAGAGATCGTAGAGGCTAACCCTAGAAGCTAGCCTATGATTCTGATTGTTGTTGTCCTACGGACTAAACCCTCCAGTTTATATAGACAGCGGAGGGGGCTAGGGTTACACCGAGTCGGTTAGAGAGAAGGGAATCTACATATCTGAATTGCCAAGCTTTCCTTCCATGCAAAGGAGAGTCCCACCCGGACACGGGACGAAGTCCTCAATCTTGTATCTTCATAGTCCAAAAGTCCGGCATAAGCATATAGTCCGGCTGTCCGAGGACCCCCTAATCCAGGACTCCCTCGGGTCTCCCTGAGGGTTTTTGGAATATTTGATAAATTATAGGGCGAAGAGGGGGTGCGGGAGGCCACCGAGGTGGGCACAACCCACTGGAGCACATCTGGGGGCCCAGGTGCACCCAGGTGGGTTGTGCCCCCCTCTGGGGGCACCCCCAGATGCTGCTCTGGCCCATTGGTTGTCTTTTTGGTCCATAAAAAATCTACAAAAAGTTTTGTGGTGTTTGGAGAACTCTCATTTCTGCGCAAAAAATAACACCACGGTAGTTCTGCTGAAACCGGCGTAAGTCCGGGTTAGTTCCATGCAATTCATACCAAAACCATATAAAATTTTTGTGAACATGGCATGAATACTTCATAAATTATAGATACGTTGGAGATGTATCAAGTTGGCATAGTATTTGTGGCTTGGCCACTATTCATATTTTTTGATACATGTCACTCTTGATGATTGCACATCCTGGTACACCACCGGAGGCATTCATATAGAGACATACCTTTGTTCTAGAATTGAGTTGTAATTCTTGAGTTGTAAGTAAATAAAAGTGTGATGGTCATCATTTTTAGAACATTGTCCCGTGTGAAGTTAAAAAAAGGCCAAAGAGCCCAAATAAAAAATAAAAGAAAAAGAGAGGCCAAAGAGCCCAAAATAAAAAACATGAGAGAAAAAGAGAGAAGGGACAATATTACTATCTTTTTCCACACTTGTGCTTCAAAGTAGCACCATGTTCTTCATGATAGAGAGTTTCCTATGTTTTCACTTTCATATATTACTAGTGGGAATTTTTCATTATAGAACTTGGCTTGCATATTGCAATGATGGGCTCCCTCAAATTGCCCTAGGTCTTCATGAGAAAGCAAGTTGGATGCACACCCCACTTAGTTTAATTTTGAGCTTTCATACAAAGATAGCTCTAGTGCATCCATTGCATGGAAATCCCTACTCACTCACATTGATATCAATTGATGAAAATCTCCATAGATCATTGATATTCCTAGTTGATGTGAGACTTTCGCCCTTCTTTTGTCTACGACCACCTTCTATTTCACCCAAAGTGTTATGTCCATGTCTCACGCTCATGTATTGCATGAAGAGTTGAAAACGTTTAAGAATGTAAAAGTATGAATACAATTGTTTGGCTGACATCGGGGTAGTACATGATTTATACTTTGTTCTGAGAAGAGGGAGCATAACAAGACTATATGATTTTGTATGGATAACTTTCTTTAGCCATGTTATTTTTGAAGTTTCATGATTTTACTTTCTACTATGCTTGAAGTATTATTATTTTTATGTCAATATTGAACTTTTTTTTTGAATCATACGGATCTGAATGTCCATGCCAAATAAAGAGATTACATTGCTAACACATCAAAAATTCAGTTTTTATCATTTACCTACTCGAGGACGAACATGAATTAAGCTTGGGGATGCTTGATATGTCTCCAACATATCTATAATTTTTGATTGTTCCATGCTATTATATTATCAGTTTTGGATGTTTTATATGCATTAATATGCTATTTTATATTATTTTGGGGATTAACCTATTAATCTAGAGCCCAGTGCCAGTTTATGTTATTTTTTCTTGTTTTTGAGTTTTACAGAAAGGAATATCAAACGGAGTCCAAACGAGCTGAAAATTTACGGTGATTATTTATGGACCAGAAGAGACCCACGGAGCATCGGAGTTGGGCTAGAAGAGTCCCGAGGTAACCACAAGCCTAGGAGGCACCCGCCCTAGGGTGCACCCCCTGGCTTATGGGCTCCTCAAGAACCCCTTGACTTGTTTTTGACGTCAAAAAAACCTATAAATATAGAAACCTCCGAAAACAAACCTAGATCAGAAGTTCCGCCGCCGCAAGCCTCTATAGCCATGATAAACCACTCAGGACCCTACCAGAGGGGGAAACCATCACCGGAGGCCATCTTCATCATCCTGGCGGTTGTCTCCATAATGAGGAGGAGTAGTTCACCCTCGGGGCTAAGGGTACGAACCAGTAGCTATGTCTTTGATCTCTCTCTCGTGTTCTTGATTTGGCACGATCTTGATGTACTATGGCTTGATACGTCTCCAACGTATCTATAATTTATGAAGTATTCATGCCATGTTTATAATAGTTTTACATGCTTTTAGTATGATTTGGTTAGAACTAACCCGGATTGACGTTGTTTTCATCAGAACTACCGTGGTGTTGTTTTTGTGCAGAAATAAAAAATTCTCAGAATGCGCTGAAAATCAACGAAGATTTTTCTGGAAAATATAAAAAATACTGGAACAAAAATTTATCGGAGAGGAGTCCCGTGGGGCCCACGAGGGTGGGGGCGCGCCCACCCCCCTGGGGCGCGCCACTATGCCTCGTGGACTCCTCGTGGGCCCCCCTGACTTGTCCTCGATGCCAACCTCTTCTATAAATACCCAAACCTCTAGAAATTAACCTAGATCGGAAGTTCCACATCTGCAAGCCTCTGTAGCCACGAGAAATCAATCTAGGCCCTCTCTGGCACCCTACTAGAGGGGGCCATCATCACCGGCGGCCATGGAGGAGGATCTCGGAGGGGGCATCATCGCCATGAAGGCCATGGACCAAAGGAGAAACCTCTCCCCATCCAGGGGGGAGGCCATGGAGGAGGAAGCACAAGGGGGAGAACCTCTCCTCCTCTCTCCCCGTGGCGTCGAAGTGCCATTGGGAGGGGAATCATCGCCGCGGTGATCATCTTCATCAACATCACCATCATCATCACCATCCTCATCTCTTTTACGCGGTGCACTTTCCCGCACTCCGCTATAATCCCTACTTGAAAACATGGTGCTTTATGCCACATATTATGATCCAATGATGTGTTGCCATCCTATGATGTTTTCAGTAGATATCCTTTGTCTTTGGGTTGATTGATGATTTAGATTGGTATGAGTTGTATGTTTTATTTTGGTGTTGTCCTATTGTGCCCTCCGTGTCTCGCAAGCGTGAGGGATTCCCGCTGTAGGGTGTTGCAACATGTCCATGGTTTACTTATTGTCTACGTTGCTTGAGTTGCAGAAGCATAAACACAGATAAGTGGGTCACGGCGTATGGGAATAAAGGGGACTTGATATGTTAATGCTATGGTTGGGTTTTACCTTAATGATCTTTAGTAGTTGCGGATGCTTGCTAGAGTTCCAATCATAAGTGCATATGATCCTAGAAGAGAAATTATGTTAGCTTATGCCTCTCCCTCATATGAAATTACAATAGTGATTACCGGTCTGTAAACAAATGCCTAGTATAATTCCGCACGCCGACCCATCATTATTCCACACACGCTATTTATAATACTTAAGTAATATATTCTAACTTTATGATAACAGCACCTACTTTTATATTTTAGCTCTCCGATATCATGCAAAGTCATCCTCTTCATACCCATAACGTAGTTTTATTTCTCGTTTCTAGTTGGAAGCAAACGTTCGGTGTACGTAGAGTCGTATAAGTGGAAGATAGGACTTGAGAGAATATTGATCTTACCTTTAGCTCCTCGTGGGTCCGACACTCCATACTTATCACTTCCACCTTTGGGAATTGCTATGATGATTCCTTGCACTTGGGGATTATCAAGCTCTTTTCTGGCACCGTTGCCGGGGAGCGATAGCGTGGGGTTGATATTCTTGTGTGTGGTTGTTTGCTTTCTTCACTAAGTAGTTTTTGTTTTCCTTTTTAGTTTTGCTTAGTTGTGTGTGAAACATACAAAAAAACCAAAAAAATGAAAATACAAAAAGATGCACTTGCCTCGTATGCCTAAAAAGTTTTTCAAAAAGAGAAGTGATTGGAAAGTTATGCATTGAAGAAGTGAGGGTCGACCTTGAGCACTTGTGTTCATGCTCATGGAAACAATGTAGAATTTTTCATCGAAGTTTCTCTGTAAATAATTATCCCCTTGTATATATCCATTGTATTATAAAAATAATGTGCCAAGCTTTTGTTTTAGGTTGATTAGATTGCTTGTTTACCATGTGCAGTACAAAAACAGAAAGTTTGGCTGTAGCGCATGAATTTACATTTTTTACTGGGAAGTCAAATGGGTCTGAAACTTTTTGCACATTACTTCTGTATAAAGTTTTTAAATTTTAATATTTTATTTAAAAAATTTTGAGTTACAGAAGTTTACTAAATTTCCAGATTACTACAGACTGTCCTGTTTTTGACAAATTCTGTTTTTCGCGTGTTGTTTGCTTATTTTGATGAATCTATGGATAGTATCGGGGGTATGAACCATGGTGAAGTTGGAGTACCGTAGATATAGTGATAATATGAAATTGGAATGAGTTTACAACAGTACCTAGAGGTAGTGATTTGCTTTATTATACTAATGGATCTCACAAAGTTTTTGTTAAAGTTTTGTGTGAATGAAGTGTTCGAAGAACGAGGAGTTACCAATGTGAAAAGAATAAAGAGAGGCAAGAGTTAAAGCTTGGGGATGCCCAAGGCACCCCAAGTAAATATTTCAAGGACACTCAAGAATCTAAGCTTTGGGATGCCCCGGTTGGCATCCCATCTTTCTTCTTCGACAATTATCGGTATACCTCGGTTTTTGTTTTGTTCACATTTGTGTCCTTTGTGTTTTTATTTTTCTTTAGGAACCATGCTAGTATGAGATATCCCTTAAATGATATTATAGAATGATCCTTGTGCTTCACTTAAATCTTTTGAGTATGGTTTTATAGAATGCTTCGTGTGCTTCACTTATATATTTTGAGCTTGGATATTGGTTAGTATATACTAATTGTAGAATGCCCCATGAACTTCACTTATATCTTTTGGAGTATGAATAATACTATCATCTAAAGTGGGTTTGGAAGAGTGTAAACTTTAGGAATTAGTGATCCCACTATTTTGGAGGGTGTTGAATCTTACTGTGATATTTATGAAAGTGGATTTGGAAGAGTGTCAACTTTAGTTAGTAATGATTCCACTATTTCGGAAGAGGTTCCAATTGATTATGAGAACAAAGTTGCTACCTATGATTGTTATTGTGATGACGTGTATGCTATAAAGAATAATGTTAACCATGAAACTTGTCATCATGCTTTTAATTTTCAATTGGATTATGCATCACATGACAGTTATTTTGTTGAGTTTGCTCCCACTATTCCGAATGAGAAGAATTTTTGCTTATGTGGAGAATAGTAAAATTTCTATGCTTGTAGATCATGAAAAGAATGCTTTATGTGATGGTTATATTGTTGAATTAATTCATGATGCTACTAAAAATTATTATGAGGGAGGAATATATGCTTGTAGGAGTTACAATAATATCAAGTTTCCTCTCTATGTGCCTGAAGTTTTGAAGTTATACTTGTTTTGCCTTCCTATGCTAGTTGATTCTTGTTCCTATAAATTGTGTGCTCAAAAAATCCCTAGGCATAGGAAGTGGGTTAGGTCTAAATGTGCTAGTCATATTCTTCATGATGCTCTCTTTATGTTTCAATTCTTATCTTTTATGTGAGCATCATTGAAATCGTCATGCCTAGCTAAAAGGCATTAAAGAAAAGCGATTGTTGGGAGACAACCCAATATATACCCTTACTGTTTTTGTGTGCTCACATGATTAAGCTACTTCATTAATCATGTTTTATAGCTTTTGTTTCAATAAAGTTCCAAGTAAGACCTTTGGGAAGACTTGGGTGAAAGTTAATGTGATCTTGCTGTAAAAAAAAAGAAACTTTGCGCTCACAAGATTAGCTGTCATTTTTTTTTACAGAAGAGTGGTTTTGAGTTGATTCTTTTTGCAGAAGATTAATAGATAAATTCCTCACGTCCACCAATTTATTTCATAATTTTTGGAGTAGCATAAGTATGGTTGTTGTTCAGATCATTACAAACTGTTCTGTTTCTGACAGATTCTGTTTTCATTGCATAGTTTGCTTGTTTTCTAGTTTCTATGGCTTATATTGCTCAATATAAATTGTAGAATTGATATGGTACAGTAGTAATTGTGTGAGAACAATTATTAATCTTGTATTTGACAGTACCAAAGTGAATGATTTACTCTTTAGCATACTAACCCATCTCACGAAGTTCCGTTAAGTTTTGTGTGATTGAAGTTTTCAAGTTTTGAGTGAGATATCAATATGAGGATAATAAGGAGTGGAAAGACCCTAAGCTTGGGGATGCCCAAGGCACCCCAAGGTAATATTCAAAGAATAATCAAGTGCCCAAGCTTGGGGATGCCCCGGCATGCCCTCTTTCATCTTGAAAACTATCGGTATACTTTACTCGGAGCTATATTTTTATTCATCACATGATATGTGTTTTGCTTGGAGCGTATTTTCAATTTTACTTGCTGTTTGGATAAAATTATTGGAACTGAAATCTTTAATGAAAAAGAATCCTCCCATGGCTAGTTAATTATTTGACTACTCAGTGTTCTTCACTTATATCTTTTTGGAGTAGTTTGTCATTTACTCACGCGCTTCACGTATATCCTATGAGTAAATGGTTGAATGAATTTAATATCATAAATCTGATTTTATTTATGTTTCATATGCTTATGCCATGGGGAGTAATGACTTCACGCAGAATAAGTATAGGTAGTAAACTTATTGAAAGTTAGCAAACGCAGAATTGGTCACTTGAACAATTCATGAAAGAATATTGAAGGAAGAGAGATTTCACATATAAATATACTATCTTGGGTATCTTTTGTAATTGGGAGCACTCATTAAAATATGACATGCTAGAAGGTTGATGTTGGACAAGGAAGACAACTTAATGGGATATGTTTTCCTATATCCGAAACGTTATATTGTCTTGGATCATCCAACATGTTGAGCTTGCCTTTCCCTCTCATGCTAGCCAAATTCTTTGCACCAAGTAGAAATACTACTTGTGCTTCCAAACATCCCTTAAACTAGTTTTGCCATGAGAGTCCATGATACCTACCTATGGATTGAGTAAGATCCTTCAAGTAAGTTGTCATCGGTGCATGCAATAAAAATTGCTCTCAAAATATGTATGATCTATTAGTGCAAAGAAAATAAGCTTTATACGAACTTGTGATAGGGAAGAAATAAAAGCGACGGACTGCATAATAAAGGTCTCTATCACAAGAGGCAATATGAAGTGACGTTCTTTTGCATTAAGATTTTGTGCATCCAACCATAAAAGTGCATGACAACCTCTGCTTCCCTCTGCGAAGGGCCTATCTTTTACTTTTATTTCTACCCTTATACAAGAGTCATGGTGATCATCACCTTTCCTTTTTAAACTTTTTCCTTTGGCAAGCACTTTGTGTTGGAGCGGTACGAATATATATATCCACTTGGATGTAGGTTTTCATGAAGTATTATTGTTGACATTACCCTTGAGGTAAAAGGTTGGGAGGCGAAACTATAAGCCCCTATATTTCTCTGTGTCCGATTGAAACTTTGAACCCATAAATATCACATGAGTGTTAGCAATTGTGAAAGATTAACTAATATTTGAGTATGTGGAGTTTGCTAAATCAAAGCTCTTACATAGACCCTTCCCGAAAATAAGATGAATTGCAATTGTTTGATGACTAAGAGCATGGTTTGTTAGTTTTCAAGAATGTTTATGATCTATACTTTAACATGTGAATAGCTTGTTACTTGATCATGAGAAGTTTTATGAGTTGAGCTACTGTTATGATATATAATGATGCAAGAAAAAGTGATTGGAACTATCATTGATCAAACTTATGCACTTGCTAGCAATCACACTTCATAAATTATTTCTTTTATAATTTACTTACTCGAGGACGAGCATGAATTAAGCTTGGTGATGCTGATACGTCTCCAACGTATCTATAATTTATGAAGTATTCATGCCATGTTTGTAATATTTTTACATGCTTTTGGTATGATTGGTTAGAACTAACGCGGACTGACGTTGTTTTCAGCAGAACTACCGTGGTGTTGTTTTTGTGCAGAAATAAAAGTTCTCAGAATGCGCTGAAAATCAACGGAGATTTTTTTGGAAAATATAGAAAATACTGGAACAAAAAGTTATCAAAGAGGAGTCCCGTGGGGCCCACGAGGGTGGAGGGTGCGCCCACCCCCTAGGGTGCATCCCTGTGCCTCGTGAACTCCTCGTGGGCCCCCCTGACTTGTCCTCGACGCCAACCTCTTCTATAAATACCCAAACCTCTAGAAATTAACCTAGATCGGAAGTTCCGCCACCGCGAGCCTCTGTAGCCACGAGAAATCAATCTAGGCCCTCTCTGGCACCCTGCCGGAGGGGGCCATCAGCACCGGAGGCCATGGAGGAGGATCCCAGAGGGGCCATCATTGCCATGAAGGCAAGGACCAGAGGAGGAACCTCTCCCCATCCAGGGGGAGGCCATGGAGGAGGAAGCACAAGGGGAGAACCTCTCCTCCTCTCTCCCGGTGGTGCCGAATTGCCATCAGGAGGGGAATCATCCCCGTGGTGATCGTCTTCATCAACATCACCATCATCATCACCATCCACATCTCTTTTACGCAGTCCACTCTCCCGCACCCCGATGTAATCCCTACTTGAACATGGTGCTTTATGCCACATATTATGATCCAAGGATGTGTTGCCATCCTATGATGTTTTGAGTAGATATCCTTTGTCTTTGGGTTGATTGATGAAGTTGTATGTTTTATTTTGGTGTTGTCCTATTGTGCGCTCAGTGTCGCGCAAGCGGGAGGGATTCCCGCTGTAGGGTGTTGCAATATGTCCATGGTTTACTTATTGTCTGTGTTGCTTGAGTGACAGAAGCATAAACACGGATAAGTGGGTCACGGCATATGGGAATAAAGGGGACATGATATGTTAGTGCTATGGTTGAGTTTTACCTTAATGATCTTTAGTAGTTGAGGATGCTTGCTAGAGTTCCAATCATAAGTGCATATGATCCAAGAAGAGAAAGTATGTTAGCTTATGTCTCTCCCTCATATGAAATTAAAATAGTGATTATCGGTTTGTTTACAATTGCCTAGGATAATTCCGCACACCAACCCATCATTATTCCACACTCGCTATTTATAATACTTAAGTTATATATTCTAACTTTATGATAACAGCACCTACTTTTATATTTTAGCTCTCCGATATCATGCCAAGTTATCCTCTTCATACCCACAATGTAGTTTTATTTCTCGTTTCTAGTTGGAAGCAAATGTTCGGTGTACGTAGAGTCGTATCAGTGACAGCTAATACTTGAGAGAATATTGATCTTACCTTTAGCTCCTTGTGGGTTCGACACGCCATACTTATCACTTCCACCTTTGGGAATTGGTACGATGATTCCTTGCACTTGGGGATTATCACGGCTTTGTTACTATACTTGGATCATATGGTGTTTCTACCTCTCTATCTTCTTGTGATGAATTGAGTTTTTTACCTTTGAGGTTTCACTATTATCGGATTGAATACTTTTATGGATTTGAGAACACTTGATGTATGGCTTGCGTGGGATACCCATGGTGACAAATGGGGTGTTCTATTGATTCACTTGATGTATGTCTTGCGTGGGATACCCGTGGTGACAATGGGTTGTGCTATTGATTCACTTGATGTATGTTTTGGCACTCAACTCGCGGATTCCCAAGGTGACATTGGGGTAATCTATGCGTAGGGGTTGATGCACATTTTCATCCTTGTTTCTCCGGTAGAAATCTTGGGGCACTCTTTGATGTTCTTTGTGTTGGATTGAATATTATGAATCTGAAGTTGTTCGATGCATATCGTATAATTGACCCATGGATACTTGTGGTGACATTGGAGTATCTAGGTGACATTAGGGTTGATTGATGTGTATCATATGGTGTTAATTTACTACGAACTCTAGGGTTGTTTGTGACACTTATAGGAATTGCTCGGTGGATTGATTGGAAAGAATAACTTTGAGGTGGTTTTGTACCCTACAAGCAATTTCATATGTTCTCTGCGATAGGCACTTTGGACTGACTCTTTGTCGCACATTGAGGGATTGCCATATGATTTAATTATGTTATCATTGTTGAGAGACTTTGCACTAGTGAAAGTATGAACCCTAGGCCTTGTTTTCAAGCATTGCAATACCATTTTTTGCTCACTTTTCACTTGTTAACTCGCTGTTTCTATTTATTAAGATTACAAAAACCTATATGTACCATTCATATTACACTTGTATCACCATCTCTTCGCTGCACTAGTGTACCTATACAATTTGCCATTGTATTGGGTGTGCTGGGGACACAAGAGACTCTTTATTATTCGGTTGCAGGGTTGGTTGAGAGAGACCATCTTCATCCTACGCCTCCCACGGATTGATAAACCTTAGGTCATCCACTTGAGGGAAATTTGCTACCGTCCAACAAAACTCTGCGCTTGGAGGCCCAACACGAGTCTACAAGAAGAAGTTTCATAGTAGACATCAACCATAAGCAAGGACGTTAACCTCGATGACATTTTGTACATTATCCTTGCCCCTGCATTGTTAACCCCTGAGCCTATTGTGTTACTTTCCTATCGAGCTAGCCGTTGAGTATTGCCGGGCAATGCTACTTGTGCACTTTAGTGATGCATATTCCATTTAGCTATCATTGCATGCATATATCATCTTATCATCTCTTGTGTCATCAATTATTCCCACATATACACAATTTCAATCTTGGTTCAAGCATTTCGCGTAAGTGGCCAAAGAAAATATCAAAAAATAAAGAGGACAAAGCTTTTAAGCAAAGAGAAAAAGGAAACCAGAGCACGTAAGCAATAGCAATAGCAATAGCATCATGCCACATTGCATTAATATTGCTTATTGACACCATTGAACATCTTGGATCATCGTGTGCGACTTCATCGTGAACCATACATACATAGCATACTTGGAATGGAAAGTCGACATGTTTTGTTTCTCATAGGTTGTGCACAAGTTTCATATCCGCCCTTTGAGACATCGTGCTACGTCTCCCTAGCATTGTGCAACACGAGCGTTTTATGTGGATAACACATTTTGAGCTCATTCCTTGGTTGCACAACCCCATTGTAGGATTGAAAGTATGTCTAGAGGGGAGGATTAGACTACTTGACCAAATAAAAACTTATCTTTTCCTAGATTTAGTTGTAGGCAAGGTTTAGCAATTCTACCAAATCAAGTAACACCCTACACATGCAAGTCTTAGTGTTGAGCAGCAGAAAGTAAAGACTTTGCATATGAATGTAAAGAAGGGATCGGAGAAATCAAATGCAATGAAGACATGATACGTCTCCAATGTATCTATAATTTATGAAGTATTCATGCCATTTTTACAACAATTCTATATGGTTTTGGTATGATTTTCATGGAACTAACCCAGACTGACGCTCTTTTTAGCAGAACTACCGTGGTGTTGTTTTTTGTGCAGAAATCAAAGTTCTCCAAATGCAGCGAAACTTTTTGATGACTTTTTTGGAACAAAAGAGGCACTAGAGGTGGGCACAACCCACCAGGGTGCGCCAGCCCACCCAGGCGCGCCCTGGTGTCTAGTGCTCACCTCGAGGCCCATCTTCGCGTGAAACCGACGCAAAAAAATCCTATAAATATAGAAACCTCTAGAAATAACCCTAGATCGGAAGTTCTGCCACCGGAAGCCTTTGTATCCATGAAAACCAATCTGGACCCTATTCCGGCACCCTACCAGAGGGGGAAATCATCACCGAAGGCCATCTTTATCATCTCGACGGCCACCATGATGAGGAGGGAGTAGTCCACCCTCGGGGCCGAGGGTTTGTACTAGTAGCTATGTGTTTAATCTCTATCTCGTGTTCTTGAGATGGCACAATCTTGATGTATCACGGACTTTGTTAATATAGTTGGATCATATGGTGTTTCTCCCTCTCTATCTTGTTGTTATGAATTGAGTTTTCCCTTTGAGATTTCGTTCTTATCGGATTGAATACTTCTATGGATTTGAGAGCACTTGATATTTGTCTTGCATATAGCACTTGATATATGTCTTGCATATGAATACCCGTTGTGACAATGGGTTATTATATTGATTCACTTGAGATATGTTTTGGCACTCAACTCGCGGATTCCTGAGGTGACATTGGGGTAATCTATGCATAGGGGTTGATGCATGTTCTTGTCTTTTGTTTCTCCGGTAGAAATCTTGGGACACTCTTTGAAGTTCTTTTTGTTGTATTCAGTATTATAAATCTGAATTTTTTTGGTGTCATTTAAGTATGAACTCTTGATAGATTGATCAGAAAGAATAACTTGGTGTTATTTTAGTACGAACTCTTGATAGATCGATCAGAAAGAATAACTTGGTGTTATTTTAGTATGAACTCTTGGATAGATCGATCAGAAAGAACAACTACAAACAATTTCTTCTTATGTTCTCCGCTAGATAGGAACTTTGGAGTGATTCTTGATTGCATGTTGAGGGATGGTTATATGATCCAATTAGATTAGCATTGTGAGAGACTGCACTAGCGAAAGTACGAACCCTAGGCCTCATTTTCAAGCATTGCAATACCGTTTGTGCTCACTTTTGTCACTTGCTACCTTGCTGTTTTATTTATTCAGATTATAAAAGTATATGTCTACCATCCATATTACACTTTTATCACCATCTCTTTGCCGAACTAGTGCACCTATACAATTTGCCAATGTATTGGGTGTGTTGGGGACACAAGAGACTCTTTGTTATTTGGTTGCAGGGTTGTTTGAGAGAGACCACCTTCATCCTACACCTCCCACGGATTTATAAACCTTAGGTCGTCCACTTGAGGGAAAATAGCTATTGTCCTACAGAACTCTACACTTGGAGGCCCAACACGAGTCTAGAAGAAGAAGGTTGCGTAGTAGACATCAAGCTCTTTTCTGGCATCATTGTCGGGGGGTGAGTGCTTGAAGGTATATCTTTAGATCTTGCAATTGCATCTTTTAATTTCTTGTTTTATCACTAGTTTGGTTTTATAAAATAAAACTACAAAAAATGGAATTGAGGTTGCCTCATATTATTCTTCATTATCATGTCTTTCTTGAAAATGATGGAAAGGAAAATTGTGCTCAATTGATAGCAGAAGAATTCAATAAAATGTTTGGCATAAATGATGAGCATGATTGCAATGTTATTAATATGAATTCTATGAATATCCAAAATACTAATGATGATTGCACTAGTCGTGATAAAAATGTTTCTTATAAGCATGTCAATTTTTGTGGAGTGCATAAAGTTTGTGAAGACATGCCTTATAGGGAAGATAGATTTTGTAAGAAACATAACCATGATAAAACCAATTTTTTTCTCAAAGTGATAGATGAATTTTCTACAAAATTATGTTCTCTTTGTCCTATTACTTGTAAACTTTGCAATAAGGATGGTCATCTTAATTTCCAATTGAAACTTTTTCATGATCGAATCATGGCCAAATATTGTAATGATTTGATAACCCTTGACCTTTATAGTGAGCTTTGTCTATTTTTGGGGAGTGAAGAACTGACACATAAATATAGTTGGTTTGAAGTATTCATTCTCACGGACGACATTGAAACTAATATATATATATATATATATATATATATATATATATATATATATATATATATATATGTGTGTGTGTGTGTGTGTGTGTGTGTTTTGCATGTGAAAGTGTGTTAAGAAGACTAGAGGGGGGTAATAGGAGATTTTTACAAATTCGTCACTGAGTAATTTCAGGATGAGGAAATTCCAAAGTCACGAACAACTAGCAGCGGAATAAGTACTCAGTTATAAGCATAACAGAGCAATAGCATAATCATCATGATGAAATTAAAAACAAACATAGAGTACAGAAATTGTAAACACATGATGAGCAGGCTGAAGACAATGTGACTGAAGAAATTGGATTGAGGAAATAGAGAAAGTCTTTAGTCAAAATCTTCAAATAGTAATGATCAGGTTCATCAACACATGAATGAGGAAATGGAAGGGTTGAGGAAATAGAACCAGTAGGCTTGGTGAAGACAATGAGTTGGTAGACCAGTTCCAACTGCTGTGACAGTTGTACGTCTGGTTGGAGCGACTGAGTATTTAAACTCGAGGACACACAGTCCTCACCGTATTCTCCTTGAGCTAAGATCACATAGACCTCGCCCAACACTCGTGGTAAGTCTTCACAGGTGACTTCCAAACCTTCACAGACTTGGTCACTCGGCAATCCACAATTCCTCTTGGATGCTTAGACCATGACGCCTAACCATCTGGAGGATACACAGTCCTCAAAGGTAACAAGCATTGGTTCCACATAGGAACAATATCTTCAGTGATTCTCAATCACTTTGGGTTTGTAGGTGTTTGGGTTTGGGATTTGGGTTTTCCTCACATGATGATTTTCGCTCAAAGTCCTTAGAGCATGGGATGCTCTCAATTGACAAGTGTCAGTTTCTCTCGGAGCAGCCAACCAGCTAGTGGTTGTAGGGGGCAACTATTTATAGCCTAGGGAGCAGCCCGACATGATAAGACATAAATGCCCTTCAATGATATGACTGTTAGGTGGTAGGATATTTTGGACAGCTGGCGTGTACCACAGCAACGGTCGGATTTGAGGTTCGAATTCCTCAGGGCTATCATGTTTCTCACTGTGTAGGCAATCCGCACTGGTGAATTCCTAACTCCTTAGTCAGAACAAATTCCTCAAAGACCAGAAGATCTTCGTCTCTATCACTAAAGAAATTGACTGAACTGATATGAGATTTCCAATGGTTTCACTCGAAAGGATTGGGTAGGTGTAGGATTTTGATATGAGCATCACTTGGAAATCAGTTTCCTTAGTATTACCTCGACCCCCTTTAACAGTACGGTGTTTCCTATGACTCAAGAAAGAGAAAAATGAAACTACGAAAACAAAAGTCTTCACGCTTCATAATCCTTGCATGAATATCCAAGTCTTCAAGGTCACACGAATTTCATCACTTTCAAAGTCTTTAGGAGAACCAAATTCTTCAGCTGAAGACATTCATTTTTAGGGTCGACTTGCACTGTAAATATCAAACTCCTCATCGACTTATAGAGCCTGTCTAAACTCACAACATATTAGTCCCTTAACCTATAAGTCTTCAATACACCAAAATCACTGAGGGGCACTAGATGCACTTACAATCTCCCCCTTTTGGGTGATTGATGACAATATAGGTTAAGTTTTCAATGGGGATAAACATATTAATTGAAAAAGTGCTCAATATTGAGGAATTTGATTGCAAGATATAGAAGAACTCCCCTTGAAGATGTACATAATGAGGAATTTGCTTTTGAAGCAATGCACATTTGAAGAGTAGAATCATGGAGATCTCCACCCTATATCTCGTAATTCATACACACATTTAACATATCGAATGAAGAATTTGAAATGCATGATGAAATATGGTGACTGATGTAATTTAGCATGCGTAACTAACATATATGAGGAAATAGCATGCAGAAAAACAAAGCAAAAGTATCAGGTCACCATCGGACTTAAGTTTACAACTCGATCCAACAAATACTTCAGAAGATCGAGAGTTGCAACTTAACAAAAAAATGCCCATATAGATAGACCTGCTTGAAGACTAACTCAAATTTCACCCCCTTTGTCATCAAATGAACAAAAGGGACAAAAAGTGAGGACTAACGCCCCTGAAGAATATCATCACGAAGTTGATGGAGGAGCACCAGCATTGTTGGGGTCGGTTGTTGGAGTCGAGCCTACCAAAGTGTCATCCAAATCTTCATTTCATCGGTCTCGCGCGATGAAGAATATGAGCTAGCCACCAAGGGAGGAACCTTGACTTTCTTGAATTTTTTCGCTGGCGGCTTAGACCAGTCAAAGTCCTGCTGGAAGCCCATCTGCTTGAGATCTTCATCACCGTAGAGATGAGTCAGAATAGCCCAGGTGCGATCAAAAACTTCATGGAGGTAGTAGTGGTTCTTCTTGACTGAATTATGTGTAGCAGTCATGTTTTGAAGAATTGAACCAAACTGACGCTTGACCCATTTGTGATTTCGATCGACCTTCTGATGAAGACTGAGGAGAAGCTCACGATCAGTCATCACCATTGGAGCTGTGGCTTGAGGATTTTGCTTTGAGGCATTGGCAGCAGAATCATGAGTGGCAGAGTCATCATTGGTGGAATACGATGCAACTTTGCAGAACTGTCCATCCAATGGACGAATGCCTTCATCAATAATAGCAGTGGCCTTGCCCTTATCATTAGTTGAGAAAAACGTCTGCTTGAGGACTTCAATGGGGGGAAGTAACTGCCATGGTTGAGTGTGTCAGACTTGTAATTGATTGAAGACCTTGATCTGAGGAATCTCATAACCCAGGGAGCATAAGGCTTCAATTCAAAAAGAGACAATGCAACATTTGCCATAGTCCTCATGAAGAAGTCATGGTAGTTTACTGGAATACCATGCATTATATTGAATAGCAGATTCTTCATGATGCCAACGACTTCTTCAGCATTAGAGTCGTGGCCTTTGATAGGACTCAATGTCTTGGTCAGAATGTGATAGACAGTCCCTGGCACATATTGCAATTCCTTCACGAGGAATTTGGTCCTTGGGGCTTGACCGGGCTTCAGCGGCTTCATCAACACTTGCATGTAGTGATCTGTGAGTTCAGGTTCATGATACATACGACGCACACCTTCAAAGGGGAGGATTGACAGGCAGGGCATGAAGCAATTCAGAGGCTGGTGCTTTGAAGTGAGTGTTTTCTGTCATCCAGTCCAACACCCAAGAATTCACATCATCATAATGTCTTGTGATGTGCAGCATCGCATAGAGCTGAAGAATTAGCTCTTCATTCCAATCACATATATCGGTGCAAAAGTAGAGTAGTCCAGCTTCATGAAGAACACTGAGGACAGGTGTGAAGCATAGCAGCGGTTCCATGTCCACATGAGGAATATGCTCATGGTCGAAGACTTTATCCTTATCAAACAGCAGTGAAGAATAGAAATTTGCTTGGCTGGCAGCCCAGAAGTGCTTCCTTCTAAGATGAGCAGATTCATACGGATTGTAGTCGGTGGAGAACAGATGCTCGTGGAAGAAGTCATCAGCCTTAAATTTGGCGTCCTCGAGAATGGGTTCTTCGGCTTCGGCTGAGGAGTATTAGTCAATTGCAGCACAACCTCGGGAATCATAGTCTCAGGAGCCGCAGGCTAAGGAATTTCAGTTTCTGTAGCAGCCTGGGTCTCCATTTCTTCAGCAACTTCATCATCAGCACTAGTGGCTGGAATTTCTTTAGGAATGGAAGGAGTGGTGCATGTTTCATCAGAGCCCATTCGAACTTCAGTAGGTACAGGGGACTGAGGAATTTGTTGCAGTGGCGTGAACAAAGGAGAGTCGGGATGCTGACTTTCCCAAAAGTCATCATTCATCATAGTTGTGGTGCTCCCAATGTCCACGTCTTCGTCTTCATCACTCAATTCTTCAATGCCTGCCTCTTAAGCTGTGAACTGAGGCACTGGAGATGATACCCGAGGGATTAAAGTGACATGGTCCACTTCAATTTCTTCATCCATCTGCTCTGTCGAAGCAGCAGAAGGATCTTCTTCATCGAAAGCAGCGGAAGGATCTTCTTCATCGGATTCACTAGGAATCACATAATCTTCACCAAAAGGAATGAGTTCCTTTGATGGCATGCTTGAGAGAGGAACAACATCAATTTGATTTTCAAGTGAGCTTGTCAAAGTCTTCGCCTTCTTGGGAGCAGAAGACTCTAAGGAAGCAGATGCTTTCCTTTTCTTCAGTGCAGCTCGCTTTGCAACCTTGGTTTTCTTCACTTCTAATGCAGAAGGAAGAATAGGACTTGGTGTTGGCGTTGGTGCAGGAGGAGCAGAAGAAATTGGAGCAATTTCTTCAGGCACAACTGATGTAGTTGTCCTGACATGTTTAGTTTCCATAGGAGCAGCTTCAGATGCTTCAGCTGGCCTAACTTGTTCTTCAAGCGCAACACTAGAGGTTGCCCTGGCAATTTCTTCAGCGGCTGGAATAGCATCATCAGCCCTGGTGCTTGTAGTTTCATCAGCAGCCTGATTTTCATCAGCGGTGCTGGCATGTTCTTCAGTCGGCTGTGCAGATGCTTCAGCCGGAGGGATTTCAATGTGCATTGGGTCAGCAACATTGGAAGTAAGTCCCTTTGCCATTTTGACGAATCTGACTTTGGCTCCCAGCCATTCTGCCTTGTAGGCGTGAAATTCATCACTGAGCTTCTTGATCTCAGATTGCATAGTGATAAGTTGTTCAAGTGATAGCGTAAGAACGTTGTCCTTCAGAAAGCACTATTTCTTGTACTGGGCTTTCTTCACAGACCTGGCTTTCTCAAATTTCCAACATGTGACTTTGACTAGGTGTGAGGTTTAACTCTGGCAAAGGAGTGTTTGGGTCATTGTGCTAGAGGTCAATGAAGTCTAGGATCTTCTGCGGATCCAACAGAAGGGGCACAACACTGCCCTTGGCTCTAGCGGCCCTTTGTTGTGTGTCTTTGGTGATATTGGCAAATTCTTCATCATCGGCTTTGTCATCATCTGATGACACTTGGAAGACAACCTGCTTCTTGTGAGGACTTGGTCTGGTGCCTCGTTCAGCAGTTGCCTTGGTCTTCAGCAAATTAGGGCCAGTTGAAGCACAGAGGAGGAGCTGAAGAACTTGTAGAAGCTCCTGAGGCAATTGAGATGCCTATGGTCCTTTGGCAAGAGGCGAGATGCATAGGTACCGAGGACTTTGCCGGAGGAGCTGAGGGTTTTGTAACCTGACAAACTAGAGCAGCTTGAGGAATATGTCGTGAGGGCATTGATGAGCTTGGCAGTGAGGGCATTGCTGACCTTGGCCGTGAGGGCATTTCTAAGGTTGGTGGTTTGCGAGCAGGCTTCTTAGGCATATCCTTCTTGCTTGTGGAGGCCTCAACAGCGGCAGCAGCAGAGTCTTCATTGAATTTCCTCACTGCTTCTTTGGTCTATTTGGCCAACTTGGCTTGCCACTTGGCCCATTCATCAACATAATCCTCACCGCGCTTGATGCTAGTGGGATCAGCAATTTTGCCAGGTGCCAATGGAGGTCTTGGGCAAGGAGGATTTAGAGCGAATTTCTTCATATATTTTGGAGTAACATATCTGTACTCCCTCCATTCTCGTGCCCATCTTCGTTCACTTTTCTAAATGCGCACGTTGCGCTCATTCTTCGTCTTCTTTCCATGAGTTGCCTCATCAGGTGTGCAATACCCTGCATAGATGTCAGTAGGGATCTCAAAAGCAGTGTTGACTTCCAGTTTCTTCCCTCCCTTCTGAGATCTCTTAACATCTGCCATTTTCTTCAGCTAAGGATTTTGAACTATTGAGTTCTCTGAAGAAGTATGTAGCTTTTCTTCGAGGAACGCTACGAATGATTTAAGTTGATGAGAACCTAGTGATTCAACAGCAGACATGTGTACCTGTGAATAGAGTATAGGTGCGAAGAATTTGGAGAGGTCATATGTGTTCTCAGAAGTTTTTGCAAAATGGAACAAGTTTGAGGAAATTGACCAGATATGTCTTGAAGAATTTCACTAAGCGTTCTTTGACTTAGGTTCCAGAGTTGTATGGATTGTGAAATTCACACAATTGAGGAATCTTGAGGAAAAAGTCACTTAGAGAAACAGATCAAGAACATATAATTGTGCGAGGCGTTTAGAGTGTGGAAGTTGAAGAATAAACACCTTTTGAAGATTTTATGAAAATCATCAGAATCAACAAAGGTAGTAAAAGTAACTTTTAATTACCCTTGACAAAGAACACGATGAACTCATAGTGTATATTGAAAGTTCGTCAGCCCAGATCTTCCACGCCCTAACTTGGCAGAGGAAGACAGGTACAGCGGTGATGGAGTGAAGATGTCCGCGGCCGGCGCGAGTAAGACGGCGATGAGGTCGAGGCAGTGAAGCTCTTCCTCACTAGCGACGTTGAAGGTAGCGGCGGGGCTAGGGCTTGAGAGCTTGAGCATGGGGAGTGAGATCGAGTGGGGTAAATAAAGTCTAAGGAGGGTGAGGAGTATTTATAGCCGAGGTGAAAAACCGCTCGCCCGAGGAAAATGGACGAACGTGCCCCTGACCCTTCTCATCCTAGCGACATGTGTCACCCATGTATAGTGTGGTGGAGATCGTGGGTGAATAGATAAATCTTATCGTGGGACGTGTAACGGTTTGAGCAGCAAAAGCCGAAAATTCAGAAGAATATTTTAAAGTTTCGTTCGCCATTTCTTCAGCTGACAAGGACATAGTGAAGATTTTGAACGAGTTTCAAATAGAACGCACATGAAGAATTTGTGAACAGACTGTGTTGAGTTTAGCATAGAGGGGGAAAGGGTCCAATCATATTCACTTAGCAGAAAAAGCTACTTGAAGAATTAGCAATAAGTGAATGTTGTAGAGGACATAAAAACTCAA
>NC_041383.1:276571716-276590021 GCF_002162155.2 Triticum dicoccoides
CTAATTTTTGGGTAGTATGTACCATATTTTGAGTATGCTCTTTTTTACGAACAAATATGTACATATTTCACAAATACAACAAAAACTATGGACTCATATGCAATTTTTTCATGTAACTTGCTTTGAAATATCTTAGATATAGTATATGAACATATTTAAAATAATAAAATAGTATATATACTACCACATGGTAGTATATGAGATATATGGGGTAACTACCACCGGGTGGTAGGATGGATTTTCCATATATATATATATATATATATATATATATATATATATATATAGTGGCACTATTCTAATCCTGGGATTAGAATAACTATTTGGATCATGAGGTCCTATATAGGAGCAGCGGGTGTTCCCGAACATACAGAAAGAAAAAAAGAAATCCCACCCCGAACCCCACGTTCCCCACCTCTCCCTCCTCGCTCTCTCCCTGATCCCCGCTGCCGCCCCCACCAGCCCGCCGCTCCCCACTAGCCCGCCGCCGCCGCCTGCTATAATCCCGCGCACCGCTCCGCCGGCCCGGATACGGCCGCCGCCCCCGCCCCCGCCCTATCTCCTACCTGCGCCGCCGCCCCGCGCTCTGCCGCCAATCATGCTCGTCGTCGTTGGTTGCTCGCCCCTTCCCCAACCGGTGGCGCCACGCCCGCCCCACCACCAACAGGCGACACAGCCGCCGCCCCGTCCCAAACAAAGGAGAGGACGCCGCCGCTCTTCGAATCCCGCGCGGCCGTGCCGCCAACCGCCGGATCCCGCGGCCACGGCCTAGCTCCCAACTGCCGGATCTCGCCCTCGCCTGAGATGGAAGCCCTGTGATACGTCTCCGTCGTATCTACTTTTCCAAACACTTTTGCCCTTGTTGTGGACTCTAACTTGTATGATTTGAATGGAACTAACCCGGACTGACGCTGTTTTCAGCAGAATTGCCATGATGTTGTTTTATGTGCAGAAAACAAAAGTTCTCGGAATGACCTGAAACTCCATGGAATATCTTAGAATAAATAATAAAAAATCCTCGCCAAAGATGAAGACCAGGGGGGCCACACCCTGTCCACGAGGGTGGGGGGCGCCCCCCCCCCTCCTGGGCGTGCCCCCCTACCTCGTGGGCCCTCTGGAGACCCTCCGACGCCAACTCCAACTCCATATATTGGCTTTCGGGGAGAAAAAAATCAGAGAGAAGAAATCATCGCGTTTTACATTACGGAGCCGCCGCCAAGCCCTAATCTCTCTCGGGAGGGCTGATCTGGAGTCCGTTCGGGGCTCCGGAGAGGGGGATTCATCGCCGTCGTCATCATCAACCATCCTCCATCACCAATTTCATGATGCTCACCGCCGTGCATGAGTAATTTCATCGTAGGCTTCCTGGACGGTGATGGGTTGGATGAGATTTATCATGTAATCGAGTTAGTTTTGTTAGGGTTTGATCCCTAGTATCCACTATGTTCTGAGATTGATGTTGCTATGACTTTGCTATGCTTAATGCTTGTCACTAGGGCCCGAGTGCCATGATTTCAGATCTGAACCTATTATGTTTTCATGAATATATATGAGTTCTTGATCCTATCATGCAAGTCCATAGTCACCTACTATGTGTTATGATCCGACAACACCGAAGTGACAATAATCGGGACCACTCCCGGTGATGACCATAGTTTGAGGAGTTCATGTATTCACTACGTGCTAATGCTTTGTTCTGGTTCTCTATTAAAAGGAGGCCTTAATATCCCTTAGTTTCCAATAGGACCCCTCTGCCACGGGAGGGTAGGACAAAAGATGTCATGCAAGTTCTTTTCCATTAGCACGTATGACTATATTTGGAGTACATGCCTACATTACATTGATGAATTGGAGCTAGTTCTGTGTCACCCTATGTTATGACTGTTACATGACGAACTGCATCCAGCATAATTATCCATCACTAATCCGGTGCCTACGAGTTTTCCATATACTGGTTCTTGCTTATTTACTTTTCTGTTGCTACTGTTACAATCACTACAAAATACCAAAAACATTACTTTTGTTGTCTTTACTTTTGTTACCATTACCACCACTATCATATTACTTTGCCACTAAAAACTTTGCTGCAGATACTAAGTTTCCAGGTGTGGTTGAATTGACAACTCAGCTGCTAATACTTGAGAACATTCTTTGGCTCCCCTTGTGTCGAATCAATAAATTTGGTTTGAATACTCTACCCTCAAAAACTGTTGCGATCCCCTATACTTGTAGGTTATCGAGACCTTTTTCTGGCGCCGTTGCCGGGGAGCATAGCTCTATTCTTTGAGTCAATTGGGATTTATATCTGGTGGACACTATGAAGAACTTTGAAAGACGCTAAGACAACAATTTATCCCTCAACTACAAGGGGAGGTAAGGAACTGCCATCTAGCTCTGCACTTGATTCACCTTCTGTTATGAGTAAGCTAGCGACACCTAAACCTGCTTCTACTATTCGTTCCGATATGTCGCATGTTATTGATGATGCCACTTCTGCTATGCATGATACTTATGATGAAACTACTTCTATGCTTGATACTACTGTGCCCCTTGGTAAATTTCTTGATGAACAGATTTCTAGGTCTAGAGAAAGAGAAATTATTGAATCTGAATACGATGATGAGAGTGATGATGAGAATATGCCTGCTATTCCTGAGGGTTATCTTTTTGATGCAGAATCTTCTGCAACTATTTTTGCCTGCCAGGATAGATATGAACTTAAGAGGCTGCTAGTTAAATGGAGTAAAGAATCTTTTATAGATAGAATGAAACCCGACCCTACTTTTGCTACTTCACCTATCTGTGTTCCCGATAAGGATTATTATGAATTTTCTGTTGATCCAGATATAATTACTTTGGTTGAATCTGATCCTTTCTATGGCTATGAATCTGAAACTGTTGTGGCACATCTTACTAAGTTAAATGATATAGCTACCCTGTTTACTAATGATGAGAGATCGCGCTACCTTTATATACTCAAAATATTTCTGTTCTCATTAAAGGGTGATGCTAAGATATGGTTTAATTCTCTAAATCCTGGTTGTGTGCGTAGTCCCCAGGATATGATTTATTACTTCTCTGCTAAATATTTCCTTGCTCATAAGATACAAGCTGCTTTGAGGTAAATATACAACTTCGTGCAAATTAAAGAAGAGAGTCTCCCACAAGCTTGGGGGAGGCTTCTCAAGTTACTTAATGCTTTGCCTGATCATCCTCTTAAGAAACCTGAAATACTTGATATCTTTTATAATGGACTAACTGATGCTTCTAGAGATTACCTGGATAGTTGTGCTGGTTCTCTTTTTAGGGAAAGAACACCGGATGAAGCTGAAATTCTATTGAATAATATGTTGACAAATGAAAATAATTGGGCACCTCTTGAGCCACCTCCTGAGCCAGCTCCAGAGCCAATTACTGAGCCTATTCCTAAACCAACTTCGAAAAAGAGAGGTGTTCTATTTCTCAGTCCCGAAGATATGCAAGAGGCAAAGAAATCTATGAAAGAAAAAGGTATTAAAGCTGAAGATGTTAAGAATTTACCTCCTATTGAAGAAATACACGGTCTTAATTTACTGCCTGTTGAAGAAGTATATGATCTCAATTCCTTATTCACTAAAGAACCTCCTGATCCCTATATCCCGACATAGGTAGTAAAGGTAAATTCTCTCTATAGATATGATAAAGCTGAAGTTCCTCCTACTAAAATTGCTAGTCAGTGCTTGGATGAGTTTGATGACTTTATGTTTAAGCAAGATTATTTTGATGCTTATTTTGGTAGAAAATTAAAATATAATACCTTTATGATTAAAGGCTTGGGTGATTTTATGGCTAATTTTAGAGGTGAACTTAAACTTGTTAGAAAACATGCTTCTATGGTTACCACTCAAGTAGAACAAGTACTTAAAGCTCAGAAAGAAGTGCTTGATGAAATGAATAGTAAGAAAAATGATTATGCTGTTAGAGTGTCTACTAGAACTTGTAGAATGACTCAGGAACCTTTGTATCCTGAAGGCCACCCTAAGAGAATCGAGCAAGAATCTCAGAGAAATAATATTGATGTACCTAGTTCTTCTAAAAGGAAGAAAAATAAAAATGATAGGACTTTGCAAACTTCTAGTGAACCTATTGCTGAACCACCTGAGAATCCAAATGATATCTCTATGTCTGATGCTGAAACACAATCTAGTAATGAACATGAACCTAGTGAAAATATTAATGATGATGTTCATGATGATGCTCAACCTAGTAATGATAATGATGTAGAAGTTGAACCTGCTGTTGATCTTGATAACCCACAATCAAGGAATCAGCGTTATGATAAAAGAGACTTCGTTGCTAGGAAACATGGTAAAGAAAGGGAACCATGGGAGCAGAAACCCATGCCTTTTCCTCCGAAACCATCCAAGAAAAAGGATGATGAGGATTTTGAGCGCTTTGCTGAAATGATTAGACCCATCTTTTTGCGTATGCGAGTAACTTATGTGCTCAAAACAAATCCTTATGCTAAGTATATGAAGGATATCATTACTAATAAAAGAAAGATACCGGAAGCTGAAATTTCCACCTTGCTTGCTAATTATACTTTTAAGGGTGGAATACCAAAGAAACTTGGAGATCCAGGAGTACCTACTATACCATGCTCCATTAAGAGAAATTATGTTAAAACTGCTTTATGTGATCTTGGAGCCGGTGTTAGTGTTATGCCTCTCTCTTTATATCGTAGACTTGACTTGAATAAGTTGACACCTACTGAAATATCTTTGCAAATGGCTGATAAATCAACTGCTATACCTGTCAGTATTTGTGAGGATGTGCCTGTTGTAGTTGCAAACATTACTATTTTAACGGACTTTGTTATTCTTGATATTCCCGAGGATGATAGTATGTCTATTATTCTTGGAAGACCTTTCCTTAATACTGCAGGGGCTATTATTGATTGCAACAAAGGCAATGTCACTTTTCATGTTAATGGTAATGAGCACACGGTACACTTTCCGAGGAAACAACCTCAAGTTTATAGTATCAACTCTATTGGAAAAATTCCATCGATTATATTTGGAGGTTTTGAATTTCCTCTCCCTACTGTCAAGAAAAAGTATGATATTCTTATTATTGGGGATTTTCATATCCCCGTTGAGGTAACTTAGTGTTATTCGAAATTTCTCCGGTTCCGTGTTATTCGGAATGAGTTTGTTAACAAGACTTGATCAACCTTGTTAGTGGGTTCATTTTGATGATCACGAGATGGATGAAACTAGAAGCACAACTTTTTATACCCTCTTTATGTTTTATGTTGTTTAGTAGAAATAAAGTAAAATAATATTTTTTCTGTCTGTCTCCTGACTTATCCGTGCAATATAAAAACATCCCGAAAATAAAAGTCCTCAGAATGCCATGCCAACTTAATATGATTTTTTCGGGAATATTTGAGGATTTACTATGCAAAAATTACCGCGGGGGGAATTGCCAACTGGCCACGAGGGTGGAGGGCACGCCCTACCCCCCTAGGCGCGCCCCCTGCCTCATGGGCCCACGGTGGCCCTCCTCCACTTATCCCTGCACCCATCTTCTTCCTCTGCCTCACACAAACACAAAAAACCAACTCAAGCACGAGTTCCAGCCCCTGTTGCTGTGATTTTCGATCTCCTTGCTCAAAGCACCTCTCGCAAAACTGCTTGGGGAGATTGTTCCTTGGTATGTGACTCCTCCATTGGTCCAATTAGTTTTTGTTCTAGTGCTTTATTCTTTGCAAATTTGTGTTGCATAGGTGACCATGTTCTTGAGCTTGCATGTCAAATTTATATGGTTCCAAGTAGTTCTAATGCTTGATATAGGCTCTAGGCACTTGTGGGAGTTGCTCCTATCATTTTTATTGAAGTTGGTTCACTTTATTTGAAGTTACTAAAAACTTCGGAAAATTTTCAGAGGAAACAATATGTTTAGGAAGATGTTCCAAGGTGGTTCTTCAAGGAAGCAAGGTCTCGGGCTTGCAATGCGTGATGCTGACGAGGAACCACCAAGAGACGCTCCTGTGAGGCCCTGTGAATGGCCTTCAGAAAATTTTATGAATCAAGCAGGAATCAAAGAAGAATTTAGCGCATATTTGCATAATGCCGGTCTTGAGGACTTTGAAGCTGACAAATGCCCCCAGTATCATGATCTCACAAGTTCATTTGTGAGGAGACAAAAGGAAGATACATTATTACCAGAGAGGAGGCAGATGAGTACGAGAGGAGACCGAATGGTGCTCGACGCCACGCTACAGCTCAGGAGGCGATAGCCGCTGCATCGCAGTATGACCCCAGCTTCACCTATGGGTATCCGCCAGGCTATCCCTGGCAATAGACCAACTTAGGCCAAAAGCCTAAGCTTGGGGGAGTACGTATTTCCCACCGACATTACATTCATGTTCACACACACTCATTGCTAGATGTCGATGCTCATACTCTTTCACTGTAATATCCATGCTAGTTTATTTTCTTTTTCCTGCTTTCTTCTTGTGTGTTTAATAAACCTTAAGAAAAAACCAAAAAAAATCGTTAGTAGTAGTTTATTTCTTTGTTGTAGTAATTAAAAAGAAAACCCAAAAATAATTCCCGTTCTTCTTTTGCTTGTTGGGAGCTTTCCCGTGTAAATAGTTTTTATTTCTTTTCTTTTCTTTGGGGGTCAGTAGGAGAAGACCATGATTAAATTGTTGAAGTGGCTCTTATATGCATGATTGTTTATTTAACTTAGAGCCCATATTACTTGTCTTCTCTCTTGAGTTGAATGCTTGCACATTCCAGCTTAGTCCAATGCACGTGCACTCTTATTATTATACACATCGTTCGGTCGTGCAAGTGAAAAGCAATAATGATGATTTATGGTGGACTTATTGGGATGAGAAAAGCTGGTATGAACTCGATCTCTCTTGTTTTTGTAAATATGATGATTCATCGTTCCTGAGTCAGCTATTATGAAGTAAACATATTTGCAATGACATTTAGAGATTATAGTTGCTTGTGCCATGCTTGATTAGCTATGATTTATAATGGTTTACCTTGCGTGCCAACGTGCTATTAGAATGATTATGATGTGGTATGATGGGATGGTATCCTCCTTTAAATGAATTGAGTGACTAGACTTGGCACATGTTCACGCATGTAGTTGAATCAAATCAACATAGCCTTCATGATATTTATGTTCATGGTGGATTATATCCTAATCATGCTTGTATTCAATGTTTATTAAGTTTAATGCATGTTTACAACTGTTGTCGCTCTCTCAGTTGGTCTCTTCCCAGTCTTTTGCTGGCCTTCACCTGTACTAAGCGGGAATACTGCTTGTGCATCCAAACTCCTTAAATCCCAAAGTTGTTCCATATGAGTCCACTATACCTACCTATATGCGGTATTTACCTGCCGTTCCAAGTAAACTTGTATGTGCCAAACTCTAAACCTTCAAATTAAATTTTGTTTTGTATGCTCGAGCAGCTCATGTTTCAACTAGGGATGCCTATATCTTCCATGCTAGGTGGGTTATTCTCAAGAGGAGTGGACTCCGCTCCTCATTCACGAGAAAGGGCCGGTAACCGGGATGCCCAGTCCCATGATCCAAAAAGATCAAAGCAAATCAAAATAATCAAACAAAACTCCCCCAGGGCTGTTGTATGTTGGAGGCACTCGTTGTTTCGAGCAAGCCATGGATTGATGTTTGTTGGTGGTTGGGGGAGTATAAACCTTTACCATTCTGTTTGGGAACTGCCTATAATGCATGTAGTATGGAAGATACAACCATCTCATAGTTGTTGCGTTGATAGCAAAAGTATGCCGCTCAAAATATAATTTATCTCTATTTCAAAATCGAGCTCTGGCACCTCTACAAATCCCTGCTTCCCTCTGCGAAGGGCCTATCCATTTACTTTTATGTTGAGTCATCATCCTTCTTATTAAAAGCACTCGCTGGAGAGCACACTGCCGTTTGCATTCATTATAATCGGTTTATATTGGGTATGACTTGACTGGATCTCTTTTACCATGAGTTACAATGTTTAGTCAGTCCTTGATCTTTAAAGGTGCTCTGCATTTATGTTTTGCGGTCTCAGAAAGGGCTAGCGAGATACCATTTTGTTATATCATGTTATGATTATTTTGAGAAAGTGTTGTCATCCGAGTTTTGTTATTTAGCTCGCTAGCTGATTATGCTATTGATATGAGTAATTGTGAGATCTATGTGTTATTGTTAGTATGGTTAGTTCAAAATATTTGCTGAAACTTGAATGCTGGCTTTTCATGTTACAACAACAAGAGCAAACAGAGTTTGTAAAAGTTTTTCTTTTTCTCTTTCAGTTTGTCAACTGAATTGCTTGAGGACAAGCAAGGGTTTAAGCTTGGGGGATTTGTTACGTCTCCATCGTATCTACTTTTCCAAACACTTTTGCCCTTGTTTTGGACTCCAACTTGTATGATTTGAATGGAACTAACCCGGACTGACGCTGTTTGTAGTAGAATTGCCATGATGTTGTTTTATGTGCAGAAAACAAAAGTTCTCGGAATGACCTGAAACTCCACAGAATATCTTAGAATAAATAATAAAAAATCCTTACCAAAGATGAATACCAGGGGGCCCACACCCTGTCCATGAGGGTGGGGGGCGCCCCCCCCCCTCCTGGGCGTGCCCCCCTACCTCGTGGGCCCCCTGGAGACCCTCTGACGCCAACTCCAACTCCATATATTGGCTTTCGGGGAGAAAAAAAACCAGAGAGAAGAAATCATCGCGTTTTACGATACGGAGCCGCCGCCAAGACCTAATCTCTCTCGGGAGGGCTGATCTGGAGTCCGTTCGGGGCTCAGGACAGGGGGATTCGTCGCCGTCGTCATCATCAACCATCCTCCATCACCAATTTCATCATGCTCACCGCCGTGCATGAGTAATTCCATCATAGGCTTGCTGGACGGTGATGGGTTGGATAAGATTTTTCATGTAATCGAGTTAGTTTTGTTAGGGTTTGATCCCTAGTATCCATTATGTTCTGAGATTGATGTTTCTATGACTTTGCTATGCTTAATGCTTGTCACTAGGGCCCGAGTGCCATGATTTTAGATTTGGACCTATTACGTTTTCATGAATATATGTGTGTTCTTGATCCTATCTTGCAAGTCTATAGTCACCTACTATGTGTTATGATCCAGCAACCCCGAAGTGACAATAATCGGGACCACTCCCGGTGATGACCATAGTTTGAGGAGTTCATGTATTCACTATGTGCTAATGCTTTGTTCCGATTCTCTATTAAAAGGAGGCCTTAATATCCCTTAGTTTCCAATAGGACCCCGCTGCCACGGGAGGGTAGGACAAAAGATGTCCTGCAAGTTCTTTTCCATAAGCACGTACGACTATATTCGGAGTACATGCCTACATTACATTGATGAATTGGAGCTAGTTCTGTGTCACCCTATGTTATGACTGTTACATGACGAACCGCATCCGACATAATTATCCATCACTAATCCGGTGCCTATGAGTTTTCCATATACTGGTTCTTGCTTATTTACTTTTCCGTTGCTACTGTTACAATCACTACAAAATACCAAAAACATTACTTTCGCTATCTTTACTTTTGTTACCGTTACCACCACTATCATAATACTTTGCTACTAAACACTTTGCTGCAGATACTAAGTTTCCATGTGTGGTTGAATTGACAACTCAGCTACTAATACTTGTGAATATTCTTTGGCTCCCCTTGTGTCGAATCAATAAATTTGGGTTGAATACTCTACCCACGAAAACTGTTGCGATCCCCTATACTTGTGGGTTATCACCCTGCCCCACCAACCGTCGGATCCCGCGCCACCTCAACCTGTCCCCCAGCTTCTCCATGCCTCATCCCGCACGCGCCCAGGTTCCATGCCGCCGGCCCCCTGGATCCCTCCGAAGAGACAAGCATGTGACGAGCGCCACCGTTCATGCTCCTGCGTGCCACCACACCGGGTTTGTGGTCGTCTCTGTTGCTGCCGTGGAACGAGCTCCACCATGGACGCCCTCATGCATCCACCCCCTGGTACAAAACCTAGGAAGCCACATCCCCGGGAGCCACCTCCCCCGATCCCTGCCGCCATTCCATGCGGCATCGTGCACTCCTGCTTCTTGTCTCTGTCCGGCCTGGGCAGCCACTTCAGTTAGACTTTGCCAACCACCATTTTAGCAGGCCAAATGTGTATATATTCAGCAGGCCAATTTGTATATATTCAGCAGGCCAATGTGTTGATTGACCAAAATTGTGTATTGAAAACTAGTAGAGCAATGTTGATATTTTCAGCATGTTTATGAACCTATTATTAGGGATGCCCTAGCACTACAAAACATGTGTATTTTGAGGTTGCCATGCGGAAAAAAATTCAATGATACCTGCATGTTCTTTGTGGTGGTCAAGAAATAAGATGCCTGCTATGCTACATTTTTTATATATACAGTAGTTCAAAAGACAGAAACATTGTGCTACCCTTCCTCCTACTTCCAATTTCCATGTGCATCTCTTCATCAATACAAAAATTGTTCATTTCAAAAATTCTAAAAAAACTGGAATTCCCTCTTTCAGGAAAAAGCCTAGAGGTTCAAACCTAAAAGGCGAAGAAGTTCAATGTTCGTTACAACACCTAACGAAGGTCAAATTAAAAACAAGGCATCTCAAAACAAACTTATAAAAAAGGGATTTTCTCCATTTTAGAAAATCTGGACATTCAGATTTTAAAAACGCAGAGGTGTGATGTTTATTAGAAAAATATGATTTTTTTCGTCACTAAAAGAAAAAAACCAAGAAGTCCAAATTTTAAA
Source organism: Triticum dicoccoides (assembly GCF_002162155.2). NCBI lineage: Eukaryota > Viridiplantae > Streptophyta > Magnoliopsida > Poales > Poaceae > Triticum > Triticum dicoccoides. The sequence continues at coordinate 276,582,532 of NC_041383.1, forward strand.
AAAGGAGCAGATCAATGGTTATACAAATTTCAAATTTTCCTCGTTATTAAAGAATGAAACGGGAAGTTCAAAAAATAAAAGGCAAGAAGTTCAAGTTTTAAAAATATAAGAATTATCACCATTTCTAAATAAAAAACTCTAGAAGTTCAATTTTAAGAAACAGAGAGGTTCAATATTGATGACAAAATTAGGATTTTTCCATTACTAAAATAAATAAGTTAAGAAGTCCAAATTACAAAAATAGAGAAGTTCGATATATATGTACATATAAAGTTTGATTTTTCTCGTTACTAACGAATAAACCAAGAAGTTCAGTTCGAAATAACCAAGAAGTTGTACAATGTTTATTATATTTCTAAAAAATATAGAATGAAGTTCAAATAGAAAAGGTAGAGAGGTTCAATGCCTATAAAAAACTCAGATATTTTCACGTAACTGATAGAAGTTCAGGTTGATAAATGCCAGAAGTTCACGTACTACACGGTATGCATTTTGTATGAAAAAAGAATGAAAAAGCAAAGGTTAAAAGTTTTGTTGCTAGAAGTTCAAGTGCTCGGCCCGAGAAAGTTCAAAAATTCTTGTGTGAGAGGTTAAACAAAATACATGACAGAAGTTCAAGGTGAAAACGGCCGGAAGTTCCACTACTACACGGAATGCGTTTCAGAAGAGAATAAAAGAATACAAAACTAAAAGCCTTAAAGGTTTGTTGTAAGAAGTTCATGTGCTCCACCCTACACAGTTCAAAAATTATATTTACAAGATGTTCGTCATTCATTTACATGTTGTTCTAAAAGGCAAAAAACAATGTTGTTTTGCCATTTTAAAAACTAGTCTCAAACGGCAACGAATTTGTAACACATATCTACATGAAAAACTTGCTGCTATTCATAAGCTTTCCATCGGGTATATTATGTGCCACATGTCGATGAACGGTTTAAAATTTTCATGTATACTATCTAAAACATGTTTTTATGTATTAAAAAAATCTTATCTGTTCAAAGAAGTCCATAGTGAAAACAACGAGAAGTTCAAGTACTGCAAGGAATGCATTTGAAGTAAGAATAAAAGTATAGAAAAATAAAAGCTTATTAGGTTTGTTGAAAGAAGTTCTAGTCTCTGCCCGAGGAAGTTAAAAAACTCTCGCGAGAGAAGTTCACCTAGTATTTCCATGTTCGATTTTTTCCGTATAAAATTCGAATACAATTCTTTACTCAAAATATAAAAAGGTGAAGTTCATATTGAAATAACAGAGAAGTTCAGAGTTTATTAAAACCTAGGATTTACCTGTTCAAAATATAAAAAACACAACGCCATTTTTTGCACTTTTAAAAACAACTCATAAATGAAAAAAATGGTTGCTAGAAGTTCAAGTGCTCAGTGAGGAAAAGTACAACAAATTCTTGTGAGAGAGGTTCACCGTGTATTTAGATGTCCAAATACATAAAAAAATATGTTGTTTTTTGTGTTTTAAAATAATTCTCTCAAACCAGAGAGAAGTTCAAAGTGATAACAACCAGAAGTTCATGTACTACATGGTGTGTATTTCATATAAGAAAAATACAATGAAGTGAAACAGAGTGAAGTTCAAACAGACATGCCCGAGAAGTTCAACTACTTCACACGGTGCATTTCCATTCGCGATGAAGGCAGAAATCATGATCTTGTCATTTTCTAATTTACTTCAAAACGACAGGAATATCATTTGTGTAAGTTCAAGTCCTCGATCGGAGAAAGTTAAAAAAATATTGTGACAAGGGTTTGTACAAAAGGAAAATCATTTGTATAACACTAACAAATGGATGAGGAAAATTACAAACAAAAATACATCACAGAAGTTCAACGTGAAAACAGCAAGAAGTTCAACTACAACACTGAATGAATTTCACATGAAAAACTTTTAAAACCGTCAAGAGTATGAAAAAATGATCAACATGGGAAAGTTGCGTGTCTACAACAGCTTTCCATCGGTATATCACTTGCTCAATTTCGATGAGTGGATGGAGAACTATAAGTAGTGGATGGAGATTTACGAGCAAAAAAAGCACATGAAAAACAAAGTGAAGTCAAGTAGACATGCCGAGAAGTTCAAGTCTTCACATGGTGCATTTTCAAAGAATCAGTTTCGCGATAAAGGCAGAACGAATGATCCCGCCATTTTTGCAATAACTTGAAAACTGCTAGGAATCAGAGAAAACCAACAACATCAAAAAGTTTCGCAATTTCCATAGCTTTTCAATGGTATATTATTTGCGCCATTCTGTTAAAGTTTGTAGAAAATACGATGAAAATACGTTTTTTGCCATTTTCGGAACTGACTTAAAACCATAAAGAATTGGGAGAAATAATAAATACAAAATAGTTTCGCATTTCCTCAAGCTTTCCAATGCCATATCATTCACTGAATTCAGACATACAGTTAAAAAATTAGCTCAAAAATACAAATTCGCTAGAACTTGTATTATTTTCTAAATTTCTTTGAAACCATTGAAAATTAGAAAAAAACTCTCAACATGAAAAGTAGTGCATTTTCATAAGCTTTCCAAGGCCATATCATTTGCCTCAATTGGATTAGTCGTTTAGAAATGCCATCGAAAATACGAACTCGGCTGTTCATTTTGCGAAATTTTATGATTTTCCAAATTACTCTTTAACCATAAGGAATTAGAGAAAACTTTCAACATGTGGAAGGAGCGGTTTTGCAACAGCTTTCCGACGCCATATTATTTCCGTCGTTCCGATAAATGGTTTAGAAATGCGATCAAAAATATGATTCATGTTTTTTGTATGAAGGAAAAACGGTTTTCAAAACTGCTCTTAAACCGCTTACATTTTGCCAAAAATTCAATTTGGGTCATGATACTGGTGTTCATAGCTTTCCAACGGTATATCGCAAGCCCCATTTGGACACTTTTTAGCTGAAGTTCAACCTTGTACTCGGGGAAGGTCAGGCGCGTTACTCGGCAAGTTCATGTTGTGATCAGAATATTATTCTGATCCCGTGATCAGAATAGTGTTTATGTGTGTGTGTGTGTCTATATATATACATCTGGGCTATTTTGTTTCACGAAATAGAATATTATTCTGTTACCCTACTCGAACTGATGGTTTCAGGACGTTGTACTGATGTTTTCGAAGCGGTTGAACTAATGCTTTCAGTTTTGTTTAACAAATTGTCTTCTTTAGTTCAAATTTTTTTTGTATTTTTTGTCGGAAGGGGCATGCAATATATCGTTGGAAAGCTCTTAACAACCATATTTCAAGTTTATTGAACGTTTTTGCAAAATCATTATGGTTTAAGAGCAGTTTTGAAAAAATCGTTTTTTCAGAACTAAAAACGTGAATCATATTTTGGACTCAATTTTCAAACGGTTTGTCGGAATTGAGCAAATAAGATGGCGTTGGAAAGCTTGTGAAAATCCACATCTTCCATATATATATTGTTTTTTCTAATTCTATATGATTTAAAAGTAATTTGGAAAACGGTGAAATTCTAGGCGAAACGTATTTTCGCGATCTTTTGGAAATGGTTTGTCGGATTGACGCAAATGATACGGTGTTGCAAAGCTATGGAAAATGCGCAACCTTTTAGTATTGAAATGTTTTTCCTATTCCTTATGATTTAAAAACGAATTCGAATACGGTCAAATTTGATTTCGAACGCATTTTTTAAAGCTTGTCAAAATGAGGCAAATAATATAGTGTTGGAAAGATATCGAAAATACAAAACTTAGTCATGTTAAATGTTTTCTCAAATACGCAACCATTAAATAGTAATTTGGATTACGCTGAGACCCATCGTGCTGTTTTTCCGTCAGAAAAAATAGAATACTTGTACTGATGTATGTCTGTGTTTGTACTGAGGTATTTTTTACAGAGTAGTTTTGAATGGTTCCGAAAAAAGAGTACTTTGAACGGATGTCTTTATGATTTTGTACTTGCTCCCATCTTTTAAGAGTAATTTTGAATACAGTGAGACTCATCGTGTTGTATTTTCTAGAGTATTTTGAATGGTTCCGAAAAAAGAGTACTTGCACTGATGTTCGTATGGGTTTGTACTGAGCATGTTTTCACATACTAGACTTCACTCTGGTTTTTTATATGGTTTTCCTCGTAACTTTTCAACGGTTCACGATATCATCGTCCCCGAACTTGTGTGGTTTATATCGTTGAACTGAACGACAATTTTTTAAAGAAAATGTTTTATGTGTGTTTTTTTAACTAACATTTTTTCAACGATGTTCCGGATTTCTCTCGTTTTACGACTTGAACTTTTACCATTTGAACTTCCGTGGGGTTTCTTTTTTTTTTAGCTTTTTTCCCAAACTTAACTAGGACGTCATGAACTTACAAATTTCTAAATTGTGAACTTGTTGTGTTTTTACAACTCCAAAGCTTGCAAAAAAAATCTAAGTTACTGACTCATTTCAGGATATCAGAGATAAAAATTGCCATCACCAAAGTCAAGCAATAATCCGATCAAAGAGATGAAATACATTGACTTAACTTCCAAAGGAATACATGTTCTAATGCCGACGTAAAAACATGTAGAAGAATATTTATTAGCAAAATGAACTATAGACAGTCGGGATTAGTAGCAAAATGAAATACCACTACTGTAGATATTAGCAAATTTTAAGTTCTAGTAATTCATTCCATCGGCGACACGAGTTTTCGAAGTCTTTCCCTACACAAAATTTGAACATCAACAACATTTGCACCACGACACATCAAAGCTGTAATTGTACCATTTTTGTGTACATATATGTACTCGAACAGAAGTAATTTATTTGTAGTTGAACCAGTTGAACACCTGGCAACACAACAACATTTTCATTCAAACTTGGCCACCTAAATCCAGCAGCAATTGAGCCAACCGGGAAGGAGCCACCATTGAAGTACTTGGGGGATGAAGAAACAGAATCATCTGGATTCCATGTGTAAATCATGGGAGCTCCTAGGCATTTGATCAAACACAACCAACGCCTAGTATTGTCAGCACCACATCTGTAGCTGCAGGAAAGCCACCAACTAAACAGGCTCTAGTGGTGCTGTTGAACGGCCTAGGTGGCCAAGTTTGAACGAAACCTGCAAGATGAACCCAAGGGGAGCTCCTTCGCCTGCAAGATGAAAAAAAATGCACATTCAGGTGACCTGAAGAACCATCAGATGTTGAACTGAATATACACAAGATAAGGAGATGAACGTCCAGGGTGAGGTGGGGAATAGCTAGCACCTCCCAAGCTGGAGCGTAGAATGGCTTAGCGCTATGTTGTAGAACGGCTTAGCACATGTGCATAGTACCATCAATGTTGAACTTGTTGAGTCCGGATTTTTGAACCTTCGCAATAGTAATACATGTACTAGGCAGTACATGCTTCTGTTGTTGAGCAGCTGACCTACAGAAACAAAAACACTCCTGGGTGGACACACAAAATCATGATAAAAATAGTGGCAGCAAGAAACAATCAGAAGTGAATATGCAGTAGTACTATAATGGAATATTAGTCAAAATTGAAGTTCAGATAACTATGGCACACACATCATACAATAATTTTGAATTTACATAATCCTGAAACAGGAACTTCATTTTTTTCTAAATTAGCAATTCCGAATGCACTAGCAATGTAATTGAATTTTTTAGACCATAGTAATTGAACTTCAAGCACATTTCTTTATAAAACATTTGTTTTTTCCATTTTGCACAATAATTATGTCCTTGTCAGTACGACTCATCGGAATTGTAGACGGCATCCTTGTCAGTACGAGTCATCAGTACTAGTGCTCTTTTTCCAAAAAAATGTGTCAGAATAGAAACATTTTTCCTATATGGATGTTACTTTTAAGGTAAACCTTTATTACCATGGAAATTAATGTAACAATAAGCAATGAGAGATGCCTTCACAGGTGAACATACAGTTGTGAGATCACGAGTAACATGAAGCAAATTTTTCACTAAAATTTTGTGAACAAAATACATTAAGAAACTTAGTGCGGAAACAAAAAATTAAGATAATTGTGCCAGCCACGCGACCAGAGATGTCGCGTGAGCCTGGAAATTAAGCTAATGGCCCACTGTTGCGCTCATTAGTTCAGGGTTAATTTGCACGAGGCTTTTGGCCTCGACAGAGAATTATTTTTGGGCAGTGACTTGACCTTGGACTGGGCGATGATGAGCTGGACTTGTTACACTACTAGCACTTGCTTTGTGGTAACAAACCACCATCTTTTTTTCTCCATTGGGAATCTTTTGATGACCATTTGTCCCTCAATTAAAGAAGAGCAGTTGTTTTGCCCTCCTAGTACACAGGAAATAGAAAAGGGAGCGACTTTTCTAGAGTACTTAGTATATACTCAACGATTCACATCATGCAGAGTTAAGCAACTACAGAAAAAGAAAGTGCAGATTAATCAAAAGCGTGACAGAAGTTGAAGCAGAATTTCAACAAACAACAAATCGAACCACTATGATGCTGTGAACCTCCAGAAAGTTAGCATATGAACCGAGGAACAAAATCTCATAGGACAAAATAAGCTAGCTAAAGCATCATTGTGCAGAATGATACATGTCTACTACCATGTGGGAGAACAAGCCGAACTGTCCAAAATTAAATCAAACACCCTCGAATTAAATCAAACACCACATGGAATGATACATGTCTACTACCATGTGTTGAACTTACAACTTTTTCAATCATGAACCTTTAGTGCTACCAATTTTTCTTCTGCACTTACACCCTCTCCAAGTCTGAACTGATGCAATTATGATTGAATAAGTTTTGCTTTCCCCCTCCTGATATAACTTAATTGGTTTTTCTAAATAAGTTAACAACAAACATGATCATAAGAACCTCATTTTCAGTTAAACAGATACATGTTCAGACACCTAAAAAAATCTTAGAAAATATAAATCAAACACCCTTGAGTTCCATGACTAATAGCACTACTAAAATCACCAAGGGTGCTGCAGATTCGCAAGCTCACCTAAGATCAATGGAAGCAGCATCAGTACTTGTGCTACATTCCTCAGCACCAAGTCCTCCTCTATCGGTGCACAAACCAATAGAAGTGGCCACAAAATCAGCTCACTTGCTTCACCAGAAGTAAGAAACAAACAGAAATTCAACTGCTCGAGGATGAACTTGCGCTGGCATGGGCGAGCGGGCAGGGCACCGAGACTAGTAATGGTACCACCCAATGGCTGCCTGGCTCGTCGTCGTTGAATTAAGGCACGCGTGCCTGTCGAACTACTAGAGGGGGTGCAGACGGTGCCACCCAACGGCGAGCATGACCTCCCACAAATGTTGTTGAGGGCCAAAGGCGAAGGAGGCACACCCCAGCGAGTCTTGCCGCCCAACCATGCCGGTCGGATCCGCGCCATCAGACCCGCGGGAGGAACAGGTAGGGTGGCTACCGAGGGGATGGCGGTTGGGGGCGGGAGCCGGGGAGGATGGGGGCTGGCTGGTTGGGGAGGAGGGTACCGTGGCGGCGCG
>NC_041383.1:276590275-276606496 GCF_002162155.2 Triticum dicoccoides
TGGCAGCGCGTGGAGGCGGGGGTGCGGCAGCGTGGAGAGGAAGGGGGCACGGCGGCGCGAAGAGGAAGGGGGCACGACGGTGCGGAGAGGAGAGGGCATGTGGCCGGGCGGGGAGGAGGTACTGCGGCGGCGCGGGGAGGAGGGGCCATGGAAGCGCGGTGGCGAATCGGTTGGGAGGTGGGAGTGCGGTTAGTGGAGAGGTGGGGCGAATCGGTCGGGAGCTCTTTTTTCAGGGGGTCAGAGAGGAGTGGGAACGATGAACTCCAGGTATTCGAGAAACAATAGATCGGGCCCTTATAGATGTGATGGCAACAAAATATTATTCTGTTACCAGTAACAAAATAGTCCATGACAATGAAGACAATGAAGAACAACGACGAAAAGAGTGAAGACAATGCGAAGTTGAAGAAATTGAACAGCTAAGGAATTTCAAAAATGAAGAAAAACTCAAATTGAAGATTTTCAACTTTGGTTGGTGGCGTAACCCACCGTATAAGAATGATGATTTCAGCCGCGTACAATTATCGTAGGCTTCTGAGAATCAAATTCTTCATTAATTTCTTCACACTTAGAGGGTTAGTCTTCATTGATTAAATAAAAATGTTACTTCGTGTGTTGCACATCTAAGTCATCAAGTTTGCATAAGTGTTAGGATGTGTGTCCTTTTCAAAGAACATTCGAAGATTCTAAGATATTTAGCTCACACCGCAACTTGCTAAATCTCTTCTCATCCAAGGGCTTTGTGAAGATATCGGCCAGTTGGTCTTCAGTATTTGCATGGTCGATGGAGATGTCGCCCTTCAACACATGGTCACGAAGAAAATGATGACGAATCTGGATGTGCTTTGTCTTCGAATGCTGAACTAGGTTGTGAGCAATCTTCATAGCACTCTCATTGTCGCAGTACAGTGGCACATTCTTCACATTGATGCCATAGTCCTTCAGGGTTTGCTTCATCCTTAGCAATTGAGCACAGCAGGATCCAGCAACAATGTACTCAGCTTCAGCTGTAGAGAGTGATACGCAGTTCTGCTTCTTCGAGGACCAACATACCAAGGATCGTCCGAGGAAATGACATGTGCCTGATGTTGACTTGCGGTCCACCCGATCACCAGCATAGTTAGAGTCAGAATATCCAATGAGATCAAAGGAAGAGCCCTTGGGATATAGATATCGAAGAATATGCTTCACAGCGTTATGGTGTGATTCCTTCGATGTAGCTTGAAATCGGGAACACATGCAAACACTAAGCATAATATCCGGCCTAGATGCACATATGTACAATAAAGAGACAATCATGGAGCGGTATACCTTTTGATTGAAGTCTTTCCCATTTTCATCAGTGCATAGATGGCCATTTGTGGGCATAGGGATTTTGACGCCTTTGCAATCTTGCATGCCAAATTTCCTCAACACATCCTTGAGGTATTTCTCCTGAGATATGAATATGCCATTGTGTTGTTGACGAATTTGAATACCTAAGAAGAATTTCAACTCTCACATCATAGAAATTTGATATTCCTCACTCATCATATAGGCAAATTCGTCACTGTAATGTTGGTTAGTACAGCCAAAGATAATATCATCAATATATATTTGGCACACGAATAATTCATCATCATATGCTTTGGTGAAAAGAGTTGGGTCAAGTGAATCGGGTTTGAAGCCTTTCTTCATGAGGAATTCCTTCAGTGTGTCATACCACGCCCAAGGTGCTTGCTTGAGGCCATAGAGGGCCTTGTTGAGTCTGTAGACGTGATCTGAAAGTTTTGGATCCTCAAAACCTGGTGGTTGAGCAACATATACTTCTTCCTCAAGCTTACCATTGAGGAATGCACTTGACACATCCATTTGATGTAAGATGATATTATGATGGTTAGCGTAAGCAAGCAATATGTGAATAGCTCCAAGTCTAACAACAGGTGCAAAAGTTTCATCGAAGTCAATTCCTTCAACCTGTGTGTAGCCTTGAGCTATGAGACGAGCCTTATTCCTCACCACAAGGCCATTTTCATCTTGTTTGTTGCGGTAGATCCATTTGGTACCGATGATGTTGTGCTTTTGTGGGTCTGGTCGCTTGACAAGCTCCCACACATTGTTGAGCTCGAATTGATGCAATTTGTCTTGCATGGCTTGAATCCACTCAGATTCCATGAATTCTTCACCAACTTTAGTGGGCTCTGTGATAGAGACAAACACAAAATGCCCACAAAAGTTAGATAAGTGTGAAGCTTTTGAGCACGTGGGAGGACCTGGTGTGTTGATGTCGTCGATGATTTTCTCGATCTGCACTTCGTTTGCAATGCGAGGATGTGTAGGTTGACGACTTTGCTTAGGCCCAACAATTTCTTCAGGACCATTTTCTTCAGCAGCACTAGCATGATTTTCTTCATGATCCGGAATGACTTCTTCAGCAGATTCTTCAGTAGGGATGATACCCTCAGTAGCTTTGAACTTGATGGATTCCTCAGATGACATTTCATCTAGCACAGGAGGTAGGTGCTCTCTTTGTGAGCCATTAGTTTCACCGAACCGCACATCTACAGATTCAACAATCTTGTGATGATTGATGTTGAAGACTCTGTAGGTGTGCGATTCCTTTCCGTAACCAAGCATAAAACCCTCATGTGCTTTCGGTGCAAATTTAGAGTGATGGTGAGGATCTCTAATCCAACATTTAGCACCGAAGACTTTGAAATAACTTACATTTGGTTTCTTGTCTGTGATGAGTTCATATGAGGTCTTTTTGAAGAATTTGTGAAGATATACCATGTTGATGATGTGGCACGCAGTATCAATAGCTTCAGGCCAAAAGAGTTCTCGTGTCTTGTATTTATCAAGCATGGTGCGAGCCATCTCAACAAGAGTTCTATTCTTGCGCTCCACGACGCGATTCTGCTGAGCAGTATAGGGAGCAGATAACTCGTGAGTAATACCAAGTATATCAAGATATTCATCGAGACCAGTGTTCTTGAACTCAGTTCCATTATCACTCCTGATATGCTTGATCTTCACACCGAAGTTAGTAGAAGCTCTTGAGGAAAATCGTCTGAAGACTTCCTGCACTTCATTTTTGTAAGTGATGGTATGCACCCATGTGTAACGAGAATAATCATCAACTATGACAAAGCCATATAATGATGCAGAACTAGAGAACGTGGCATAATGAGTAGGGCCAAAGAGATCCATATGAAGTAATTCAAAGGGACGAGAAGTGGTCTTGATAGTCTTCGAGGGATGCTTGGATCTGGTGATCTTTCCAGCCTCACAAGCCCCACAAAGATGATCTTTGAGGAATTTGACACCCTCAATGCCAATGACATGGTTCTTCTTCGTGAGTGTATGCAAGTTCCTCATCCCAGCATGACCAGGTCATCGATGCCATAGCCAGCATTCTGAAGCTTTTGCGAGTAGACATGTGGCAGGCTGTGATCCTGTAGAGAAATCAACAATATACAAGTATCCTTTCCTAAAGCCTTCGAAGACTTTGGAATTGTCAGATTCCATTTTGCAAAATGCAATGATATCTGCCAAAGACGACAACCATATCAAGATCACAAAGCATTGAGACAGACATGAGGTTGAATCCTAAGGACTCGACAAGTATGACTTTGTCCATGTGTCTATCCTTTGAGATCGCAACCTTACCTAGATCCAATACCTTGCTTTTTCCTTTGTCAGTGTAGGTGATATGCTTCAGATGAGATGGTGACAAATCAATGTCCATCAACAAGTTCCTTTCACCGGTCATGTGGTTTGTACATCCACTGTCGAGGACCCACTCCGTAGCTTTAGGTTGATCATCCTGCAGACGAATTAGTGCAACTTACGAACCCATATACTTCATTAGTGAAGAATATGATATCAATTTCATCAACATTAAAAAATATAGCAATATGAGGACGAGAGAAATGGGTGATTCATTTCTTCATGATTAGCTTGCGTCCATTCAAGCACATTCAGGTCTCTAGCAAATTCTTCACATGATTAAGTTTGTCTAGAGACCTGACCCTGCATAAGATATTAGTTCTTTTTCTTCACCACCCACATCTGGAGGGGTGGCAAAGAGTTCATCATTCTGCGAGCTCCATAAGAAAAAGATGGCATTGAAGCCAGTGCACTTCGTTTAACAGAAGAGTGGTTAGGATAAGCATATGAATAAGCGAAGAAATTCTTCGAGGACTTATGAACATAATGGTTTGAAGAATAATGCACATATTCATAGCCTTTAGACTTTCCCTGCGAAACAGAAGTGTTAGCACGATGATGTTCATATGAGGATTTTGATCCATATGAAGAGTTTGGTCTGGGGTTCCTTTTCTTCATAGGTGGTGTCATGATGACATTCACCTGAAGATTTTCAAGGCACCTTTTGGGAACCCAGATTTTCTTCATAGGGGGACCGTTCCTGCAGTTAGTTCCAACATATCGAGCAAATACTTCACCATTCTGATTCTTGTACAATTTATAGTTAGAGTCAATTGACTCATCAGAGGAATATGAAGAATCACAAATAAAGCAAGATAGAGTGCATGGATCTACAAGAGGTCCTTTCGCAGCAACCCATGAGGTTTTGGGATACTGCTCAGGTTTCCAGTAGGTCCCATCAACATTGAGTTTCCTCTCAAAGGCAATACCCTCATACCTAGGGTTCCGGTTCAAGATCTGCTTTTTGAGCACATCACAAAGAGTTTGATGCCCTTTAAGGCTTTTGTAAATGCGTGTCACATACAATTCCTTCAGCCCTGCATTATCGTCAGTGATACTTGTGGTATCCTCAGATGAGGAATTTGTGACCATAGAGACAGTTGAAGAATTTGCAGCAATAGAAACATTTAAACATTCAGGTGATGAATTAGCAGATTCACGCTCGATGCATTTCAGACATGGTGGAATAAATTCTTCCTGAGCAAAACTGATCTGTTGAGCAAGCAATGAATCGTTTTCCTTCTGAAGATCTTCATAACTCACTTTTAACTTCTCAAGATCTTGCTTTTTCTGAAGAAATTCATAAGAAAGCTTCTCATGATCAGTTAAGAGAGTGTTATGATGATTTTGAAGGTTGTCAAACCTAGCCTGAAGTCTCTGAAGATTATCAATCAGAGTCTTAGTTCGATTCAATTCCTCACCCAACAGGTCATCGCTTTTGTCTAGTAGATTTGAATCTTTTCCAAAGCCTTTTGTTGTTTAACAGCAATTTTAGCAAGTTTGGAATAGCTAGGCTTGTGATTATCATCAGATTCATCCTCATTAGAGTCAGAGGGGGGATGTTTGAGTACCTTGCACCTTTTGCCATGAAGCAGTAGGTGGGAGCATAGTCATCGATGCTCTTGTCATCATAGTTGGGGGTCATTTTCTTCAGTGTTGAAGATGGACTTGCTGACGTAAGCAGTAGCAAGGGCTAAGCTCGCCACACCAGAGTCTGACTCCTCAGATTCCTCCTCATCCACATTATCCTCAGATTCAGCTTTAGAGTCCATTTCCTTGCCAATGAATGCCCGGGCCTTCTTGGAACTGCTCTTCTTGTGAGATAAAGACTTTGAAGATTTTGATGATGAAGACTTAGAAGATTTCTTCTTCTTCTTTGAGTCATCAGAATCGTCATCTTTGCACTTCTTCTTCTTTGATTCTTTTTCCCACAGAGGCCAATCAGACATGTAGTGACCAGGTTTCTTGCATTTGTGGCAAGTTCTCTTTGTGTAGTCACGAGACAAGGAATCGTCATTTCTTGAAGACTTTCCAAAGCGACCGCGGCGAGAGAACTTTTGGAATTTCTTCACAAGCATTGCTAGCTCCTGGATCAGTTCTTCAGGATCACCAAGGCTGCTACAAGAATCTTCACCTTCAACTTAGAGACTGCCTTGGCCTTCTGTGCACGTGATCTTCCATAGCTCGGTCCATAGAGATCTCTCTTCTCAGCAAGTTGGAACTCATGAGTGTTTAGCCTCTCGAGGATATCAGTAGGATCTAGTGACTTGTAATCAGCTCACTCTTGAATCATCAGTGCAAGAGTATCAAATGAGGAATCAAGTGATCTCAGCAATTTCTTCACCACCTCATGGTCGGTGATGTCAGTGGCACCAAATTCTTGAAGCTCATTTGAGATATCAGTGAGGCGATCGAAGGTTTGCTGAACATTTTCGTTGACAAGTCTTTTGAAGCGGTTGAAGAGATTGTGGAGAGCATCAACTCGGGAGCCACGTTGAGTGGAGACTCCTTCATTGACCTTGGACAGCCTGTCCCAAATCAGCTTAGCAGTTTCCAAAGCACTCACTCTGCCGTACTATCCTTTGCTCAGATGGCCACATATGATATTCTTCGCTTGAGAATCGAGTTGCTTGAATCTCTTCACATCAGCGGCATTCACAGATGGAGTGAGTCAGGGAACACCATTTTCCACAACATACCAGAGATCGTTATCAATTGCCTCAATATGCATGCGCATCTTGTTCTTCCATTAGGGGTAGACCGTCCCATCAAAGGTAGGACACCCAGCCAAGATCTTGATCATACATGCAGTCGACATAACTAAAATTTCATGTGGTTAAACCAAAATCACACAGAACAAGGGAGTACCTTGCTCTGATACCAATTGAAAGTGTGTTAAATCGACTAGGGGGGGTGAATAGGTGATTTTTACAAATTCGTCACTGAGGAATTTTCGGGTGAGGAAATTCCTAAGTCACGAACAACTAGCAGCGGAATCAGTACTCAGGTATAAGCATAACAGAGCAATAACATAGTCATCATGATGAAATGAAAAACAAACACAGAGTACAGAAAGCGTAAACACAGGATAAGCAGGCTGAAGACAATGTGACTAAAGTAATTGGATTGAGGAAATAGAGAAAGTCTTCAGTCAAAGTCTTGAAACAGTAATGATCAGGTTCATCAACACATGAATAAAGAAGTTAAAGGGTTGAGGAAATAGAAACAGTAGGCTGGGTGAAGATAATGATTTGGTAGACCAGTTCCAACTGCTATGACAGTTGTACGTCTGGTTGGAGCGGCTGAGTATTTAAACTCGAGGACACACAGTCCCGGACACACAATCCTCATCGTATTCTCCTTTAGCTAAGATCACACAGACCTCGCCCAACACTCGTGGTAAGTCTTCATAGGTGACTTCCAAACCTTCACAGACTTGGTCACTCGGCAATCCACAATTCCTCTTGGATGCTGAGACCATGACACCTAACCGTCTAGAGGATACACGGTCCTCAAAGGTAACAAGCATCAGTTCCACACAGGAACAATCTCTTCAGTGATGCTCAATCACTTTGGGTTTGTAGGTGTTTGGGTTTGGGATTTGGGTTTTCCTCACTTGATGATTTTCGCTCAAAATCCTCGGAGGATGGGATGCTCTCAGTTGAAAAGCGTCAGTTTCTCTCGGAGCATCCAACCAGCTAGTGGTTGTAGGGGGCGGCTATTTATATCCTAGGGAGCATCCCGACATGGTAAGACATAAATCTCCTTCAATGATATGACTGTTAGGTGGTACGATATTTTGGACAGCTGGCACGTAGCACAGCAACGGTCGGATTTGAGGTTTGAATTCCTCAGGGCTATCATGTTCCTCACTGTGTAGGCAATCCTCACTGGCGAATTCCTAACTCCTCAGTCAGAACAAATTCCTCAGAGACCAGAAGATCTCCGTCTCTGTCACTGAAGAAAATGACTGATGTGATATGTCGGGGATATACCCCGCGGTGTGACCCGGCCGGAGATATGACCCAGCTGGGACTTGATGTTTCATTGGTGACCCGGCAGACTATAAGCCAGGTGGGAACAGTTAAGCAGGTTAAGCTGGCGGGAACAGTTAAGTAGGTTACGCCGGTGGGAACAGTTAAGCTGGTTAAGCCGGCAGACACAGTCATGTAAGCCAGCATACACAGTCATGTAAGCCGACAGACACAAACAAGTAAGCCGACAGACACAATCATGTAAGCCAGCAAACACAGTCAAGCATTGTAAGCTGGCAGACACAGTCATGTAAGCCGGACAATTAAGCCAGACAGTTAAGCTAGACAGTTAAGCCAGATTGTAAGCCAGATTGTAAGCTGGATTGTAAACCGGCCTATGTTAAGAAGCCCAAGACATTAAGAAGCCCAAGACATTAAGAATCCCAAGACGTTAAGAAGCCCGTGGTGAGAAGCCCATGGTAAGACGTCAAAATAGGTTAAGTCCTAATCCGAGTTTGACTCTACATGTAACCCACCCCTTCATCTTATATAAGGAGGGGCGGGGCACCCCAAGATAGGAGGACAAGAAAATAATCGTTAAGGCTAGACACAACTAGAGGAGAGCTGGATTTACGACATCTCCCTCATGAGCATAATGAGACCTAGCCACAAACAACATGTAGGGCTATTACCGGTTGATGTTTCTCGGGGCCTGAAGTTGTCTAAATCCTTGTCTTGTATGTTGCGTCTCTCGTCCCGATCAACCCCTCTCAAGCTACCACATAGATGCGTTGGCCTCACGACGACGTCCTCACACTAGGACATCTGCCGTGAAAATTCCACGACAGTTGGCGCCCACCGTGGGGCCCGCGCATGCTGGTGTTGAGTTCTTGGAGGGATGTTTCCAGCAATCGAGAAGTTCGCAAATTTCTGGATGAACAAGGGATGGTTTGAAAGGATTTGCATCAGTTTCAGGTTCAGCAATCTAGATTTAAAGGATTTGTGAGATTTAAAGTTTAAGAGAATTAAGGTTGCCGTCTGATGACTACCGCAAGTCGCCGAGAAAAGAAGTCCGGTCACTAATACCATCATCTTCTTCTATGACCTATTCCGCTCCTGGCGTGTCAAGTTTCCCTCGATAACTTGCCATATCAGAAGGGTTAGGGTCGCCGTTTTGTTTTGGTTCACCGGTTAAACCGTCAACAGCAACGGAAAAAAGTCAAGGAAAGAGTCAAAGAAAAGGAAAGAGGCAGATGTGAATTGTCCTACGACCTAGAAACGGACAGATCTCCGACCTGGATTCGATTGCATCGTCTTGCCGTGGTTCGCCCTTCTGCCTCCACCGTGGCTCACCATGTCTGCCGTAGATCAAGCTGCTTCTACGCCACTCCTCTCCCAGCCGCATCCGCCTTTAGTCACCGCCGACTTGCCTCAGAGCCTCCGCGGCCTTGCTTCACTGATTTCCATCGGGCTGGATGTAAGCCGTTGCGGCCGTGCGGCCTCATCTCGCTGCCTCCGTGCTCCTCCTGAAGTACCTGTCGGCCACGGGCTGCAACATCTCTTCACCGTGCCCAGCGTTACCACTTGTTTGCACGCCGTAAGTCGCCGACCTCCGTTTTCAAAACCGCCGAGTACAACGCCATGAGTCGCCGCCCTCCGTCTTTAAACAGATATGGCCACGACCCAGAAAGTAGAGGCGACCCAGAACCGGACGTGGTCATCGACTCAGACTCGT
The DNA here is from genome assembly GCF_002162155.2 of Triticum dicoccoides. NCBI lineage: Eukaryota > Viridiplantae > Streptophyta > Magnoliopsida > Poales > Poaceae > Triticum > Triticum dicoccoides. The sequence goes on from NC_041383.1 coordinate 276,599,693, forward strand.
CAAAATCATCAAGTTAACTCTCCACTGCCTCCATCGACGCGCCTGCGTTGCCTCACTGGCTCTCCATACTTCAGAACCCACCGCCGGTTCTCCTTCCATGCGTCCCGGCCGAAATCCATGCGAGTCGGCTGGCTCTCATGCTGCCCCGTCCTTAGCACCCAACACCGTGCGCCTGCTCGACCTGATGGCTGCTGCCGGCTTTGCCCTCCCCATGCTCATCCGCACCGAGTCCTCTGTCTCGGAGCACCCCCTTGGCATACTTCAAGTCAAGTGGCCGTGCTGAGCCACCTTGCCCCGTTCGAAGCCGCGATGGTCCGCCGGCCCCCGCAATGGTCCGCCGATCCGGTGCCCTTTCTATCTGCACTGCGACACGCCGCAGCCTCATTCCATAGATTCGCAGCATGCTGAGCCGCCACTTCCAGGCCACCGGTCTCCCAAGCCACCTCAGTTTCAAATTGTCGGTGTTATACAGGGGCCGTTGACCTCGGCCTTACCTCAAAATCACTATCACCGCGGCCTCCCACGGCTCGCAGCTGCACGGCGTCAAGCCACCACTTTCCGAGCGACCCTCTTTCGCCACGTTCCGCATCAATCCGACGTTAGAGAGTCGCCTCGTTTCCGTGATGAGCCGTTGTTCTCGCTGGATTGAGCCGCCGCCGGGTCATATCTCCGGCCGTTGGGTCTACTCGTGCCTCTGCTGCTGGCCGCCGCACTTTTTCAAAAACTGCCAGCCTTCACGCCTGGTTCATCTCCACCATGAGCCGCCCGCGCCTTGCCGATTTTGCCTCTATGTCAAGTTACCTCCAAACTGCCGGCCTCAGGTCGACCTCACCTCGCCGGTACTTCATCTCTGCGGCAGGCCTCAGTAGTAGCCGCCGAGCCGCCCCGGACTCTATGCTCCATCGTGGCCGGCTCCACCTCGCCGCTACTCCGGGCCAGGCTCCGCCTCATGCGCCCTGCACTACCTCGTGCTTCCGAGCGCCCGTAGCCAGCCGCCTCTATCACCGCGGGCCTCCTCCGCTGAGACCCGGCCGGAAAGCCACTGTGGCTCACATCTTTCTAGCACCAAGAACAACCACGCCACCGTTGGTTGCCTCGCCTGGCCAGCATTCTCAAAATGGATGCCACCAAGGTATCAACCCACCCGCGAACGGGTGCTCAACCTCACCGGCTCGCGAGTCGCATGCGGCAGAGCCGTCGTCGTCCGAGTCACTGCCGGCTCACGAATCGCCCGCGGCAGAGCTGCCGTCATCCGAGTCACCGCCGCTGTCTCACGAGTCGCCCCCGGCAGAGCTGCCGTCGTCCGAGTCACCGTCGGCTCACGAATCACCCGCGGGAGAGCCGCCGTCATCCGAGTCATCGTCGCCGTCGCACGAGTCGCCCGCGGCAGAGCCGCCATCGTCGAAGTCACCGCCGGCTCACGAGTCGCCCGTGGCAGAGCGGCCGTTGTCCGAGTCACCGTCGCCGGCCCCTTCGGCGAAAAGATGGCCACGGGTATGGATCTAGGTCGCGGATGGTCCTGCATCGTTTCCAAGTCAACTTCGATGCCGCCTCACAGTCGCCGTCTTCACAGCCATGAGCCGCCCATTACTACGGTGTGGTCGAACCGCCATGGACTGTCTGCAACATAAACTCAAGCAGCTACGGCCTCCTTCCATGTCACTCGTGACTGTTTCATACCATTACGTTTGTTTTCTGAAGCTCGCCGGTTTTTGTTTCAGTCATAATTTTCGGCACTTGTATATTGCTTGATGCTGGAAAGACTGGTTTATCAATCTGCGTGGATATCCTGATGATGAGGAAAACAAATAGAAGTCTGCTACACATGCACGTGAGGATAAAAGCAACAGTGGGGCAGAAGCAAAGTTCCATGAGTCACTCCTGCCACTGTTCACGCGAAAGATTTCACGATCAAGTAAGTCGCGGTCAAAAGAAGCTATATACAGAGACCTCAATCATCCTGGGCACTTGAAGACAGGAGAATCAGTATTATTGCTCCTCTCAACATGGCATGATTTCCAAGGGAACCAAATGAGACATGTTGGCAGATTTCAGTCTCCAGTCACTGTCTTTACACACATCAGAGCAATTCTTCTGTCAAAAGCCAATGCGGTCTTATTCATTATCCAGCACGGTCATCCAACAAAAAATACTAGGTGCTATTTTTCTTATTAATTTCATCAATACATGTTTTATTCTTTTAAGAGAAATTACTTTGGGTTCATGGTATTTCTCTCGCAGGACCACTACTCATTACAAAGGTGTCGCAAAGGGGTGTGTGCCAAACATTATTTTTACACTAGCGTTTATCCATGCCGTGCTGCTCAATGAATACATGTGCAAATCGCGGCCCCTGCTACATCAACATGATGTGGTTGACTCACCCGCCTGCGCTGGCGATTGACTCGCCCGTCCGCACTGGCTCACACTGCTGCGGCCGGCTCATCTGTCTGCTCCCACGGCCAACTTACCCGTGGTTGACTTCAGCTTCACCGTGGTGATCATCAACTCCGAGGTTGATAACTAATGATGTTGTTATCAATGAATTATATACAAAGTCCCTGCTCAGTATTATCTTGTTTCAAGTGCCAGAAGACTGGACATTATTCCAATAAATGTCCTGAAGGGAAGAATGAAAATGGCAATGGAGGTTCTGCCAAGAAGCCCAGCCCCTTCACCAAAGGTCAGGTGAACCACATCAGCATGGAGGAGATTGAGGATCAACCCGACACAGTTGTTGGTATGTTTTTGATTAATGCATTTACCGCCCTTGTTCTTTTCGATACTAGTGCATCGCATTCATACATATCAAGGAGATTTGTGGATAAGTATAACCTGCCAACCCTAGCCCTTAGGTCACCCATGTTAGTAAGCTCGCCAGGAGCAAAGTATATGGCCAGCTGATGGTGTGATCGGTTACCCTTAACCATTGGTAACCATGTGTTTCCCTCTGACCTAATAATTTTGGAGTCACAAGGTTTGGATATAATATTAGGCATGGATTGGTTATCAAAGTATGGAGGAAACATTGATTGTGCTAATAAGTCGATATTCCTCACCACCCCAGAAGGAAGGAGGATCAAGTATGTATCCCGACATGCGCCGAAGAGGACTCAAGTGAATTCCTTATCAGGAGTTGTACAGGAGGAAGTACCAGTGGTGAAGGATTACCCCGATGTATTTCCGGAGGAGTTACCAGGCATGCCACCAGATCGAGAAATTGAGTTTTTGATTGAGCTATTGCCAGGCACCGAGCCAATATCAAAGAGACCGTATCAGATGCCTGCACAAGATTTGGAGGAAATTAAGAAGCATATTAAGGAGTTACTGGATAAAGGTTACATTCGACCAAGTTCATCACCTTGGGGAGCCCCAGTGCTTCTAGTGGAGAAGAAGGATGGATCTTTAAGGATGGTTGTTGATTATCGTGCATTGAATGAGGTGACGATCAAGAACAAATACCCTCTACCGATGATCAATGATTTGTTTGACCAGTTACAAGGAGCTAAAGTTTTCTCTAAGATTGATCTTCGATCAGGTTATCACCAATTGAAGATCCGAGAGCAGGATATACCAAAGACAGCTTTTACCACAAGGTACAAGCTATATGAGTATACTGTTATGTCATTTGGTCTGACTACCGTGCCTGCCTATTTCATGAACATGATGAACAAAGTGTTTATGGAGTTTTTGGATAAGTTCGTCGTGGTGTTCATTGATGATATATTGGTCTACTCGAAGAACAAAGAAGAGCATAAGGAGCATTTGCGTATGGTTCTTGAGAAGCTCAGAGAACATCAGTTGTATGCCAAGTTCAGTAAGTGCGAGTTTTGTTAAAGGAAGTTGGATTTCTCGGACATGTTATATCCAGAGAAAGAATAGCAGTAGACCCTGCCAAGGTTGCTTCTGTGACTAAATGGGTGGCACCCACATCAGTTGGAGAGGTCAGAAGTTTTCTTGGACTCACAGGATATTATCGGAGGTTCATTGAAAATTTCTCCAGGATTGCAAAGCCCATGATGGAGTTATTGAAGAAGGACACCAATTTTAAATGGACTGAGGAGTGTGAAGCCAGTTTTCAGGAGTTGAAGAAACGTTTGGTTACAGCCCCAGTGCTGATTCTCCCAGACCAACGGAAGGATTATCAAGTATATTGCGATGCTTCACGTCGAGGACTTGGAGCAGTGCTTATGCAGGAAGGAAGAGTTGTTTCATATGCCTCACGACAGCTTAAACCTCATGAGCTGAATTATGCTACGCATGATTTGGAGTTGGCAGTCGTAGTGCATGCGCTGAAGACATGGAGACATTTTCTCATAGGAAATCATTATGAGGTGGTTGAACCTCAGGCAAAGGAGATGGTTGGAGCTCATCAAGGATTATGATATGAAATTGCACTATCATCCCGGAAAGGCCAATGTCGTAGCAGATGCGTTGAGCCGCAAGAGTTATGTTAACACGCTCATGACCAGAAAATTTCCTAAGGAGTTAGCAAATGATCTTCGAGAGCTATGTTTGGAGATAGTTCCGAGAGGTTATGTTGCAACATTGGAAATTCAGTCCACTTTGATGGGAAAGATCAGAGAAGCTTAGAAGACGGACAAGGAGATTGCCGAGATTAAGGAAAGGATGAGTAAAGGAAAGGCTAAAGGATTTTATGAGGATGAGCACGACACTTTATGGTTTGAGGATCGTGTTTATGTGCCTAATGACCCTGAGATCAGGAAATTGATTCTGCAGGAGGCCCATGATTCACCGTATTTAATTCATGCAGGAAACACTAAGATGTATCTGGATTTGAAGGAAAGATTCTGGTGGACAGGAACGAAGAAGGATATTGCCGAGTATGTAGTAGTATGTGATGTATGTCAGAGAGTTAAGGTAGAGCATCAGAAGCCAGCTGGATTGCTAAAGCCATTGCCAATACCCGAATGGAAGTGGAATAAGCTTGGCATGGATTTTATCACTGGATTGCCTAGGACTCGTTCAGGCTATGACTCTATCTGGGTTGTGGTCGATCGGTTGAAGAAAGTAGCCCATTTCATCCCGGTGAAGACCACCTATACGAGTGCTATGTTGGCAAAGATATACATGACCAAGATCATATGTCTGCACGGAGTTCCAAGGACCATTGTATCAGATAGAGGAACTCAATTCATTTCAAATTTTTGGAATCAGTTGCATGAAACTTTGGGTACCAGGCTAGAGTTCAGTACATCCTTTCATCCACAAATAGATGGACACACCGAGAGTCAATCAGATTCTGAGGACATGTTGAGAGCTTCTGCGCTAGATTATGGATCTAGTTGGGACGACAATTTGCCGTATGTAGAGTTTTCTTATAACAACAGTTATCAAGCCAGTTTGAAGATGGCCCCTTTCGAAGCCTTGTACGGAAGGAGGTGCAGGACACCGATATCGTGGGATGAAGTATGAGATTGAAAGTTGTTCGAACCAGATTTAATCAAAGACTCTAAAGAGAAGCTTAAGTTGATTCGCGACAGACTCAAGGTAGCCCAGTCCAGGCAGAAGAGTTATCCGGATTCTAAATGCAAGGAGATAGTTTACGAAGTAGGAGACAGAGTATATCTTCGTGTGTCCCCGCTTCGAGGAGTTGAGCATTTTGGAGTCACGGGAAAGCTAGCACCACATTTTGTGGGGCCATACAGAGTTTTGGAACGCATGGGAGAAGTGGCATACAAGCTGGAATTGCCAGAAGGATTGTCAGGAGTTCACGATGTCTTTCACGTTTCCCAATTGAAGAAGTGCCACGCAGAGATGGCCGATATTCCTCTGAGAGATACTGTGCCGCTGGAAGCGATTCAGTTAGACAGTGATTTGACCTATGAAGAGAAGCCAGTCAAGATTCTCGAGTTTTCCAGCCGAGTTACACGCAGCAAGGTTATCAAGTTTTGCAAAGTTTAGTGGAGCCACCATACTGAGGAGGAAGCCACCTGGGAGCGAGAAGAAGACCTTCGTAGAGACCACCCAAACCTTTTTGCTGACCAACCCGAATCTCGAGGGCGATATTCATCTTAAGGGGGGGTAGGTTTGTAACATCCCAATTTTTCAATTTGGATGTTATACATAGATCATCATATGCATATCATATTTATTCTTGCATTTTGGTTGAGATCCTAGAAATCTTAAGCAACTCAAGGACCCAAGGAGAGAGTTGGAGGTTTCACAAATATCATATTTGAATTTAAGTCAAATTTGAAGAAATGATCAATTTGATTTTATTATTTTCTCTCCAATTATTTCCAAAATTAAAAATAAATGAGAGAAGATAATACGACTTCTTAAAATTAAGAGAAATATTGGAGAAAGAATTTTAAAATCAAATTATGAATTTTTTAATATTTTATTTGCTATTTTATTTGAATTAGAAAAATATGCATGTTTGAAAATTGCATTTTTAGCCCACAAAAATGTTCACTTTATTCTAAATATTTTATTTAGATGGTGAAAATTGTTTTTGGCATTTTTAGAATTTTTTGATATTTTATTAGGAATTTTTCTCCACGTGAACTTATTTATTAAGAAAACGTTTGCCCGACTGGGCCAAAGGCCCAGCCGAGCCGGCCCGCCGCAGCGCCACCACCTTCCCCGCCATGTCCGGCTCGGGCACGCCTCCCAAGGCCGATGCCCCACGCCCAAGCCGCGCTGCCTCGCCCCCTCCCCCTAAAAGCCGAGCCAGGGCCCCCCTGGAGCCCCACATCGCCGCCACCGCCGCCCCAAGCAGCAGCAGCAGCAGCGCTCCGCCGCCGCCTGCCACTCCGTCGTCGCCGCCGCTGTTTCGCC
>NC_041383.1:276606942-276615184 GCF_002162155.2 Triticum dicoccoides
GCCGCCACCCCGCGCCGACGCCGCCCCGCCCCGCTTGTTGCCTCGCCGGAGCCCCGCCTCGCCGGAGAACGCCGCCGCCGACGCCCACGGTTCATCCCACCGAACCGGTAAAAACCGAAGAAAATCCGACCGTTTTTTTGGTTTATTTCGTTTAGATCGGTTTTATTTTTAGGGTTTGCTAATTATCGAACGTTCACCCGAACGCCTCTACTCGCGAACTCGTTCGTTCTTTTATCTCTGCTAACGAACGTTTGTTCGTTAGTCTTTTTCTTTGTATTTTATTTTTTCGGCCAGGGACTTATCCGCGATTATTTTTTATCGCGATTTAGCCTTTGATCTTTAAACTAGCATAACTTTCTACTCGTTTATCCAAATTAGATGAAACCAGCGCCAAAATCTACGTATCGTTCTCCAGTTAACCAACTTGAACATGATTTTGCTACTGTAAAATTTGACTTTAGTCCCGATTAGTAAACGAACTTGTTTTGCTCGTATTTTGAGTTTTGTTGCTCCGTTTGAGTTGAATCTTTTTGCAAATCGTAGCTAATCACATGCACCTACTGTTAAGATCTAATTCAGATGTTAATATTGCTGTTAGGTTTTGACTCTTGTTAGTTTAAGCCGTTTGCTTGTTTCGTGTTCGATTTGGATCTTTTCTTGGTTTTTCTTGTGTTCCGTTCGAGTGATTGCTTATGTATGTTATTGTTTGTTTACGATAGATTAACCGGAGTGCGAAGCTTGTTACTAGGAATCTCTAGAGTTTGCAGATTGTCAGCAAGGCAAGTTACACTTTGATCATACTCTTTTATACCGAGTTTTTACTATGCATTAGTAGGATTAGGGACATGTGGATTTGGTTGTAGTGCTTGACGTAGGAACCTAATACCTTTTGATCACCACGGGAATATATGCTATGCTTATTATTGCTTAGCCATGCTCGTAGATGGGGATTGGATCCTGATTTCACACATGGAAGTTTGAGAGTTAATTTAATCATGGATAACATTAAGGTGGCAACTTTAATATACATTTGGGTGGATTGGTTGAGGCACCTGGGGAACCCAGTGTTGTCTATTTTTGGAAATCCCGGGGTACCCGTGTGATTATCCTATGGAATGCCACCCAGGCTCAAAGGGATCATAAGATTATTCATGCTAGAAACTTCCGTGTGCAGCCACAAGCCATTATGGGCTCTGTCATAGTTGAGTAAGTTGCGTGAGCTCTTGAAGAGGTAGACTAGCAGATGTAGAGGGTTGTAGGTGGTACTGTCTACCCGGAGTAGAGAGTTAATGCTTTAGAAAGGTTATGTCTCAATCATCCGATCATGGATGCGGTCGAGTCTTGCGGGGAAAAGTGCGCAAACCTCTGCAGCGTGTATAAACTAATCATGGTTAGTCGTGTCCCCGGTTATGGACATCTTGAGTATCTAGTACTTGAATCTATTGATGTGATCTCAACACGTTACTTTAATTAATTATGATGTTGGGTTAATGATCGTACTTTTAATTGGGATTTGGGTTGGGCTTACCTTCTCAAATAATGGGCAACATGGGAGTAGTTAAATAAATTTATTCCTTTGTTGTAGGGAAAAACCAGCTTTAGGCAAAATCATGAAACTTACAGCCTCCACCCCAAATATTGCATGTAGATATAGTTTTTGCATTATCATTGCTTTACAGTGTAACTATGCCAGCATATTCCATGTGCTGACCCGTTTCAGGCTGCAACGTCTTATGTTGCAGACTACTCAGACGACGAATAAGGTGCGATAGGTCGTTGTTTTGCACTCAACTATGTCATTGGAGTTGATGGACTCATTTACCTTTGAAGCTTCCGCAGTTATCTAGTTTAGATGGCCTTCAGCCATGTTATTTTTGTAATCATACTCCTTATGAGGACTCGATGTAATAAGTGTGTGATTGAAACTCTGTTATGATTCCTCGAGTATTGTGTGTGTTAGCATTACCGATCTAGGGATGACACTGATGCACAGAGACTTGACCGTTTGAGGTTTAGTCGCTACAAGGCCTGCCCAGCTAAAGGTCCTCGAGATTTCGCCGGCCATAATGGGCCGGCCCAGCTGAAGGCCCACAAGATTGTGAGGACCAAAGTAGGCTGGCCCATTAACTGGATGCCATGTTTTGGGCCAAATGTCGGCCCATATTTAATCCGGTCCATTAATAGCCTGCCACGTTCCGGGCCTAATAACGGCCCATATGAGATTTGACCCATTAAAACCCTAAAATGTTTTGGGCCAAATTACGGCCCAGATCAGGTCCAACCCTTTAAGAGGCTTTGGGCTAAATTATGGCCCATATCAGATTCGGCCCGTCAATTGGACGCTATGCTTTTGGGACCAGTTGCTAAAGGCCCATTTAGTAATTTGGCCTGATATTAGTTTCATCCTATTGAAGACCCGTTTAACATTTCGGCCCTATATTTATTTCGGCCTATTAAAAGCCCGTCATATAGTTGGGCCTAACTACAGCCCGGTTTGCATCCAGCCTGCTCGCAGCCGATAATCTGATTGGGCCAAACAAGGATCGAGAGAACTTTGGCATGTTAAAAGCCCGTGATTTGATTGGCACAATCATGGGCCGGGGTCCATTTCGGGCTGCTGCCGGCCCATGAGTTGTTCGGCACATTTCAAGCCCAACCTACTTTTCGACCTCCTAAAAGCCCATTGAGTTTTCTTGCGAGAAGAGGGCCGGCGGTTTACTCGGCCTATTAAAGGCCCGAATCTACTACTAGGCCAGTTTACATTTAGGCCTTTTAACGGAACAAGATGACGAGGCCCATGATGCGGATCATACATCATGATTGCATGACGGCCCGATTATGTATCGTAATTTTCCGGTTTGGCCGGTTTACTGTGAAGACAGGATATATATACAGTAAAATAACTGCAGCATCGTGAATAAGAACAAACCTAGACTACACAATAAACAAATTACGGCATATTACATCCACTGGGCATCAAAGTTCGCCACTATGATAATAAAGCAGAAGCAGACAGCAGATTACATACACTGGGCATCAAAGATCGCCACTGGTGCAAATAAACGCCGATAAAATAATATACAAAACTGACAGCATTTCAATAGAGTTCAAGAAAGGTTAGCCCTGCTCTAGAGCTGCAGCACAAGCAGCTGAGCAAGCTGATGGGACTGCGCTTGTTTAACACTTAAATCCTCCTCACTCTGGAAGATAAACAAGCAGACAGATGACAGGTTTTGCACATAAAAGTATCAGTGCTGACAATTCATCACATTTCTTACTGACAAATAAAGTGACACGGTTTAAAATTGCATTAACACAATATGGTATTGCTCAGGTCAAGACATGGTAGGAAATGACATTGTGAAGGAGTTGGCAGCTTCACGACACCACTAGATTACAGATCAAGAACTCATAAGTATCAATGGTTAGTGTGTTGTCAATTTATCCCATTTCAGATTGGAAAATAAAGAGACGATTTAAATAATAGTAGAATGATATGACATTGTTCATAGTTAAGACATTGCAGAATATGACATTGTGCTGTAGTGGGTAGGTTCACCACACCACTGGATTACGAATCAAGAACAGAAGCATACAGGAAGTGCAAAAGAAGATCACTTGCTCTGTATAGTTTAATTTACATGGTATGAAGAAGGAACTTGGTTGTACAACTGAAAACTTAAATTGAGAAGGACAAACTTTTGTTTATGAACTACATAATAAACTTAAACATGCAACTTGATGCAAACACCAAAAATAAACAGTTGTTGCAGTCATGCCTAACCAAATATACACAACAAAGTTTGAAGGCTTGAGAAGGACAAACTTACATTATTGGTGAAGACAGGCTCTATAAAACCCTTGTCCATGCTGATGGGGGGGCAATTCAAGAAGTTTACCACAGAATCTTCTTCATAAGCATTGCATTTATTCTACATTTTGTTAAGAGTAAATATGGATCTGATAATATAAGAAAAAATGGAGAATATTTAAGATAAGATGAAGAGTGATGCTACATAACCAAGTAGCTATAAATGTAAGTACAGCAATACAGGCAAAAGGTACAGCCAAGAGCAATGCAGAGCTAAACTTCTTCAATACCATCGGTGTTATCCAACCTTATGATAAGAGTAAATATAGATCTGATGTGTAGAAAATGGAGGGCAAAGGAAAATAAGCTGCAGAGTGATGGTACATGAACAACTACCTGTCAATATAAGTACACTGATCTAGGACAGCAAGTACTTACAAGAACAATGCAGAGCTAAAAATTTTCATTGGCATTGGATATATTCTACACAAATGTAACCATTCATACAGATTAGATAATTTGGAGCGGACAATTGATAAGCAAGCTATCATGCATACTGCTGTCTCATAATGAACCAGGTATGTATGCAAGTACAGTGATACAGGACAATAGGTACTAACAAGAGCAAAGCAACAGGCAGCATATTTGCAATACCCTGTCGTTTTTTTCAAACCGGAATTGTTCTTCGAGCAGATTTCCTACAAAAAAGATCCGTAAGGCACATGCGGAAAAGTAGAAGTTCAAATTGTCATGTGATTTCATAGACAGTACCTCATCTTGGGAACGAGACCAGTGCATAACAAGGTTTTTCCATTCAATTTCTTTTAAATTTAGCACAGGAGACTTCACCGGAAATTTGTTTATAGACTTGCCATCAAAGTGTGATTTCCTCAGGTAACACCGATACTGCTGCAATGCTTCCTTGAAAAGCACAAGCAAGCTTTGCTCGTCATGACTATCCACCCACGCCCCCACCCACGTCAAGTTTTCTTCGTTCGGCGAGGCCCCACCACCGCCCCCCACGACCACCATCCCCACCCGAGCCCCTTCCTTTGCGCTGGAAAACTCTGGCAAGCTCTGAAAAATCCTGACCCAATTTTGAAATTTAGTCTACTGTGATTTAATTAGTGTGGAATATAAAAGGGGAACACCATAAGCATTGGTAGTATAGTGTTGAGCGTGCCATGGCAGATCTGAAGGTGCAAACCAGACAAAGGCAACTTCGCAGCCAATATTTGCTTTCAACTAGCAAGTAAGTGATGGACAAGAAATCAGAGTAAAGCAGTGGTGATCTATTTTCTTGCTGCGATAAATAAGTTGAGCAGTTACAAAAGAGTACCGCCTCTGGTGCGGCGCCGTGTATGCATCTGTTGAGAATTTGACGGTGTTGCGATAGCGATGGGTGTCGGTGGCGTGGAAGCAGATCTAGGAGGGTTGACGGTGGCGGCGGGGCGCGGTGGACGAGACGGTCATAGGAGCGGTGCCGACAAGGTGGACAATGGCGGGGATGAAGCGAGGGGACGGGATGCAAGGATCCCGGTCCGAAGCCATGGATGAGAGAGGTCGATGTCTTGAAATGGACGGTGGCGTCGGGGTATCTGCTCCGGCATGGTGGAGGAGGACAACGGTGGATGGGGTGGCGGACGGAGGAGGCTGGGGTGGAGAGGGTGTTTCGGCGCCCACGGAGTACGAATGGGGAAATGGAGGTAGAGAGGAAGGGGGGAAACTTGTCTTGAGGGCACGCTTGTCTCAAATGCGAGGAAATTTACAAACTTAGCCCCCGTTTCAAATTTCCTACATCACAGCAATATTAGTCGGTTGGGGATAGGACGGTAATCTCGCATACACCGAATATTTGCCGACGAGAGTATGTTTTGGCACCCACCGTGTAGGAATCGGGGAGGGAGTCGATTTCGGCCGAGGAGACACTGTGTTTTGGCGCCGAGCGTGTATAAATCCGGGTGAGAGGCGGTTATGTCACGTTTGAGTGAATTTACAAACCTACCCCTTTCAAAACCTATAGAAATCGAGCAGATAGGCTTTGCGTGGCAGGGATAGGCAGTATTAATTTCCATCTCGCAGATTTTGGTTTCGGGCGGTTGCTGCGACTTTCCCCGCTTCGTTCAAATTTTGCAGAGTGCACGTTTACCGTGCCAACTCAATTCGAATCCCGTTTGTATTCTATTTTTTCGGGCAGGATCAATTTTTTATTGGAAGAAAATTCTATATACATCATTTTTTATATATACTTTCAAAAGCACAACAAAGAATTCTGCTCCTTTATATGTATAATAGGATTTACAAATACAATGATCTCAAAATCATAAGGTTGAATTCAAAAAATTTAAACCAAATTATGTTCTACTAAAATGTATGGATCAGCAATATCTACATATGAAATAACATAGATGCATGTGAATTCATATGAGTATGCATGTTTGATAGATCAATTTTGGTTCGAGTATGGATTACATGTATCATCATCTCCAATTGAAATATTTGAATCCCTTTTATGTTCACTCCTTTCACGCCCATCTCTCTCACATGCATGCTCCTTCATGTATCTATCACTCTCTTTTCTCCAGCTCACCCGCACGCTCACTTCATGTTTCTCCTATCCTCGCAAACATGGTCTCTCGACGTCTCCCTTGAGAAGTGTCACACTCTCCTTATCATTATACATTACACGGTTTTCATTATCTCTCACATCTCTACCGTTCTCTGGTATCACTAGGTACCTAAGCTTTCATTTTCACTGCCACACACATAGTCTCCACTCGTCTTTCACTTTGTCTTTCTCTCTATAGGATTCTCTCACACACCCTATATGTCTGTAGATATGACTCATACCACTAAAATTACTCTCTCTCTCTCTCCTATAGACACAACATTTGTTGCGGTCTCCTTTTTGTCTCCATCCCAGACTGACATTATTCATTTGTTTACCGATCAGACAAACTCCCCCCCCCCCTCTCTCTCTCTCTCTCACACAAACACACACACACAACCCCTGCTTCCACTCCCTTTCCCGACTACCGTCTCTCTCTCACACACACAAAACTCTCACTTTCGCACCCCCGAATCGTATTTGTCTCACAAACATTTATCGACTAGCCTCTAGATAGGTTTATACACCCGCACACTTGGGCTTCCACTATCACATACATGCCTCTCCCCCGCTCATTGTATCTACGTAGATTTTTCTTCACTTCTTGAGACACGCCCTCTCGATCGTGCACACACACACTATAGCCTCATTTTAAGATGATACCTCTCGCACGCACACACTCTTTTTGTCTTTGTCACACGTGCACTCCTTCCTCCTCCTCTCTCCCTCTCTCTCTCTCACACACATGGGCTTTTTGCAACAACTAGCAAGATGCCCATGTGTTGCACAGAACATCAAGATGCATTTGTATGAGTAGTTTATCTTGTGGGAGAAAAGGATGAACGAGGGAAGGCCTTATTTGCAAATGTGGAGAGGGGTGTCGGTATATTTTCGCAAAATTGCCATAGTTTCCTTCGTATACATTAGATATAGATCAGACGGCCTATATTGCAGGTTGGCAGGCACACGATCATCACCGACTATGCTTTTTATAAGAGTAGGGATAAAAAACAGAGTTGGTGATGATGGTGGGCCTGCCATCCTGCAATATAGGCCATCCGATTTATATCTGACGGATAGGAAGGAAACTATGGCAATTTATCCGCACTCCTCTCCACATTTGCAGATAAGGCCTTCCCTCGTTCATCCTTTTCTCCCACAAGATCTTGATGTTCCATGCAACGCACGGGCATCTTGCTAGTAAGAGTACAAATTAGACATATACCACTTCTCGAATCTTGAAACCAACAACATTCCTCCCTTATCTCATCAAAACCGTTAAAGGAATATATTTTGAGTGAAACATAACATATTTTTAGTGATGTACGTATTTCAAACTAGACTCTTTTTCTATCAAATCGGGGAATATGTATTAATCTACTTTGATCGTGTGGCAACACACTACTAGGGAAAACCTTATACACAACATCTTAGTAGTAGCGCCGAACAAAACTGGGCGCTACTGCTACTTAGTAGTAGCATGTTTAGATAGACCGCGCTACTGCTACTACTTTAGCAGTAGCGTGTTCTTGGAAAGCGCATTGCTGCTATGTTTGTACTGGACGCTGATGGCTAGCCCCACTTAGCAGTAGCGCGTATACGTAACCAGCGCTACTGCTACGTCCAGTAGCAGTAGCGCATGTCTCTGAAACGTGCTACTACTTACTTACCTTATCCTGGAGCAGTTGACCCTCTCACTCACTCTCCCTCTCACTCGCTCTCGCCCGCGCCGAACCCGTCGTCCGCCGCCGCCATGCTGCTCCTCCACTGAGGTACTCCCTCCTCCTTCCTCCCCTCCCTCCTCCCCCCTCCTCCTCCGAACG